>NC_090447.1:1018212144-1018526866 GCF_031143425.1 Pleurodeles waltl | reverse complement strand
ACTGAGTGGAGTACCCAGTGCACTCACTGAGGGGAGTGCACAGTACACTTCCCTCAGTGCTCGTCACAACCTATGGCCCCACCCCTTTTCAAGGAAAACAAAAATAAACACAGTTTGTTATCATTTATTTGTAAAGGTTTTGCAGCTGCTGCTGATGGGGGGGTGACTCTCCTCTGTCATGGCGGAAGAGCCACCACTGGTTGCACACACTTCAATTTGTAACCAAAAACCCTTAGATCTTCTGTAATTTGCACCAAATGTTCTGCAAAATACTTTAAATGTCCTCCTATCTGTGGGAGGGAAAAAACAGAAGTCATCTTCATACTCATCCGGTAATCCTCCACAGCTTAAACCTCTTCTTTTATAAATTTTTCCTCACCCAGATATTCCCCTCTGAGGGAAAAATACTTGTTTAGACTTGGAAACCTCTTCCATATCATTACTGTACTGGGATTTGGACCATCCTCGCCCCACCTGCAGTCACTATCTGCCAGTTCTGCCAAAAACAATTATTCCCAAAATTTTCCTCATATTACTCTAAGCCTTATCAAGGGCAGTAAATGTAGACACAGATGTATGCACCCTGTCCAAGTAGGAAACACAATCGTAGTCAGGTTAAATCATGTACACACCATAAATTAACCTGTGTTCACCCTCTGGTAGTTTGGCACAGAGCAGACAGGCATTACTTAAATGGCAATGTGCCAATCCATCAAGGACTTATAATGTTCAGCATGTACCCGTGAGGATCTCAAGGTGCTGGATTAGCTAACTGCTTTGTGGTGATCTTTTCATTTGGACAGCCAGGTCTTGAGCCCTTTCCTGAATTACCATAGCAATGAGGAGATGCAGTAGAAGGTCATTCCATGCCATGGGTGCCGGGTGAGACAAGGAGCATCTATTGTTACCTTTGTGGATCCAGTGGGGGAAGAGGGAATCTGGATCGTAGGGGTCTGGTTGGTTGGTGGTAGGTCATGCATTTGTTAATTTATGCTAGTCCTTCATTATGCAGGGCTTTGTATCCATGGGTCAACATCTTGAAATGTCATCTCTTCTGGATCAGGACCGCGTGTAGCTTCTTGAGGGGGGGAATGATGTGGGTCCATTTTTGAGGTCGAGAATGAGTTTTCCTGATGAGTTTTGTATTGTCTGTAGTCTCTTCAGGAGGCATGTGGTGGTTCCTATGTAGAGTGTGCGCCCATAGTCTAGCCTGCTGGTGATGAGTGTCTGCATGATGTTCCTTCTAGTGTTGACTAGAATCCAACTGAAGAACTTGAGGAACATGCGTAGGGTGGGGAAGCAGGCAGATGAGACTGCATTTACTTGTTTCTTCAGAGATATCTTGCTGTCCAAGATGATGCTGGGGTTGCAGGCATGGTCTGTCAGGGCGGTGGATGGGCGGAGTTCAGCAGGCCACCAAGCGTCATTCCATTGCGAGGTGTTGTTTGCAAAGATGAAGACATCTATCTTGTCTCTATTAAGGTTGAGATAGTTTTCCTTCATCTAGTTGGCAAAGTTCATCATACATCTGTAGAAGTTGGCTCTTGTGGTGGAAGGGACTTCTGACAGTGATAGTGTGAGCTGGGTGTCATCGGTGTAGGAGATGATGTTGAGTTAGTGTGCTTTGTCGGTTTTGGTTTATGTACATGTTGAAAACGGTGGGGCTGAGGGATGATCATTGGAGGACACTTCACATTATTTTCTTGTGTTCCAATGTGAATGGTGGAAGACAGGTTCTCTGGGTTCTTTGAGTGAGGTATGAGGCAATCCATTTTAGGGCATTGCCCTGGATTCTGCTATGGTGGAGTCTGTTGATCAAGATCTGATAGGAGACAGTGTCAAAGGCAGCTGGCAGGTCCAGGAGGATGAGGGCTACTGTTTTGCTGCAGTCCAGAAGGGCCCTGATGTCGTCTGTGGCTGCAATCAGGGCTGTCTTTGTGCTGTGGTTGGGTCGGAATGTTTCCATTCTTAAGGGAAGGAGGTCGAGATAATGGAGGCTTTCAAAACTTTCTTGAGCTCACCATCAATTGTCTTGCTTTCGAGGTTGAAGATGTGATGGGGACAGGGGTCTGTGGGTGCTGTTGAGTACAACCGAGTGCACAGAGCTAATGATAGAGATTGTGGCTTGAGTTTTGAAAGGGACCAAATGGGGGAGCAGGTATTTGGGGTTTGTGTTCATGGGTGTAAGAAGGCTGATGCTGTCAGTGGCGGGGGTCGGGTTTTGAAGTTTTCCTTGATGCCTATAATCTTGTTGTGGAAGAATTCCCCCATTTTTGTCTCACAGTTCTTGGGAGGGGATGATGTCACTATCTGCAGCTACAAAGTTGGAGAAATCCTTCATGATGGTGAAGAGCTTCTTGCTGCAGTTTGTGCTGGCTTCTATGCAGTCTGCTAGGGTGTTCTTTGTTTCTTTCAGGACGCAGAGGTACTGGTTTAGTGCTCACTTGAAGGTGATATGGTCAACTGTCTCTTTACTGTTGCACCACTTCCTTTCCAGTTACCAACAATGCATTTGGTGGATTTCAGCTCTGTGGAGAACATCTGGCTCTTCTGGCAGGTCCTTTGGATCTGGATGTGTAAATTATTTAAGCAACACTTCGAACAGTAACACAGTGAAAACACCACAGAAATACTCCACACCAAATTATAAAAATAGAATATTATTTTATTAATAAATCAAGGCAAAAACAAAAAAAATCCAATAAGTAGAAATAGAGATTCATTTTTAAAGAATAAAACTTTCTGTAACACCTAGCAGCAATAAATGCCAATGAGAGTTGTCTGGTTGCACTGGACCGGGGGAAAATCAAGAGTTAAGGCCGACCACAATGCAGCGGGGTCTGAATACATCAGCCACGCAGGCCCGCTGAACAGAGTACCTTGATCCTGATGGCAACAGCAAGATGCAGGATGCAGATGAGCAATTCCTTGGTGTCGATCCTGCAGTTAAAGTGATGTGTCGATTTTCTTCATGCAGTGATGGCAATGCATTGGTTCCAAAGATGATGCACAGAGCCAAGATGTGTCAGTTCAGTAAACGATTAGTTGGATATCTTCCTTGTAGTGGCTGGGATGTGTCGATTCTCCCACACTGCAGTGGCAGCGATACAGCCATGCCGATGCATCAGTTCCTTAGGCAAAGTGCTGGTTCTAAGTGCAATATGTCTATCCTGCCCCTGCAGGAGTGACAATGCATTAGTTCTGCTTCCAGGAGAAGGAGATGTATGACTTCATCTGGCGCATGCACCTGGGTCCACTTCCAATGGGCCAGGCACATGAGCAGGTTGTGAGACTTTGATGTCCCTGAGTCTCAAGCAACAGGAGTCAAGCCAACAAGCCCTTTGAGATCTCTCTGGGTTCCAGTCAGAGTCCAGCTCTCCCTCAGCAGGGCTAGAGAACAGCAGAAAAGCAGCTCTTCCAGAGCAGCAGTCCAGAAGTGTGACCTTCCCTGTTACAACACAGCAGTCCTTCAAACAGATGTTCTTTACAGGTACATAATTCTCTGATCTGGTGGGATCAGTGACCCAGTACGTATACCCAGTTGTACCTTTGAAGTGGAGGTGACTTCAAAGAAGGGTCTTTGAAGTGCACAGAGGTCCTTTCTTCTTGGTCCTGGCTCCAGACTCACTACAAGCTGGCAATCAGCCCTTTGTGTGGGAACAGGATGCTACCCATTCAGGTGTGTCAGTTCCTCCCTCCCATCTTGCCAATGAAGACTCAAGTCAAGAGGATGCAGATGGGCACTCAGACACACCTAACCTTCCTTTGTGTGTGGATGTTTAGAGGGAATGCATTAAGTCAATCTCAATCTGTCACCTCCCCAAATGTGTATTGGAGATAGGCTGTAGGCACACAGAGCTTTAAGGCCAGAGACATACCTACCAACTTTCAAAAAGTAGCATTTCTAAATTAGCAATGTTAAATCCAGCTTTGCCAGCAAAGAGGAATTATCATTATAGTTCCAATTATATAAAACATGATAGATCTACTCCTTCCCACTCATGAATTACAGATTAAAAGTGTGATAAGCAATTCCCAAAGTTAACCTACAAGAGGGGTAGGACTCACAGAAGTGAAAAATGAATGTAAGTGTTTCTCACTGCCAGAATGTGCAAACTACATATCCTACCTTTCACTTACACAAGACCCTGCCCTACGGGCTACCTAGGGCCTACCTTATGAGTGGCTTATATTTAATAAAATAAATGTTTAATACTTGGTGAGGGGTTTTAAATGCCATGTCAACATGGTAGTAATTCTGCACCCAAATTACCTGCAGTGGCAGGCCTGAAACATGTTTAGAGGGCTACTTGTGTGGGTGGCAAAATCAATGCTGCATGCCCACTTGTAGCATTTAATGTACAGACCCTGGACACAGGTAGTGCTCTCTACTAAGGACTTACAGATAAATTAAACATTTACATTGTTGATGAACCAATCTTACCATGTTTTAGGGGCGGAACATAAGCACTTTATCACTGGTCAGCAGTGGTAACATGCTCTGAGTCCTAGGGCCAACAAAAATAATCAACAAAAAGAGGAGATAGATACAAGGCAACGTTTTAGGGAAGACAACGCTGAGGCTGACAGGTCTAACGAGTGGTTCTTAAGCAGTGGTCCAAAGACCCTTGGGGGTCCATGAAGTGTACTTATGGGGACTGCAACGACTTAGAAAATGAAATAATATTAACAGATTAATAAAGTTGTATAAATAAAGAAGCAAATTGTAAAATTGAAATTTTTTAAAACTTCTGTACAAGAAGGATTTTGAAATTTGAGGCTAAAAAATAAGTATGCAGGATTTGTGGTCTCAATTGAATTTAGAAAGGCTCCACCCTCCCTATTAAACTTAAGATTTGGATTTTGTTTATGTTTGTAAAATAAATAAACCATTTCATCATGTGTGTATTTGTGTAATGAATGCGTATTTCTGTATTTTGTGTGAATTATTTTGTGTTTCAAATCATCAAAAATGCTTCGACCAGGGTCACCTGCTTCAAGTAAGGACTTGGTTGTGGTTCCCAGATTCCTATAATGATTCAGTGGGGTCCCTTGGGTTCCAGTTATAATTAACTTGGGGTTCACAAAAGTCAAAAGATTAAGCACCACTGCTCTAGAGGCCGTCAATCTGCAATGTGTTGATGTTTGATATCACATTGAGAGAAGACCTCCTCACCTAAATTATTTTAACCACATCGCTAGATGTTGTTAGTTTCCCAATTTCTTCATCAACTCATTCAACAAACCAGACTCATTCTGTACATCAAATATACATTCATCATAAAACTGATCATTCTCATTTGAAAATTCACAGTCAAAATTCCATCAATTCCACCATGTGAGGCATCTCTTTGTATGCAGCTAAGGACATCTTTCACCTGTATGCTGTTTAAAACACCCTGCTCTTTTTGCTACTTTTGGTGCCCTTTTACTGAAAGGCATCTTTGACCACAGTATCCAAGAAAGCTTTAAAATTAACTTTTTGTTTTTTATTCTTTGTTAAATTTCCCAAATGTTACTTTTCTGACACGTTTGCCTCTCCCACCTGCCTCTTTTTCAAATGTATTACAATACTCATCCTCTCGTGAGTTTTCTTTTGTCCCTTGAATGATCAGGCCACTGATTATTTCATTAATAGTAGACCACATCTCACTTCAGATATGAGGGAAGACATATGTAATTTAGGAATCCCTGCTAGTAAGGAGTTCCCAAATTCCAGACTTAACAGTATTAGGGTCCCCACAACATATGTTATGGTATGCTATGGTATGTTATGTCATTTTTTATGTTATGTAATGTTATGTTATGTATATTTATAAAACACACTATCACCTGTGAGGGTATCCTGGCACTGAGCAGACGGGTGTATCTAGCCCCGCCTATGACAGGTTGGTTAATTGAAAGGCAAGATCTTCAACTTATTGCAGAGTTCAAGAAGAGAGGAGAAGGCTTTGATGTGCAGTGGGAGGCCATTCCATGTCGAGAACGATGTAAGACAAGGTATGTTTGCTGTTGATAATTGTTTGACATGTAATGCCTTAGGGTGGTCTTCCTCTGAACATTTTGTCTTCTTGCCTCTGCGTTTTCTGGATTTTTGCTTGTGTTAGCATGAGGAATCTGTGCCCTTTACCATTGATGACCAGTGCTAATGTGCTTGTGCTCACTCCCCTAAACATGGTTTGACTTGCATATTCTTGATTGCCATATTTAATTTATTTGTAAATCCCTTGTAAAGTAGTATTCCATATCTCTACAGACTGTAAATTAAATGTTACCAGTGGGTGTGTAGCACTTATTTTGCCACCCACCTGAAGAGCACTGTAAAACTTGTTTCCAGGCCTGCCATTGCAGCCTGAATACAGTGTCCCATTGCCATGTGACTTGGCATTTAAAACCACTTACCAAGTCTTGACCCACCCTTTATTACATATAAGTCACCCCTATTGTAGGTCCTTGGTAGCACATAGACCAGGGTGCTGGATAATTAAAAGGTATAACATGTACTTTTAACTTTTATATGTCCTGGTAGTGAGAAACTCCCAAATTTGTTTTTCACTATTGTGAGGTCTACCCCTCCCATAAGATAACATTAGATAATCCTTGTTACATTTAATAAATTGTAATTCCTTAATGAGATGAAGAAGATATCTCATGTTTGGTACCTATGAAATTGAAATGATAAACTCTCCTTAATGGTATAGTCCAATTACAATTTTGCAAAAAACCACTTGATTGGGTGAAGCTGGGTCACGTGATAGGGTGTAGCTGACAGTTAAAATTTGTGAATTCCTCCCAGACAGTCAAATAATAGTGGGATTTTCTGAGCCTCAATAGGCCATCAACTGACAGGATGGAGTGGGTGGAGCTCAGAATAGCCCCACTTGCACCTGGATAGGCAGTGTTGTGACTCCTCACAATAGGCTTAACAACACTATATTGTCAGTGCAGCCAGCTTGGAGCCAGGCATCGGAGGCAGGAAATTCCCCGAACTTTAAAAAACCTTCCCAGAAACTTCTCCCATCTTTTAGGAGCAGGGCACTGGGGTATAAAAGTAGGCCACTCAGCCTCGCTGTTCGGTTCACTACTGGACCTGCAGAAGGACTCTCAGAGGAATATCTGCTGCTGTGACATACTGTACACTCTGCCAGACTGCCGTTGTACCTAGGACTGCTTTGCTAACTGGAGCCTGCCTTGAACCCTCAGATGCCAGCCCTGCTATTGAGCCCTACTTCTACACCTGCACCCAAGATTTACAGAAGTGACTCCAAGGGCTAGTTTGCTGGCCCCCTGTTCAGAGCCACAAGGGAATAACAGGCTCCCACCATCTTGAACTCACACTTCCCCTGCCTGAGTGAGCCCTGAACCCCCAAGAGGTCTATATCCACACCTGGACCTTTGTTGTGGTGCTAAAGGTGCCCAGATGACCATTTTCTGAACTGAGGACACAATATTTTGCCAAAAAGTGCTCTAAGAATCCAGAAGAGCCCAGAACCAGCCTACTCATCTATCTACCCAAGGTTCATTGGCAATCAAATTGAATTAGCAGCTTCTCCTGCTATGTTCTTCTGCGCACAGCTAATCTGTTTCATTGGTCCTTCGCCAAAGGGGTATCCAACCTTGTGGATCTGTCTTTGGCTACAGCCTTCTGTTTCATCTTGCTGGAGATCGTTGACTTCCATTTCTGCCACTAAGTCAGAAAGTAAAAATGTTCTCTGTGGCTCCACTCCATGGCTATTCGAAGAAGACGATCCCTCCTTTGAGACACCTGCTGTCTTGCCCTGCTAAACTTGTACCTTCTCAGACATTTTCTCTTCAAATTTTTTTCTGGGTCCAAAGGTGAGCGCTGACTGGGCCCTATCCACTTTTTTATATCTGAACCATGTTCCATCCTAGTCAGCTTAAACATTTGACTTTAACCCAGTCCTGCACAACCAGATGTCCATGATTGGCACGTTTCCAGGCATCCAGGAATGTGGCTGAGCCAATGGAGATGTTGAGGATGAGGGGTTGTGCTTTGCTAATCAGTAGGAGTCTTTTGATGAAGGTGTGGTGATAGCAAGGGGCAAATGGCCCTACTGATTTGATGGTCTTTATGATACAGCAATTTCAATAGTGGTGAAGGTGGCCCGTGAGATCAGGATTGGTTGTTACACTATTGTTAGAAATGGGGCCTTTGGTTGACAGTCAGGTTACCCCCGTTCAAGCAAGGACCTTCACTCTAGTCAGAGTAAAAGAGAATCACCCTCAGCTAACCCCTGGTTACACCCTTGGTAGCTTGGCAGAGCAGTAGGCTTAACTTCAGAGTGCTAAGTGTAAAGTATTTGTACCAACACACACAGTAACTTAAGGAATACACTACAAAAGGACAAAATACCAGTTAAGAAAAATAGGAAATATTTATCTAAACAAAACAAGACCAAAACAACAAAAATCTGACATCCACAAGTCAAGTTATGAATTTTTAAAGATTAAACTCAAAAATAGCACTTAGAAACAAAAAATGCTTTGATGAAGTGTTAACACGGCGTCGTGACGGAGTCATTCCCAACAAGCCGACACCAGTGGCACCAGACACAGAGTCGCATAGACCCCCAAGTACAGTACCTTTGGTGAAGAGTGAAAACAAGTCGATGTGCGAAGTAGGGGATGGTGCAAAATTTTGAATCCGTGCACTACGAGTGGCGTCGGTCACGACGTGGTTCGGCGACTTCCACGGAGTCGTGGACTTCAGCGGAGCTGCAGCGACGTCGGGCCTGTGAAGGTCGTCTCGTTTCAGCAAAGATCACGGAGTCGGTTGCAGGTGGCATCACCGGAGTCAGCAGCGGCGTCGGTCCGAAGTCGTCCTTGGATTCCACCAGCTTTCCTTTCAAGGGCCCAGGGACTAGATAGGGCACCACTTGTAAGAGCAGTAGTCTCTCCAGAGACTCCAGGTGCTGTCAGAAAAAAATCTTTGCTGTCCCTGAGACTTCAAACAACAGGAGGCAAGCTCTAAATCAAGCCCTTGGAGATTTCTTCACAAGATGGAAGGCACACAAAGTCCAGTCTTCGCCGTCTTTTTCTGGCAGAAGCAGCAACTGCAGGATAGCTCCACAAAGCACAATCACCGGCAGGGCAGCACTTCTCCTCAGCTCTTCAGCTCTTCTCCAGGCAGAGGACCCTCTTGTTGTCTAAAAGTGATCTAAAGTCAGTGGTTTTGGGTGCCCTTCATACACCCAATTTCTCCTTTGAAGTAGGCATACTTCAAAGTAAAGTCTCTTTTGAATGTGAAATCCTGCCTTGCCCAGGCTAGGCCCCAGACACTCACCAGGGGGTCGGAGACTGCATTGTGTGAGGACAGGCACAGCCATTTCAGGTGTAAGTGACCACACCTCCCCTCCCTCCTAGCACAGATGGCTCATCAGGAAATTCAGACTACACCCCAGCTTCTTTTGTGTCAGTGTCTAGTGTGAGGTGCAACCAGCCCAACTGTCAAACTGACCCAGACGGGGAATCCACAAACAGGCAGAGTCACAGAAATGGTATAAGCAAGAAAATGCTCACTTTCTAAAAGTGGCATTTTCAAACACACAATCTTAAAATCACTTTTACTAAAAGATGTATTTTTAAATTGTGAGCTCAGAGACCCCAAACTCCACAGGACATATGAAACACATTCCCATTTGTCCTGCCTTAACCATACATTTCACCCTGCCCTTGGGGCTACCCAGGACCTACCTTAGGGGTGTCTACATGTAATAAAAGGGAAGGCTTAGGCCTGGCAAGTGGGTACGCTTGCCAAGTCGAATTTACAGTCAAAACGTTGCACACAGACACTGCAATGGCAGGTCTGAGACATGATTACAGATCTACTTATGTGGTTGGCACAACCAGTGCTGCAGGCCCACTAGTAGCATTTGGTTTACAGGCCCCGGGCACCCCTAGTGCACTTTACTAGGGACTTACTAGTAAGTCAAATATGCCAATCATGGATAAACCAATCAACCATACAATTTACACAGAGAGCATATGCACTTTAGCACGGGTTAGCAGTGGTAAAGTGCACAGAGTTCAAAAGCCAACAGCAACAGGTCAGAAAAAAAAGAAGGCAGGAGATTGGGGATGACCCTGCATAAGCAAAAAAAGTCCAACAACCATGATAAGAGGTTGATGTGTGAAAAGGATGGGGTCTATTTGAGGGTCGAAATTGCTGTATATCGAGTTGATTTTGTTTCAGAATAATTCTGAGAGGTTATTGAAACAGTCTTGTGAGGGGTTGATATTGCTGGAGGAGCAGTGACATTTTGATAGTAATGAAGATTTCCATTGCTGCTGTTAGTGCTGTCATCAGTGCGATCTGTAAGAGCTGTTCTTGGTGTTTTGTATCTGCTGATGGTAGCGTCTTAGAGGTGATTTGAAGATGCCTTTATTGGTGATCTCCTGACTAGGTCTCCTTTTGTGCTTCAGTTGCATGTAGTGGTGTTTCATCATCCTGAGTTCCTGTGTATAATCTGTCCTTCAGTTGGGCTTTGTGCTTGAGGGGGGCAGTTTGTCAATGCATGGGGTCTTGCAGCTGTTGAGGTTCTTGGTGGCTTTCAGCAGGTTGCTGGTTGCTGGAGCCAGTGCACGAGAGAAAGGAAGAGTACTCCTCCTCTGTGATGAATTTCCAGCTGCACTGGGGGGCTCCCATGGTGAAAGGTCTGTGGTGCTGCACGATGAGTATGCTGAAACTGATGAGGGCATGGTCTGTCAATGTCATAGTTAGTGGCCTATATTTTCTAACTGGGTCCAAAAGGTGTCCATCTATGTGGGTGCTTTTGCTGGGTGAGTTCAGGATTTCTGATATTTTTAAGAAGAGCCATAGAATTTGGGACAGTGCTGTCTTCTAGGTGAAAGTTAAGGTTTTCTGAGGATGATTAAGGTATTGGTGTTAATGATGAGAGGTGGAACAAAGTTTTTAATGGTGCAGTTGAAAGAGGTGTAGGCCCCTGATGGTCTGCATACATAGTTTCTTCTCAGGGAGAAGTAGGCTGAGATAAGTATCTTGAACATGAGGTGTTCCAAGTAGCTGGTGGGGGTGTCCGTGTAGGTGGTGCAGCTGATGGCATCTTTGAATATGAGAGGGACTCCACCTCGGGGCTCGTGTTGATGAGCTTGCCTGGAGTTCCTGGAGTTGGCGGGGATAGATGTCACAATGTCATGTGCAGAGGGTGTGTTTAGTCATGTCTCTGTGAGAAAGAGAAGGTTGGGAGCGTGGTCGTGTATTAGGTCCCATATCTCTGTGCATGTTTGTTGAACAAGTGAGTGTTGAAAACCATGCAAGTGTCCTGTGTGTGTGGGTAGTGTGTTATCTATGTGAGCATGAGCAGGTGGTTGGCTTGTGTGAAAGAGTAGGATGAGAGGTGTTTTTGGTGAAGGAGTGGTGGGTGTGGGTTGTAGGAGAATGCATGAGAACTTCCAGAAAGAGCATGTGAATGATCCTTCCATATTGCGTGTTGCTGTGTGGCAAAAGTTCAGTGAGTGATAGCCAGGGTTGGGAAGCATGAGGGTTCCCTGTGCTGTGCATAGTCCAGGCTAGGGCTGGGTGAAATATAAATTAATATAAAAATAAACATATATATATATATATATAAATTAAGTTAGTTTAATTTGGAGGATTTTTAGTAATTACACATTACTCTTGTGATCCAATTTTGGCAAGATTATGTGATTATTCCACATTGAGTAATTGAGAGCACTTTGGGGCAAAAATCCTCTGGCAGGGGAACAGGAAAAACAGGATAAGTGAGAGCGAGCAGCTGCTAACTACTGCTATTCATGTCCTGTAGCATTTAGCGCTATTTTCTTAGTGCAAAATGCATCTTTGGGTCCATTTTAGATTATTGCATGAAATACTGGCTTACATTTCCCACATAATTATGGCTAGTTTTGTGTGAGTGTTCACACTAGAGAGAATTGCACTAGTTACACCAGCTTCTAGTTCAGATGCGGACATGCGCAGGTGGCTTGCCTTTGGTGCATCTTCGGCACAGCCACCACTAAGTAGGTCATGGAAAATGTAATGAGTGCAGAGGATGAGATATGTCACTTACTCTGCAGAAGGATGATGGGAAATCCAGTGATGTCACTTCCTATACAGATGGGGATCAGAAATTAAGTCATTTTGCTTGGCTTCTTCTTTTAAAGGGGGTTTGGTGGAGAACTAGAGGTGTCAATGCTTGTGAAGGTGCATGAAGGTAAATCCAGTGATGTCACTTCCTGTGCAGATGGTCGATGGAAAAATGATTGATTTTGTGTTCCAGAATAAATTGGTTGATGTCCCTGAGAAGCTTCATTTCTAATTGTGATTCATTTATGAGTTTATTGGTATACTGATACTATTTCTGCTGTTTTTGCAACATAAAGCCAAGATATTTGACAATGTTGATAATATTCTGGCTGGAGTCAAGAAAGTCAAGAAACAAGGTTTCTATGGACCATTTATGTAAAAATATGTTACATTTGGTGGGGCAGATGAGGTTGAATTTCACTTATATTGAGCTAAACTGCAGGTGCTGAAAATATATCTACAATTAAATCATGCTGAGAATGTGTAACTGTAAATCATTGTGGAGATAGTACTTTCTAATAAAGCTGAAAGAAATGTTGCTGAAATGTTGAATAGAGTGGATGAAAGAATTGGGGTTCTCCTTGGTTATATTCACAGTCTTGCACCATTTCTTACACAACAGATACGTTTATAAATTTAAGCCAGTAAGGCAGAATGGACTAACGGATCTCTTTAAATGGGGGTAGTATGATGGGATAAGGTCTGGGTTGGACACTGGTTTTGAGAAACTCTTTATGAGTTTTTCCTTAATTGCAGGGCAGAACACTTTTGGTTTCCAGTCCATTATAACTACTATTAGATAGTTATTCTATAAATGTTGCTCAAATCATAATTAACTAGAATGACACACAAACAATGTGTCTTAGATGTGTGCTCTTCTGTTTAATTTATGTTATGATTAATGCAGTTTAGATGACTAAATTGGATAATCAAATCTTTTACTCAATAGTCAGGGCAGTATATTTATATCACGTAACATGTAATTAGTCCAAAAAATGTAACTACTCTTAGTGTAAAGAGAAAATTATAGACATAATATTCCAGTAAACGGAACTAAGCTTTAGATGCTACTGACAATGCTATAGATGAAAATGTTTATGTATGATATTTCTTTAGGGGACACTCTTAACTAAGGGGTTAGGTAAAATGCATAACATCATGACTAAAGCTTCTACTATACACCTGAGATTCTAGACACATATCTTCAAATCTCTGCCAGGTTTGCTCTTCAAAGTCTCAAAAGTGGTGACCCATACTATCACAGTAGTTGAGCCATTAGGAAGCATTTAGAATAGAAACAAAATTTAGGAGAGAATTCTATATAGTATTGAACATGAATTTCACTGTACATATAAAAAGTAACAGAGTCAAAGAGCCTGAGTTAGATCTTGACCGTGTTATCACCAAACGAAGTTGATGGCAGGCCCAAAAAAAAGTCAAGTTGGCGGTGTTCCTCCTGCCATATTTAATGCACTGTGGCTGAGCTGAAGACTGCCAAAACATCACGCAAGCTGCATGCTGCAACCGACAAAGCGGACTCCAAAGCTGAAGAGGAGGGCCTTCTTTCACGGGATCCCGCAGAGCCTATTTAGATCACACACTTATGCTGATGGTGAATCAGTGTCAGGCACAAGACATTGGAGTCTATTGCAGGATCAGTTTAGAAGAGAACCATGGCTGTTTCCATTGGTTGGATGTTAGCAGTCCACACATGTTGTACATTAGGCAATTGTGAACACCTGCAAAACACACCATAAATGACTTCAGACCACAATCCTTTGACATCATGATGCAGAAGACCAGACAGCCAAGTAGCCAAACTTACAACACTGGAGACCGTTTTTTTCTGTGTTCCTCTCCCTCTGTGTTTTTGGTTACGTTTACTTTCACACAGTTTCCTTCATCTTTCGGACACTAGATTTCTTTAAAAAAAAAGTACCATGGTAGGGAGGAGAAATGTCCATTTCACAGAGGAAGGGCTGTCTGTAATGGTGTATGAAATCAAGAGAATAGAGACAAAATTGTTTGGAGCACAAGTACAAAATACAACCATATCTCAAAAAAGGCATATTTGGACCAGAATAGTTGTCTGAGTGAATGTTGTATCTAACAATTTTCACACAGGAAGAGGTTAAGAAAAGGTGGAAAGACTTGCAGGGAGAGTGTGTTCTCTGGCCTCCATGCACCACCTGGAGGTCCAGAGGACTGGTGGTGGTTCTCCCAGCTCCCTCCCCCCATTAGAACTCTTTCCTGGGAGGGGAAGGTCTTGAATATCCTACATCATGAAGGGAAGGTTTATCTGAAATTCCTGGTGGAGTGAAGTCTGGTAAGTTGCACTTAGTAGTGTCTCAACTATTACTGATCGAGTCCTGCCTTCAATTTAGACATTTAGAATGCTTCAACACCCTTATCAAAACAGATATATCTAAACTTGACTCCACAGAATATCTTGTTTCATACTAATTACTAGAATCATGGTAGTGTCTTGATTTTTAACATTGTGCAAAATGTTTAGTCAGATTGTGCACTGTTCCCCATGGGTCATCCCTTGCATTTGCTCAGTTTCATGCTTTCTACCAATGCATGTTTCTGTTCTCCCAAAACAGGTCCAAAACTCCATCTATTTGTACATGAAGGTATGGTGATAGTAAGTGGTGTTTTCATCTAGTCACATCAAACCCCTGTGTGTGTACATCATGTAAATATGATTTCATCCACATCACAGTCATTTAAATAGATATCTGTAACTCACTTTGTAAGCAAGCATTCTCTATTGTGTCAACAGATGACTACAACTACAATGATGCCCTGTTTCAGATTTGCAAAACAATAGTTCAGTGTAATGTTGCTCCACCTTCCTTCACGTTGATATGTGCATACTTTCCTCAAACCTGTGTAGTTAACAGTCACCATCTCATGCTCTGGATTAAGATGTCACTTCTTGTGTATCTCAAACATGTTGACACCTTTTCATAGCTACATTGAAGTGATGAGAATTCTCACATCATTCACAGTCTTTTGAATCCAAGATTACCTACATTACAAAGTGGCATACTGAATAGACATGGTAGCCACATACAAGTTTACTATGATGACCAGTGACAGTTACAATATTAAGTTGAAAAGCAGTTTTACTACTGTATTGTGGCCTGCTAGGCCTTTGAATGGTCCAGTACTCTAATCTACTCACCACTGTGTTGGGTTGAATGTTTGCAACATGTAAAGGACAATTCAGAAATAACAGTTTTGCAATACAGGACATCTCCAAACTGTCATAACTGAAAATGGCATCTGTGTAAATCAGCCTGCATGTTTAAAACAATGAAAATCACAAAAAGGCCTAATCAGTCTAACAGTCTATTTTTCCTTTTTTAGGTTGCTCCATTTATAGATAAAGACACATATGATGCATAAACTAGATATTAATTACATATTCTCTGCATTCTTCTCATGTCCAGCCCCCAGGGCCAGTGGACCACCATCTGCCTCTCACGACAAACCAACTCAAGACCAGAAGCAAGCCATCTGTGAGCAATCTACTGCTGCAAGTCCGGATTATCTGGAGCCAGCTGGTCTATCTGGTCTGTCTGGCCAGACAGCTCAAGTGAGTCACAATCAGCTCACACCCACATCTCCAACCCAGCTGCAACACCATCTCAGCATGAAGACACCTCCACTTCCTGTTTGCAGAGGAGCTACTCTCCATTCCTGTGACCCCCCGATTCTGGCTGTTGTTGAGACAACACCAACACTGGGTCCAGTAGCGTCAGGACCCAGTAGCATGGGGCACACTGCTTTTAGGGCACAGGGTAGTGGGGGTAGGGGTAGGGGCTGTGGAGAGGGAATCTTTGTCAGCCAGACCACCACTGAACGGAGCAGTACAATAGTCCCAAGACATGATGGGCCAGATTGTAACTGAGCCCCAGGGATGCAAGGAGGTGCAGAGGGAGCTCATCTTAGAAATACATAACCACACTGAAAATATGAGCTCCCTGACTGCGGGGATTTTTTACATCTACCACCACATGGGCAGGGTTTTTTTATTCCATCTGTCCCAGTCTGTGCTCCCTCTACATCTGGCCTAAGTATACCACCCCTATCCACAGACAGGGAGGCCCTGCCTCATGAGGAGCCTGCTCCTCCCACCCCAGTCCATTAACCTGTGTCCCCCTCCCCAGAGGGGACGGTCATACGAACCGCCAGGAGAGGATGGTAAGACCTCCACCATCCCCTCCAAGATATGCAGATGCTAATTACCATTCACTCTGTAGTCTAATTCAGGGACACATTTAACTCTTAAGAGGACAGTTGTATTTTGTACATTTAATTCCAAACTGTTTTTGGCTCTACTACCATACTTTCATCTCACCATGATAGACTTTTTATGGTTCATTTTCACATCCTTTGGTTCACCTTTCTGTTCATTTGTGTTGTGCAAATAAATGGTACGGACACACACTACAAGACTCTTGTTGGATTTATTGTGGCATTTCATTTGTCACGTCTGTCTTCCACCATCATGTTGTCAAATCCTTTGAACATGTATTTGCAAAGTAAAATTAGAAATGTCAAAGAAGGTATGTGGGTCCCATTTCATTCAAACAAAACAAAACAAAATCACAACGTATTGCTAACATACATATGTAGGTAACAAGTCCTTGAAGAAGTCAGAGCTGAGTTTCACAAACCAATCATAACCCATATAATCTGTTCCATTTAGAGATGGATACGCCACAACCCTGACATCATGGAAGAAATGTAATATTGCATGGGAGCAAATTAATAGGCAAACTATCAGCGATGCATGACCTCAGCAGGAGCCATACATCTTGCCCTCACAATAGGAATCATACATTAATAACACCAATAGTCTACATCATAGCAGTACAAACATTTGAGACCACATGACCATTTTGGGACACTGTGGCAGTATTTGGTCCAATGTCCCAACCAACATTCCATGGAGTACTAAAGGGGACACCCACCAAACACTCCCACCCCCACCCTAGCATATCACAACATACACACCAATGCAGTCACAAAAATCACAGTAACAACCCACAATCCCCCCGGAAGAATGCAAAGACAATGCGAAATTCGGTCAAACATTGAAATGTGCCAATATACATGTCATACAAAAATATACAGATATATATTTCAAAATCACTCATAATTATATATACAATCCAAGAAGTAGTGCAGATATGTACACAACAATGTCTGTGCACCAACAGTCCAAAAATGCATGGGCGAGTCCCACAAACGATACCTGAGCACAATCGGAGAGAACACTGCCGGGGCATCAGATCAAAATACTACAGGCACCTCAGGGGGAAGGGAAGGGGGGGCACCTCAGCCAGATGAATGCGAAGCCAGATCCACAACGGGGCTCCATGCCCATTGATGTATCCTGGGGAGTGCAAAGCCACAGTCTCTCAAGTCTCTACAGTGGGTGGGTTGCCCAGACGTGGGTCCCGTGCTTCCCATGCCACTGGATTCAAGCTAGCCTGGCTGATGAGGGGTGAAACCCCGAAACCGGTCCCAGGATGCATGTTTCTGGTCCAGTGAGGACCTGGCTTGGCAGTTCGGGCTGGACTGTTCCCATGAGGAACAGGGTCGAGACTGATTTGCATATGGCTGGGTCCAAACTGGGGTGGCATGGTGAGCAAAAGAACGATGGATTAAAACCAGATCTGTGACTGGGGGTGAGTGTTTGACAATGTTCAGCATTCCGTCCATCACTTGTTGTTTTTGCTTTGTTGCCCTAAGTGGGAAGGGTATGCCCAGACGTGGGTCCCGTGCTTCCCATGCCACTGGATTCAAGCTAGCCTGGCTGAGGAGGGGTGAAACCCCGGAACCGGTCCCAGGATGCTTGTTTCTGGTCCAGTGAGGACCTGGCTTGGCAGTTCGGGCTGGACTGTTCCCATGAGGAACAGGGTCGAGACTGATTTGCATATGGCTGGGTCCAAACTGGGGTGGCATGGTGAGCAAAAGAACGATGGATTAAAACCAGATCTGTGACTGGGGGTGAGTGTTTGACAATGTTCAGCATTCCGTCCATCACTTGTTGCTTTTGCTTTGTTGCCCTAAGTGGGAAGGGTATGCCCAGACGTGGGTCCCGTGCTTCCCATGCCACTGGATTCAAGCTAGCCTGGCTGATGAGGGGTGAAACCCCGAAACCGGTCCCAGGATGCTTGTTTCTGGTCCAGTGAGGACCTGGCTTGGCAGTTCGGGCTGGACTGTTCCCATGAGGAACAGGGTCGAGACTGATTTGCATATGGCTGGGTCCAAACTGGGGTGGCATGGTGAGCAAAAGAACGATGGATTAAACCCAGATCTGTGACTGGGGGTGAGTGTTTGACAATGTTCAGCATTCCGTCCATCACTTGTTGTTTTTGCTTTGTTGCCCTAAGTGGGAAGGGTATGCCCAGACGTGGGTCCCGTGCTTCCCATGCCACTGGATTCAAGCTAGCCTGGCTGATGAGGGGTGAAACCCCGAAACCGGTCCCAGGATGCTTGTTTCTGGTCCAGTGAGGACCTGGCTTGGCAGTTCGGGCTGGACTGTTCCCATGAGGAACAGGGTCGAGACTGATTTGCATATGGCTGGGTCCAAACTGGGGTGGCATGGTGAGCAAAAGAACGATGGATTAAACCCAGATCTGTGACTGGGGGTGAGTGTTTGACAATGTTCAGCATTCCGTCCATCACTTGTTGTTTTTGCTTTGTTGCCCTAAGTGGGAAGGGTATGCCCATACGTGGGTCCCGTGCTTCCCATGCCACTGGATTCAAGCTAGCCTGGCTGATGAGGGGTGAAACCCCGAAACCGGTCCCAGGATGCCTGTTTCTGGTCCAGTGAGGACCTGGCTTGGCAGTTCGGGCTGGACTGTTCCCATGAGGAACAGGGTCGAGACTGATTTGCATATGGCTGGGTCCAAACTGGGGTGGCATGGTGAGCAAAAGAACGATGGATTAAACCCAGATCTGTGACTGGGGGTGAGTGTTTGACAATGTTCAGCATTCCGTCCATCACTTGTTGTTTTTGCTGGGTTGCCCACTGTGCCATCCTGGGGAGTGCAAAGCCACAGTCTCTCAAGCCTCTACAGTGGGTGGTTTGCCCACTGTGCCATCCTGGGGAGTGCAAAGCCACAGTCTCTCAAGTCTCTACAGTGGGTGGTTTGCCCACTGTGCCATCCTGGGGAGTGCAAAGCCACAGTCTCTCAAGTAGATGCAGTTCTCTACTAGTACTGGGTGGGACTGGTGCCCAGACTGGATGAGTCACCCCGTGAAAGTTCATGTCCTGTCACTGTCCCAGCTGCACATGGGATAAGGATGCCTGATGTGGCGGCCTTTTCATTCCTACACGGTCTTTGCCCTGTTCAGCGGTCTTCACCATGGCGGTCTTTGCCCTGTTCAGCGGTGCTTTGACATGGCGGTCTTTGCCCTGTTCAGCGGTGCTTTGCCATGGCAGTCTTTGCCCTGTTCAGCGGATCCTTACCATGGCGGTCTTTGCCCTGTTCAGCTGTGCTTTGACATGGCAGTCTTTGCCCTGTTCAGCGGTGTTTTGCCATGGCGGTCTTTCCCCTGTTCAGCGGTCTTCACCATGGCAGTCTTTGCCCTGTTCAGCGGTGCTTTGACATGGCGGTCTTTGCCCTGTTCAGCGGTGCTTTGACATGGCGGTCTTTGCCCTGTTCAGCGGTGCTTTGCCATGGCGGTACTGGACTGTTCAGCGGTGCTTTGCCATGGCGGTCTTTGCCCTGTTCAGCGGTGCTTTGCCATGGCGGTACTGGACTGTTCAGCGGTGCTTTGCCATGGCGGTCTTTGCCCTGTTCAGCGGTGCTTTGACATGGCGGTCTCTGGACTGTTCAGCAGTGCTTTGCCATGGCGGTCTTTGCCCTGTTCAGCGGTGCTTTGCCATGGCGGTTCTGATACGGACATTGGTGTGTGGCATGATGATTTCTACACTGGGCATTGGTGTGTGGCATGACGATCTTGACACTGGGCATTGGTGTGTGGCATGACGATCTCTACACTGGGCATTGGTGTGTGGCATGACGTTCTCTACACTGGGCATTGGTGTGTGGCATGACGTTCCATCATTTCCCAGCGGGGCTGTGGCAGCCGGGGCCCTCCTGGACTGTCACTCCGGCGGTGGTCTCCTGACCAGTGACGATACTTGGGCCCTCCTGGGCTGTGACTCCGACGGTGGTCTCCTGACCAGTGATGATACTTGGGCCCTCCTGGGCTGTGACTCCGGCGGTGGTCTCCTGACCAGTGACGATACTTGGGCCCTCCTGGGCTGTGACTCCGGCGGTGGTCTCCTGACCAGTGACGATACTTGGGCCCTCCTGGACTGTGACTCTGGCGGTGGTCTCTGGACCAGTGACGACTGTCCTGGCGGTTGTGTCTGGACCGCCGGAAATGATGGCGCACTTCTCCGCCGTGACACTCACGACAGGCTGGGCAGACTTCCTCTGGACCTTCCCCACCTTTGTTGGAGTTACAGCTGACTCACCAATCCCCTTCGAACCCATGTCAGTTGTTTTCCCAGCAGGAGTCTTAACACGGTCCCGTCGTCCACTCTCCAATTTTAGAGCCTTTACAGGGGGTGGGCTGCAGTGCCTTGGCTCCGGGTCCTACTGCCTGCCCTAGTGGCCGGTGCACTCCACAAGCCTTGAACACGCACCACTGGTATTGGAGGCTTTTTGGCTGAGGCGCTACGAAGGGACTGATGAATTGGAGGGGGGGGCAAAAAGGTCAATTTGACAGAGTGACAGTTTCTGACGAACACTGGGATGGGTAGCTGGAGGGGGTCTGGGAGTGGAGGAAGGGGAGCTATTTGTCGGAGGTGTCACTTTAGCTGTTTTGGGTGCAGGTGCAGGTACTGGAGGCTGTCGTGAGGTGGATGGATGTTCGGTGAGTGATTGCCGGCGTTTGTGTACTTTGGGAGGGGGTGTCACAGGCACACTGGGAGAGGACACAG
Source organism: Pleurodeles waltl (assembly GCF_031143425.1). Lineage (NCBI taxonomy): Eukaryota > Metazoa > Chordata > Amphibia > Caudata > Salamandridae > Pleurodeles > Pleurodeles waltl. The sequence goes on along the minus strand of NC_090447.1, from coordinate 1,018,505,801 downwards.
GGGACGTGTAAATGGCAGAGGAGGTGGTGAGTGCAGGTGAGCGGCATGGGGTGCTGGGTCTCCTTGTGCGACTCATGGTGCCTGTAGATGTGGTGCATGCAGGTGTGTGTGTAGACGAGACTGGGACGGAGGAGGGAGAAGAGGAGGAGGGGGACACAGTGGAGACAGTGGATGTTGCTGTGTCTGTATGGGTGTGATGCTTGTGTGAGTGCCTGTGGGACGTGTGGTGCCTATGTTTGCTTGAGATACTTTTGGGTGTTGATTTGTGTGCATGCTGGTCTGGAGGTGTGCTTGGGATGGGCTGGGGTACAGGGGATTGGGTCTGGGTGGAGGAAGTTGGAGGGGGGAGGCTGGACACAGGGACAATGGCTGCCATCAGTGCTGAGGCCAGAGATTGCAGACTTCGCTGAAGGACAGCCTGACCAGAATGAATGCCCTCCAGGAATGCATTACTGTGTTGCAACTCTCGTTCTACACCCTGGATGGCATTCACAATGGTAGACTGTCCAACAGTGAGTGACCTGAGGAGGTCAATGGCCTCCTCACTGAGGGCAGCAGGGGTGACTGGGGCAGGGCCTGAGGTGCCTGGGGCGAAGGTGATGCCCACCCTCCTGGGTGAGCGGGCACGGGGCGAACGCTGAGGGGCTGCTGGGAGGGCGGTGCTGGTAGGGGAGGTGGCGGCTGTACCTGTTGAAGTGGGGGGCACAGATGGTGCTGCCACCACAGGGGAGCTCCCATCGGCAGATGAGTCTGTGTCGCTGCTTGGTGATCCGGTGGCTGACGTGAAGCTCCCCTCACCCTCCGTCCCACTGGTGCATTCTGAGTCAGTGGTATGGCCCTCCATGGCCATGTGGGATGCAGCTCCCTCGTGCTCCGGTGCCACTGTACCTCCGTCTGATGATGCTGATGTACAAAAGGACAGGGAAAGCAGGAAAAGGGGGGGAGACAGAAGAAAGAGAGTTTTAGTGCATGGCATTCCGCTACCGTTGGCGGACAAGACAGACGCAGCAGCCTGCTGCATAATGCCGTGCTCCTGCACTCTGCACACGCAATTTCTGGCTTATGGCCTACATGGCAATGGTGGACATCTGCGTACATGGATGCCACAGGGGCAACTATACCTCGACTTGGCACTCTGCTGAGGTGGGGTAGAGTGCCACATGGCCTACATTACGGAGGGGCCCTGCCTACCGAACTCTCCCTGGCCTAGGGACACCCACAGCCCACCTCCCCCACCCAGACACCTCCACTGCACGCAAAGTCCGCAGAATGAGGTTGTACTCACCCCCTTCTGTCTGCTGTGATGTCCTCAAGTGCCCATTCAACTCCAGGTAGGCCACTGCCAGGATCCGGAACATCAGGGGGGTCATGGTGCAACGGGCACCCCTCCCACGTTGGGAGGCCATCCCCAGCTGAGCCTCCGCCGTCTTCTTGCTACAGCGGCGAATGTCCTCCCATCTCTTACGGCAGTGGGTGCCCCGTCTCTGGTGGGCCCCCAGGGTCCAGACCTCATTGGCGATGGCACGCCAAATGTCCCTCTTCTGGTGGGCGCTGACCTACATGACATGCACAAGGGAAGAGGAACAGTCATTACCAACTGCACCGTCAATGTGAGTGGCCCCCTCCCTACTCTGGCCATGTGGCCCATTCATTCCCATGCATTAATGTTCTATGAACTCTGCCCCCTTCCCTCTTCCACCCAACCCTCTCCACCCAGGCCTCGCCCATACAACGTGCTCCCTGTGTACTAACCTGTTGGTCTGGAGGACCGTACAGTAGCGTGTACTGGGTGAGGACCCCATCCACAAGTTTCTCCAACTCCTGTGCAGTGAAGGCAGGGGCCCTTTCCCCATACGCAGCAGCCATCGTCGCTTCCAGACCGAGGTCACAGCAGCACTAGCAGTGTAGGTCCTCTCCTGTCGAAGGTCAGGTATCTATTGATTGAACAGATAGAAAATGGCGGTGACGTCCGTGGCGGTGATGTCCGCGGCGTTGCGCATCATCACCACCGGCGCACCTGTTCATTGGCTCCTGGGACCAATAGGGTCCAATGTTAACCAATGCAGCATTGCGCCGCGGTCTACGACCGCCTACCGCGACGGTGTGCAACGCCAGCGCAGTTACCCCACAATCCCATTGTCCCAGTTTAGAGGTCAGGCAGCCGCCATTTCAGGGGCCCACATGGCTTCATTTACTACTGCGTCACACATAGCTAGGCCTACACTCAACACACTTACAGGAAGGGTTTTGTGTCTGGTGTAGTCTTGTGTGTAACTGTGGGTACATACCTGGAGGAATAGTGACTGGTTCTTCGCTGTTGTCCTCCATAGGCACTGTCAGCTGGGACATATGAGAAGATGGCGGAATCCCCCGGTGTACCGACCGCTGGTGGACCTGTTGACAATGGAAGAAAGACATGTCATCGTCACCTACCGGTTTGACCGTGCCACTATCCAGGAACTATGTACCCAGTTGGAGCCAGACCTGATGTCACCGATCCGCCATCCGACTGGAATCCCCCCTGACGTGCAGGTGCTGTCAGTGGTCCATTTCCTTGCAAGTGGGTCATTTCAGACTACTGTGGCCATGGCATCAGGAATGTCCCAGCCTATGTTTTCCAACGTGCTGTCCAGAGTGTTGTCTGCCCTGCTGAAACACGTAAGGAGATACATCATTTTCCCTCAGGTGGAGGATTTGCCTACAGTGAAAGGTGACTTCTATGCCCTTGGACATATCCCCAACGTCATAGGTGCCATTGATGGGACCCATGTAGCTCTGGTCCCCCCCCACAGGAGTGAACAGGTGTACAGGAACAGGAAGAGTTATCATTCCATGAATGTCCAGATGGTCTGTTTGGCAGACCAGTACATCTCGCAGGGAAATGCTATGTTCCCTGGCTCTGTGCATGACGCCTACATCATGCGGAATAGCAGCATCCCTGATATGATGGGTCAACTCCACAGGCACCGTGTATGGCTATTGGGGGACTCTGGTTACCCCAACCTTTCCTGTCTATTGACCCCAGTGAGGAATCCCAGGACCAGGGCAGAGGAATGATGCCCATGGGCGGACTAGGAGGGTGATCAAACGCACCTTCGGCCTCCTGAAGGCCAGGTTCAGGTGCCTGCATATGACAGGTGGATCCCTATTCTACTCACCGAAGAAGGTGTGCGACATCATCGTTGCCTGCTCCATACTCCATAATTTGGCATTGCGACGCCAGGTGCCTTTTCTGCAGGAGGATGATCCAGATGACGGTGTTGTAGCAGCTGTGGAGTCTGTGGAGTCTGTGGACAGTGATGAGGATGAAGCTGAGGAAGAAGAAAACGACAACAGGGAGTCAGTCATACAGAAATATTTCCAGTGAGACACAGGTGAGAACATTTTCTGGTTTAACATTACATTAACTTTCACACGTCTACCTCTATCCTGTTCCTCCATTTCAATCACTATTTGTTAATTGAGTTATACCCTTCCATTCATAGACTGACTCCAGATTTTTTTGTGTTTCAAAGGTGTTTATTTAAGTGCTCAAAAAATGAAGGAGGGTTGTAAACTGGTGATGGGGGATGGTGGAGGAATGTCCATTGCAGAGTCCAGTCTATTAGTCTCACAGGTGCACTGCCCATCTGGGCATAGGAAGTGGAGCTGGGGCAGTTCGAATATGGACAGGGTAACAAAGTGGGACAGTGGGAGGACAATCAGGGTGGTCTTATTTCCTGGCGGGGGTCTTGCCATCTTGCTCTGTCCTGTTCCTGGATCTCAGGGACCACTTGCGTGGTGGTTGTCCGTCTGCAGGGGGTGGGGTGCTGGTGTGGTGGTCCTGTGGCGGGGCGTCCTGTCCACTAGCGCTGGCGGAGGTGGTGGGCAGTTCATCATCGTGGCTAGTGTCAGGGGCCCCTTGGAGTGCCACAGTGTCCCTCAAGGTCTGCTGTATGACCTTCAGCACCCCTACAATGGTGCCCAGGGCGGCGCCGATGGTCCTGAGCTCCTCCCTGAACCCCAAATACTGCTCCTCCTGCAGACGCAGGGTCTCCTGCAACTTGTCCAGGACCGTCGCTATCGTCTCCTGGGAGTGGTGGTATGCTCCCATGATTGAGGAGAGGGTCTCGTGGAGAGTTGGTTCACTTGGCCTGTCCTCCCTCTGTCGCACAGCAGCCCTCCCAGTTCCCCTATGTTCCTGTGCCTCCGTCCCCTGGACCGTGTGCCCACTACCACTGCCCCCAGGTCCCTGTTGTTGTTGGGGTGGTGGGTTATCCTGGGTGCCCTGTAGTTGTGGACACACAGCTGATTGACCTGTCCTGGGTTGGGAGGTTTGGGCCCGCTGGGTGGGTGCTGTGCTGGTGTTACCAGAGGGTGGAAGGTCAGTGTTGGGCTGTGCCTGTGCAAGGGGAACCAACTGTCCTGAGGCCCACGATGGTCCCGGCTGGTCATCAAGATCCAGTAGGGCAGAGCTGCTCTTGTCACTGTGGGCCTCTTCTGGGGGTGGAGTGGTGTTGTCTGGACCCTCTGGTGTGGTGACGGTCCTTCGGGTTCCTGCAGGGGCATAAGAACATGCTTATTGCATGTGTGTGTGTAATGGTGTGCAATGGGTGGGTGTGCGTGAACCCCAGTGCTAGCATTCCTGTGTGGGGGCTTGTGTGATGATGGTTGGGGGGTGTTCTGGGTATGTGCAGTAAGCATGCTTTAGTGAGGGGTGACCATGCTTAGTTGTGTCATGCAGGATTGGTGTTGCGATGGGTGGTTTGTGTTATGGGTAGATTAGTGAGGATTTGGAGTGATAGGGGAGGGTGTGAGGGTGGGGGTTTGTGATAGTATGCAGGTAGGGTGGGGGATATGATAGTTAAGATTTGACTTACCAGTGTCCCATCCTCCACCGACTCCTCCGAGGCCCTCAGGATGCAAGATGGTCAAGACTTGCTCCTCCCATGTTCTTTGTTGTGGGGGAGGAGCTGGGGGTCCGCCGCCAGTCCGCTGCACCGCGATGTTGTGCCTGGAGACCGTGGAATGCACCTTGCCCCGTAGGTCGTTCCACCTCTTCCTGATGTCCTCCCTATTTCTTGGGTGCTGTCCCACAGTGTTCACCCTGTCCACTATTCTGCACCATAACTCCATCTTCCTGGCTACTGATGTGTGCTTTACCTGTGAGCCAAATAGCTGTGGCTCTACCTGGACGATTTCCTCCACCATGACCCTGAGCTCCTCCTCGGAGAAGTGGGGTGTCTTTGGCGTGCCATGGGGTGGTGTGGGTGAGGTGTGGGGTGGTGTATGTGGTGATGAGTGTGGTGAGTGTAGTGGTGTGTGGTGTTTTGTGCGTGGATGTTGTGTGGGTGATGGTGTTGTGTGCCTCTGTGTGATGGGGTTGTCAATTGCTGTGCTGTCTCTCTGGCCTTCTCTCAGAATTTCTGGTCGTAGGGGTTTGTGGGTGATTTGGGTGTGTATTTTATATTGTGTTGGGTGTGTGGGAGTGGTGTGTGTATGTGTATCAGGTGTGTGTAATTCGAATTGTCCAATGTGACGGTGTTTTGTGGAAGTGTGTGTATTTTGAGCGCGGCAGTGTGTACCGCCAATGGGATACCGCGGTTGAAAGACCGCCCGTGGATTCGTGGGTCGTAATAGCATGGGCGTGTTTCTGTTGGCGTGGAGGTGGAGGATTTGTTTCCGCATGTTTATTGCTGACCTTTGGTGTGGCGGAGTTGTGTGGGTATCTGACTTTCGGCGGATTCCGTGATGTGTGTCATAATAGCTGTGGCGGTCTGCCGCGGCGGTGTATTGGCAGTCTTCTGCACGGCGGTATGCACCTTATACCGCCAATGTTGTAATGACCCCCATTGTCTTTATTGGCAACAACACACAGTGCACAAGTCTGATCCAATCACCGGAACTTCTATCCAATCACTGTGGGAGTTGCCTCTGTACTAGATCTGTCCATCCTAAGTGGGTGTCTGTCCCAGGAAAAACACATGGTCACTTTGTTCTTTTCAACAGCAACGTATCACTACAAATGTTATAACTTTGAAATGTCCAAATGAAGATATGGTGAAGGACCCTGAAACAGAATAGCAAAGAATAATTAATGATTCAGTGTAACAGATTTGAATAAAAAGACAAGTTAGGAGGACACACATACACTTAGCAGAAGCAAAGGTAATCTATGGCAACCAACACAGTAGTCAATGTAGGACAACTGATCCAGTAACATATTTTCCTTGGACTTTCCTGAAATTACAGTAGGAGGCTGACTATCTATGTAGGGTGGAAAACCAGGCACACTGTGCAGAAAGTTCAAGCAACCATACGTTGGTTTACAGAGGGAAAATCTGCATCACCTAATGCTTTCATTTTCATGGTAGCTTGGTTGAGCAGTTAGGTCAATCTTCTAGAAGTTTTTGATATACTCATAGTATCAATAAAACAAGACACACAAAGGAATGCCTCAAGACCAATTTGAAAAAAGACTTCAGATTTTGATAAACTTTTTAAGATCAAGGTCATTTGGGGTAAGGATTTTTTAAGTTATGATTTTTCAAAGCATAGCAAAATTTTTGTGAGTGATTACGCACAATGGGAATCAATAAGAGAAAACTTTAAAAATGCATATAAAATCAGGCAACAAGCTTATCAATGTCTCTTTTGCATATATTTTGAGGTTATCAAGACGTCCCGTGGGTCAGCCGGATGTGTTTGGGCAGTTCCCGGTTTTGTCAGGAAGAGCTGCTGAAAAGTTCTTCAAGCCAGTGCAGGACCACTGTGGGGGACCAATTGGAAAAGCAGTGCACAGGTGGACTTCTATGTGAGTCCGGTGTTCCCCCTTGGATTGTAGAGGTTGCATAGCAGGGATCCTTAGAGAAAAACTGTCTCTCCGGTATAGGGCTCAGGGAGGCTGGGTGCAGAGGAGATAGATGAGCCAAGAGCTGTGCGCCAAGGGGCGCTTGGAAGCAGGAGGGAGGTCACTTTGAGAGTCAGCAGGGCCACTCATTTGGGTCGTTCTGGTGGTTTTCTTAATTCCCTCATCTGGGGCTTCCTCCTGGTCTTTTTGAAGTCCAATGTACACTATTCTTCTTTGTGTCCGACTTTGAGTTACCAGTAACTTGGGCTACTTCACAGTTCAGCAACTGGATGCCACAGTGCCACCAAACTTGGCACACTTGCATTCAATTAATCAATCAATCAATCAGGGATTTGTAAAGTGCACTACTCACCCGTGAGGGTCTCAAGGTGCTGAGGAGGGGAAGGGGGAGAAGGCGGGGGAGGTGCTGCCACTGCTCAAACAGTCAGGACTTGAGAAGTTTCTTGAAGGTAGGGAGGTCTTTGGTCTGGGGCAGGTGGGTGGGAAGAGTGTTTCAAGTTTTGGCGGCGAGGTTCAAGAATGATCTACCGCCGGCTGTAGTTCTGCGGACGAGTGTGATGGTTGTGAGGGTGAGATCGGCGGAGCAATGATACCGGGTTGGGGTGTAGAAGGAGAGATATCTGTTGAAGTATTCTGGTCCAGTGTTGTGCAGTGCTTTGTGAGCGTGGGTGAGCATTGTCTGTCCTCCGAGTACATCGGGTGAAGTTTGCAATAGGGGGTCACCACGCATGGAACACCTTAGGGGTGCTGCAAGATGGGGGTGGTAATACCTCCTTTCCCTCTGTGCATTTTCCCACAGTTGCTCCCACTAAAAGTGGGGGTTTTCAATAGGAGCAGCCATCTGCTGATAGCAGCAGGGCTGGGAGTCAAGTTTTGAGGGTGGTAAGCCCTTTGAAGCTTATAGGCAGGGCTGTGCACATTCCTGGAGGTGGAGGTGTAATACCCCTGCCCATGAAGAGCTTTGTTCTCTGGACACAGAGAGCACAGGCTCTCACCCCAGGATTCCAGAATCCTGTCTGGTGGCGGCAAGCTGGTTATAACCAACCAGCAGTCATGCCAAGGTAGTTAGCCTTTGCAGGGGGCACCTCTAGGGTGGACCTGGACACATTTTGCAATAAATCCAATTCTGGTACCAGTCTGGATTTCTCATTCTGAGTTGTATGATACCAACCTAGGGTGAAGAGTGGCAATCAAGAAGCTGTGAGATTTGTACTTACCAGTGTTCAGCACATGCATGTAGAATGGTTGCTCTGTTCACTTACTATGCCCGAGTTTTTTTCAGGGACACAGTAGGGGCATACTGCTCATATGCCAACACATGCAGTATAGTGTATCCTGCCAGAAGGGTGACTTACCTATATTGCATGCAGTGCATAGTGGACAGGGCACGCAGGCTGTGTGTCATGTCAGCTTTGCAATTTAGGATTGCACCAGGACACTCAAACTACAAAGGCAGTGGTATGTGCACCTAGATGCATGGTCCCTGTGGGTGGCACCATCTGTACTGCTGCCCTCAGGGCCCTACCCTTAATACCTCATGCCCTGGGTACCTTAGCATCATTTACTAGGGACGTATAGTGCCATCTAAAGGAGTTTCCAATTGTGCGAATGCATTAAAACAGTTTTGGGAAAGAGATCTGGCTCAGAAAACCTGCCTACCAGGGGCCGTGGGCACCAACAACTTTAAAAGCACAACAAATACCACACAAAATGTCGGGGGTAACCACGTCAAAAGAGGCCCTTTCTCACAATGACGATTCCTACCAAATTACCATTGCAGATTGATATGTTCCCTATGTTACAAGTTGCACTGACATTGGAGATTAAAATATGTAAAGGTACACTTATACTCAGGTGACGTGGCCATTGACATCTTGACATAGGTCAATTCCTCCTTTTTCACCACTGTCATATTCTTTGGAGACATTAACACCTTCATCCGGTGGCTCTTCATAGTTTCCCTCCGCTGCAGTTATTGGGATATTCTATCACAAGGCGATGTTGTGGAGCATATAGCAGGAAACCATGATTTGGCATACCTTATCAGGTGAGTATAGAAAAGCTCCATCAGTCGTGTCCAGGCACCTAAAGTTGACCTTAAGGAGCCCAAACACCAGCTCCACTGGCCTCAGTGTTTTTCCATGGGCCTCAATGAAGCAGACTTCCCCTGAAGTTGTAGGAATTTTCAGCTAGGACATGCTGAGTCTCCTACATGGAAGCAGCACACCAACAGAGTAATATCATTGCAAGCCATTGTCCCTTCATAAACTAGGATTCAGGCAAAAGATCCTCAAATCATATTGTACCTACCAACAAGCCAGGCCCTCTGATGTCCAAGTTGTGACAATTTCAGGGGTATGGTGCTGTTCTGCAGCACAAAGAAATCATGTGTTGACCCAGGAAAGTGGGCACACACACAAGATATACAAATCAGGTAAGCAGACAACTTTCACATTGATGGAATGAAGTTCTTCTGATAACGGTAGACCTGTTCCCTTGCAGTTGGGGGCAACAGTGCAATATCTGTGTCATCTATTGCTCCAATAATGTGTGGTAGTCCACCAAAAGTATAAAATTCAACCTTCACAGTGGCCAAATCCTGTTTCAGTTGAAACTAAACATAGTTGTTAATGTGTCTCAACAGTGAATAAAGGACTTCTTGTAGCACATGACTGAAAGTTGAGTGAGACATGCCAGAGATACTGCCACAGCATATTAAAAAAGTGGACACAAAATGAAGTCCTGCCATGATTTTCACTATTGGTGCCATTGCTGTTGGATTCATATTGTGAGGCAGGAGATCAAGCTTCAGCTGGTGACACAAATCCAGCATAATTTGCCCATTTAGCTGAAACAGCCCGCTCCTTCATGATGTCAAGATCTAGAAATGGCCTGAACACGTGAGGCTGTTGTCTCCTACCCATGGCCGAGTTCAAAGCTCTGCATGTATGGAAAAGAAAATATCAGCTGAACTGATCACATCATATCTTGATAATCAATACACATCTGATATATTTCTAACATTATGAATCTCAATGTGACATATATGTAATGCAATGTTCCCAAATATTTCTTCTTTTTTATATTATGTGCTAGTAATACATTTGAAATTTATTATTTGCACATAATTTATTTTTTATTTATTTTTTATAAATACCGTCAATGGAGGTATTAGTTCCCCCACAGCACTATCAATGTTAAACACAGTCACGGCTCACTCTTAATGTGACATATTTTGCCAAAAACAGTGTCATTCTTATCTGACATTTGTAAATACACTAGCCTCAATTGTGAGTGCTGGTGATGCACTAACAATTAAAGAATGAACAGCTCACACCCTAAAATGGCAGCTAATCGACCTTGCTGTCAGGACATTGGTTACCTGATGGCCATTGGCAGAAGTTGACCACGTCATAAGTGGTACCCTTCACAACGGTCCCTGACACAGGCTAACATATGTGATGGTTACCCACAAGGGCCAATGGCAGTGCCTATCTCCATCACAGATCGCATCTGCAGTGTACTTGTGTTTGACAAACTGAAAAAAAGCTCACTCGCCTCCTCACACTGCTGCCAATAAGACATTCTTGATTTTTGCTGCTGTTACCAACCTCTGGGAGTAAGGATGTCGGGAAAAGCAGTTGACAGGGCCACTGCCTTCAGCACGAAGAAGCTGGAGCTCTTTGGAAGGAAGGTCTTGTCCCTGTATAACCAGCTCTACGGGACCCCAGAGGAATAGGTACATGTCTGATTGGGAAGTGTTTGACTAACTTACCTGTTCCTTTTTTGTCCACAGCCTAATTTGTTCCTTTTGTTCATAGGTGTGGTATAAGGATTGGAGTGGAGTGAACTGAAAGATTTTGCTGGGGACAGACTGTTGTTTGCCATTGTTAGAAACGTCTGTGCATGGAAAAGTAATGTCACCTAAAAGGAGAAGCTGTAATATCTCTCCATGTAACTCACAATTCCAGCTTCATCAGACAAACTGCAGGCCCCTTTGTATCAGTGACCAGTAGACAGTGTACGAGTAGTATGAGTGGGAACATACAGCCAATATCAAAATGATAGTGATGTTAAGTGGCACAAAATGTTTTAAAGTTGTGGAGTTGTCTGATGCTGTCCTGTCAAGTGGGATTTCAGCACATATTTTGGAATTTGATCTTGTCTATCGTTTTACAAATCTCATGATGCCACGTATAGGTTAACTTATTTCCTGTGCTGCATGTTCAAATGTCACAGGCTCTCAAACATCCACACATATTGTGGAATACGATGCTCTGTGTGGTTTTATACATGTCATGGTACCACATATAGATTAACTTATTTCCTGTGCTACAAGGTCAGATGCCACAGTTGCGCAGTGATGCAAACAAGAATGTCCCATTCCTACACATACACTTGTTCATACATCCACAAAATCCCTGCCCTCACTGACACATAGCTGCCCTTCTATGCTACCCTTAGTCACTATATATGATGCAAAACGTGGGTTCTGGCTATTAGGAGTTTAGGTCTGAAGCCAATGTAGCTGTGCATGGGCTTATGTGCAAGGACTATACAGGTTGCTTAGCCTTTAGTAGCTCACAGTGACTGTGAGTAATCAGGAGTGGGTCTCACAACAGGAACTGTTTCACAGCCCTGGCAAAGATGATGCTTTGGGCCTGATTGGTAGCAGTGGGAGATGGACAGTGTCGGAAGTGCTGAAACGATGACTGCAAATCAGTATTTCCTAGGAACCTCTAAATGTTTTAAGACAAGATGGAGTTACTATTTGATGAAGACATGTGAATAATGCTACAACATTGTGTCACAGCACTACAGAAAAAGCAAATTCCTCAGAACTTCAATTCTCATTCTTTTCTATCATCCATTCAGGTCATCACCCACCAAAAGTGGGAAATATGGTAGGCCATCACTAAGAAGGTGCGAACCCTGGGGATCCGTAAGCGGGGCAGCCTGCACTGTTGGAAGCAGTTGGAGGACCTGCAACATTCAACATCACAATTCTGATGAAGGTCAGCTCAGGCAGTCTTCCCAATGTTCCAAGCAGGTGCCCCACACCCTGACTGCCCTCATGGCCCGCATCCCTGGAGTGGCCTACCTGGAGCTTGATGGGTAGTTCAGGGCCCAACAGCAGCATCAAGGGGGTAAGGTATTGTATGTAGCTATTTTTGTTATTTAACCTTTTTAATTTCCAGCAATATTGTATGGCATCAACATGATGGTTGATACACGTCCAACGCACATCAGGACTTCTGAAGGTGTAAGTTAATCAGGCATTATTAGATGCTGTGTCTGGTGTATTGCTTTGTGCTAAAGGTTGCCACTAGACTTCTCGTCACAAACCAAGTACTGTTCTGAGAAGACACATGGCTGCATGCAAACAAAGGGGTACCTGTTTTTTTTATCTATTTCATGAGGGACAGTTAGACCAAACATGTCCCATTTAATGGTTGGGTCAGGTGGAATGCTCCATGACAAAAATTGAGTGGGTCATGTAGCAACTGTTACTGGTGACATTACAAACTGCACACTTATGATGCAGTTGATGTATCAGACTTGACATTAGGAGGTTGGTGCTATGACACAATGATAGTGAGCATATGGTCCACAATGACTGAAAACATGTGTACAGTGGCATCATTGCTTATCTGGAACATGTTTAAAAACATGGTTGTACAGCAAATTTCTACTGAGTTCATTGGAACAGTAGCAGGTTGGCATGACACCTTAGTCCTTCACAAATGTGCATGTAAGGCAGTGTGTTTGAAACAAAATGAAATTGTATGCCAAACTATATTGATTGCAACAGACAGGAATGTGTCCAAATTGATGAGAGTTACACATCCCCGAAAAACGTATTGGTGTCCCTAATTAAGTCCAAATGAGAAATCAATAATAGTGAAAAATGTAATACTTAGAAAAATGTAATACTTAAAAGGGACATTTGCAGATGTAAGAGTGTGTCACATAGATCTTGTGGTATCCCATCTTGAAAAAAACAGTTTCAAGCCCAACACATGGCTCTTTTGGATATGTGAATATATTCTAGCTCTGTACTGTAGTGGGTGAGAAATGTCCAAAGGCCTGTGTGTTTACTCATGGTCTTGAATCTCTTTATCGTGGAGGGGACTACAAGCGGATAAGAGACAAAGGAACACATGATATTAGAGCTAGCATGGGAAATTTTGGGACTTTGAACAAAAGTTGTGTGTTCAAAGTTCATGTCCAATTGCATTTGCACAGATACCCTCACAGTGCTGTATCTGTCTCTTCAGCATCATCTGGGAAAGGCAAAGGTGACACCTGCCATGTCGGAGGGGAGATGCTGGCAACTGTGGCTCTGGTGTGGACACCATGATAGTGATGGAGCCAGTGACACAGAGGGTGAGGGGACTGGCATGGAAGCCAGGAGTGACTCCACATCTTCTTCAACCAGTCCCTAATGGTGGCAGACTTTGGAGTGACTGTTATAACTGATGTATTGTCTACCATCCATGTTCATATCTTCACCCTCCCATTTGCTGTAGCTGTTCCCTTAAAAGAGGTAGCAAAACCTTTGCTGTAGGAACCTCTCCCCCTGCCCCAGTGTTCCAGGCTGTGCTCAATCAGGAGTCTGTTGATCTTTCAAGGATGGTCACTGTAGGCCAGACAGCATTACTGAATGCCATTCAGGGGCTGGCCATCTAAAATACCCAGATGCCGGCTCACCTAAATGGCATTCATGTTGGCCTGTCTGGCCTACAGCGCTCATTCCACAGTCTGGCATCTTCTTTGAGCACAGCCTTCCACCCTCCCTAGCCTGGTACCCTGACTCCCACCCCTTCCCAATCCAAAATTCTTCCACCCAGCCCTATCCCAAGTATACTCATCCATTTGCACATAGCCTCTACAACAACCTCAAGCAGCACATCCTTCCCTACATATTAAAAAACACAGACACACAAATGTAGACACAAAAACCACACCACCACAACCAAAAGCATACCTACAGTCAACACACCCGCCATGACACAAACACACACCCACCACCAGTACACCCGCAGACACTACACTAATTTTGAAACAGACATCTATACTCACCACAATCACACTCACCCACCACTACACTAACCCTCACACACACCACCAGCACACCCGCAGTCAGCACACCCACAACTACACCAACACCCACACACACAAGAAGCAGAGTAACATACACCACAACAATACACACCACCTCCACAACAGATACATCCACACATACTATACAGAAACACCAACACTCACCCACCTAGAAGACATCCAGTAAGAAACACAAACCAAGACATACAGCACATACACCAGACCCTCAGGCACCCACACTTTAAACAGACACACACACAATAGACATAGCTACTCTCTCTACCTCCCAACTTGAAATCCCTGCCAACCGACCTACCCATTTTCCTGAGAAGGACCTTCTTTTTGCCCTGGCCCTGACCCCTTCCACTTCCCAAATCATCCTCCCAAACATTTCCACCCTTTCCAAATCTCAAACCACCCCTTTCACATCCCAACCCACCACTCTCACAAATGTAAATCCACCCCTCCCAAATGTCTTTCTACCTCTTCCAGATCTCAACCCACCCCTTCCAGATCCCAACCTGTAACTTCCAAAACCCAATCCTCCTCTCCCAAATCCCATCTCACCCCTACAAAAACCAAACTTACCTCTCCCAAACCCAAACTGAACCCTACCAAACCCAAGGACCCCCCTCCCAGTGACATAATTGAGGTGCCTGCTTTCTTCCTCAAAGATGCCCCTTTATATTGGCAGTGACATTGGGAGGCAAGTTGTGGACTACAGGCCTAGTGCCTTATTTTCTTATGCAAAGTTTATTTTATTTGCTGATGAGAGAATGATCCAAATAAAAAAAAAAAAAACATTTGTATTACCTTTGCCCTGACCTTATTTAATGAATGTTACTAATTGTTTTCTGAAAATGATATTTCTGCTAATGTCTGAGCCATGCACTTATTCTGATTTGTTCACAGTTTGTGGTCTTTATTTATTTGTTTTTAAATTGAACACATTAGTGTTGTACATTTGTGATGGACATGTTTATTTTGTGCAAGCATTCATGATATTTCTGGACACTTACACCAGTAATAAAATGTATTTCTGTTATTATAACTGGAGAATGTATGTGTGTTTATTTTGACATGATGTGACAATGATATTCACATGTGCTTTACACAGAGAACCTGGCACTTTACAGTTAAGTGACATCTAATGTTTGTGATATATTGGTCACACCAAAGGAACATATGACCTTCCAACATCTCTGCCATGTTTGCAGTGTAGAGTTAAGATTGGTAGTACGTTCAGCAGATTCACTGGAATCTGGAGATTCTGTTTTTTTACTGATGTGAATCTGCAATATGAGCAAATATTTCCATTTAATAGAAGCACTCTAGAGGGCCAGGAAGTTAGAAGTTCAAATTTGCATTGTGGCTTTTGGCCTGCACAGTTATATATTTGTGTTAATTGGTGACAAAAGAACTTCTGAATGTAGTTATCTTTACCTCACTGTTATATTACAAAAAGACTACTAGGACTATTCACAAAGGTAAGTTACATTTGTGAGTAACTTTCATATGTAAGTTTACTCTTGCACTTTGATTAATAATACTACTTTTGGCTATTCACAAAATCTGAGTGTAAAGTAAAGCAAAAGTGAAGACTTACATGATCCCCCCCACTGAAAATCGTGGAGCCAAATTTACTACTACGGAAAAGAAACAATAGTAAGTTTGGCACCATGCATGACCAAAGAATGGTACTGCAATATCCTACTACAGAAATAGTGCCAATACGTAATGAAACTCAGACTTAGGCGGTCATTACAACATTGGAGGTAAAAGCCGCTTACCGCTGTGCAGAAGACCGCCAACACACCGCCGCGGCCGCGGAAAACCGCCACAGCTATTATGACCCACAGCACGGAATCCGCCAAAATTCAGACACTACACAAGTCCGCCACACCAAAGGTCAGTGATAAACTGGCGAAAACAAAACCTCCACCGTCACGCCAGCAGAAATACGCCCACACTATCATGACCTACAAATCCACGCGGCGGTCTTTCAACCGCGGTATTCCATTGGCGGTACACACCGCTGCGCTCAAAATACACACACACATACAAAACACAGCCACATTGGACAATTCAAAATACACAAACCTGATACACAGAAACACACCACTCCCACACACCCATTACAATATAAAACACACAACCACATCACCCACAAACCCCTACGACCACAATTACTGAGAGAAGGCCAGAGAGAGACACCACCATCAACAATACTAGCATCCACAGGCACACAGCACCATCACCCACAGAACTTCTACTCACCTCACACTACACACCACTACATATCAGCACACTTATCACCCCACACACCACCCCACACATCACCTACACCACCCTATGGCACGGCAAAGACACCCCAGGTTCTTGGAGGAGGAGCTCAGGGTCATGGTGGAGGAAATCATCCAGGTAGAGCCACAGCTATTCGGATCACAGGTGCAGCACACCTCACTTGCAAGGAAGATTGAGCTATGGCGAAAAATAGTGGACAGGGTCAACGCAGTGGGACAGCACCCAAGAAACTGGGAGGACATCAGGAAGAGGTGGAATGACCTACGGGGGAAGATGCATTCCGTGGTCTCAAGACACTACCTTGCGGTTCAGAGGACTGGCGGCGGACCCCCACCTCCTCCCCACAACTAACAACATGGGAGGAGCAGGTCTTGGCGATTCTGCATCCTGAGGGCCTCGCAGGAGTAGGTGGAGGAATGGACTCTGGTAAGTCAAATCTTAACCCTACCTGCATGCCAGCACATACCCCCACCCTCACCCTCACCCCATCACTCTAACTCCTCACAAATGTCCCAACTTCACAAACCACACATCCTAACCCCAAGCCCTGCATGCAACAACAAAGCATGGACACCCATCACTAAAGCGTGGCCACTGCACATACCCATACACCACCCTAAACCATCATCACATAAGGTCCCACACAGGAATGCAAGCACTGGGGTACACGGTCACCCAACCATTGCACACCATGGCACACACAGATGTAATAAACATCCTTTTAGACCCCTGCAGGAGACCTAGCCAACG
Organism: Pleurodeles waltl; assembly: GCF_031143425.1. Classification (NCBI taxonomy): domain Eukaryota; kingdom Metazoa; phylum Chordata; class Amphibia; order Caudata; family Salamandridae; genus Pleurodeles; species Pleurodeles waltl. The sequence goes on along the minus strand of NC_090447.1, from coordinate 1,018,488,793 downwards.
TAACCAGACAGGAGGATCCACACATGTCCACACCACCAAAAGAAGAGGCCCACAGTGATGACAGCACCTCTGACCAACTGGATCTAGATGACCAGCCTGGCCCATCGGGGACCTCTGGACAGTCGGTTCCCCTCACCCAGTCACAGGCCACCACAGAGCTTCCCCCCTCTGGAAACACCAGCATAGCACCCACCCAGCGGGCCCATGCCTCCGTCCCCAGGACACGTAAATCAGCAGTGTGTCCACCCCTACAGGTAACCCAGGCTAACCCACCACCCCAATAACAACAGGGACCTGGGGGCAGTGGTAGTGGGTACACGGTCCAGGGGACGGAGGCCCAGGAACACAGGGGAACTGGGAGGGCTGCTGTGTGAGAGGGCGTGGACAGGCCCAGGGAACCCATTCTCCACAAGGCCCTCTCCAACATCATGGGAGCCTACCACCACTCCCAGGAGATGATGGCAACGGTACTGGCCAAGTTTCAGGAGACCCAGCGCCTGCAGGAGGAATAGTTTTTGGGCTTTAGGGAAGAACTTAGAACCATCAATTCCACCCTGGGCACCATTGTAGGGGTGCTGAAGGAAGTACTCAACACCAGGAGGGACACTGTGGCACTACAAGGGGCCCCTGACACTAGCCTGGACGATGAACTGCCCACCACCTCCGCCGGTGCTAGGGGACAGGAGGCACCACCACAGGACCACCACACCAGCACCCCACCCCCTGCAGAGGGAGAACCACCTTGCAAACGGTCCCTGAGATCCAGGACAAAGACAGAGAACGATGCCAAGAACCCCGCCAAGAAATGAGACCACTCTGATTGTCGTCTTACTGTCCCACTTTGTCACCCTGTCCATACATAAACTGCCCCAGCTCCACTTCCTATGCCCATATGGGCAATGCACCTGTGAGACTAATAGACTGGACTCTGCCATGGACATTCCTCCGCCATCACCCCTCACCATTTCACTACCCCCTCCAATATTGAGCACTAAAATAAACACCCTTAAAGCACACAAAAAAAATCTGGAGTCAGTCTGTGATTTCGGAATACTGTATTAGCAATTACTGCGTCAAAAATCTCTTTCATTTGTAATGTCAACATCCCTATGTCACACAGCTGAAGTCCATGAGGAATCAAAGCAGTTGTCACACATTGGGACCCACATCTGTGATATCGTAAGGGAAAGTGACAACTCAGTGACCATACACTGGGTGAAAACGACAGACAGTAGAGAGGTAGTAGTGTTTAAGTACATGTAGTAGGAAGGTTTGTATTCTTACCTGTGTTTCACTGGAAACATTGCTGGATCACTGAGTCCCTGTTTTCCATGTCTTCTTCTTCTGCTTCCTCGTCTTCACTGTCCACAGGCTCCACAGCTGCAACAACACCGCCATCTGGAACATCCTCCTGCAGAAAAGGCACCTGTTGTCGCAAAGCCGAGTTGTGAAGCATACAGCAGGCCTCGATGATCTGGCACACCTTCTTTGGTGAGTAGAATAGGGATCCACCTGTCATAGAGAGGCACCTGAACCTGGCCTTCAGGAGGCCAAAGTCCATTCGATCACCCTCCTAGTTCGCCCATGTGCCTCATTGTGGTGTTCCTCTGTCCTTCTCCTGGGATTCCTCACTAGAGTCAATAGCCATGACAGGTTGGGGTAACCAGAGTCACCTGCAAATGGCGAGGGACAATTGTTAGACACACACTAACCTGTAGGGACATCCTCAGAACCAGACAACCATTCCCACTGTCTTCCTTCCAGGTGCTCACCTAATAGCCACACACGGTCCCTCTGGAGTTGACCCATCACATAAGGGATGCTGCTATTCCGCAGGATGTAGGCGTCATGCACTGAGCCAGGGAACTTGGCAATCACATGGGAGATGTACTGGTCGAATGATAACTATCCCGGTTTCTGTACACCTGTTCACTCCTATGGGGGGGACCAAAGCCACATGGGTCCCATCAATGGCACCTATGATGTTGGGGATATGTCCCAAGGCATGGAAATCACCTTTCACTGTAGGCAAATCCTCCACCTGAGGGAAAACGATGTAGCTCCACATGTGTTTCAGCAGGGCAGAAAACACTCTGGACAACACATTGGAAAACATAGGCTGGGACATCCCTGATGCTATGGCCACTGTTGTTTGAAATCACCCATTTGCAAGAAAATGGAGCACTGATAGCACCTGCACTTGAGGGGGGATTCCTGTGGGATGGCGGATAGCTGACATCAGGTCTGGCTCCAGTTGGGTACACAATTCCTGGATTGTGGCACGGTCAAGCCTGTAGGTGATGATCACATGTCTTTCCTCCAGTGTCGACAGGTCCACCAATGGTTGGTACACTGGAGGAAGCCGCCATCTCCTCACATGTCCCAACGGTCGGTGCCTATGAAGGACAACAGCGAGCACAGAGTCAAACAACTCAGAGGTACGTACCCATAACTTACATAGAACACGATTCCTAATCCAAAAAGTGGCCTGTATGTGTGTTGAGTCTAGGCCTGGGTATGTGTGACGCAGTTAAAAATTAAGCCATGTGGGCCCCTGAAATGGCGGCTGTCTGACCTGTAAAATGGGACAATTGGATGTGAGGTAACTGCGCTGACGTTGTACACCATCGCGGCAGGCGGTCGAAGACCGCAGCGCAATTCTGCATTGGTTAACATTGGACCCGATGGGTCCCAGGAGCCAATGACGATGTACGCCGACGGTGACGGTACGCACCGCCGCGGACGTGACTGCCATTTTCTATCTGTTGGATCACTCGATACCTGATCTTCGACAGGAGAGGACCTACACTGCAAGTGCTGCTGTGACCTCGGTCTGGAAGAGACAATGGCTCGAGTGTCTGGGGAAAGGGCCCCTGCCTTCACATCGGAGGAGTTAGAGAAACTTGTGGATGGGGTCCTCCCCCAGTACACCATACTCTACAGTCCTCCAGACAAACAAGTAAGTATACTGGGAGCATGCTTTATGGGCTATGCCTGTGTGGAGAGGGGTGGATGTAAGAAGGAAGGGGGGAGAGTGCGGCGTGCATGAATCGACGGTGAGTGCATGTGCCACATGCCAAGGGTAGGGATGGGGGCCAATGACTGTGACGGTGCAGTTGGTAATATGTTTCTCTTCCCCCTGTACAAATCATGTAGGTCAGCGCCCACCAGAAAAAAGATACTTGGCGTGCCATCGCCAAGGACGTCCAGACCCTGGGGGACTACCACAGACGGAGCACCCACTGCCGTAAAAGATGGAAGGACATTCGCCGCTGGAGCAAGAAGACGGCGGAGCCTCAGCTGGGGATGGCCTCCCAACGTGGGAGGGGTGCCCGTCGCACCATGAGCCCCCTGATGTTCATGATCCTGGCGATGGCGTACCCGGAGGTGGATGGGTGCTTGAGGGCATCACAGCAGCCACAAGGGGTTGAGTACACTCTCATCCTGCTGATTTTGCACGCAGTGGAGGGTTCTGGGTTGGGGAGGTGGGCTGTGGGTTTCCCTCTGCCAGGGCGATTTTAGTAGGCAAAGTCCCTCCGTAAGGCAGGCCATGTGGCACCCCACCCCCACCTCTGTAGAGTGCCAACTACACATAGTCATGCCCCTGAGTCATCCATGTGTGCAGATGTCATCCATAGCCTATTAGGCCATTTCCCAGGAATTGAACAGTGGAGCCCAAGAGCGCGGTTTAGTGCAGGGGGCTTCTGTGTCTGTCATGTTCGCCAACGGTAGCGTTAATGCATGCACTCAACATGTCATTCTTCTGTTGTCCCCCCCTTTTTTGTGGTCTCCCTGTTCTTGTGTGCATTAGCGTCATCAGGCGGAGGAGCAGTTGTACCGGAGCAGGAGGGAGCTGCATCCCACATGGCTCTGGAGGGCGAAACTACGGACTCAGAGTTCACCAGTGGGACGGAGGGCGAGGGGAGCTCCACTGCGGGGACAGGAGCTGACACCAGCGACACGGACTCGTCCTCTGATGGGAGCTCCCTTGTGGTGGCGGCAACATCTGTGCCCCCCACAACTACAGGTACAGCTGCCACCCCCCCACCAGCACTGCCCTCCCAGCAGCCCCTCAGCCTTTGACCCGAGCCCGCTCACCCAGGAGGTTGGGCATCACCTTCACTCCAGGCACCTCAGGCCCTGCCCCAGTCACCCCTGCTGCCCTCAGTGAGGAGGCCATTGACCTCCTAAGGTCCCTCACTGTTGGGCAGTCTACCAATTTGAATGCCATCCAGGGTGTAGAAAGGCAGTTGCAACAAACTAATGCATTCCTGGAGGGCATTCATTCTGGTCAGGCGGCCCTTCAGCAAGCTTTTCAGACTCTGGCCTCAGCACTGATGGCAGCCATTGTCCCCGTCTCTAGCCTCCCCAGTCCAACTGCCTCCACCCAGACCCAATCCCCTGTACCCCAGCCTATCCCAAGCACACCTTCAGACCAGCATGCACACACGTCAACACAAGGGAAGCTCTGGCAAACATAAGCACCACACATCCCACAGGCACTCACGCAAGCATCACACACATGCAGACACACCAACATCCACTGCGTCCACTGTGTCCCCTCCTCCTCGTCTCCCTCCTCCCTCCCAGTCTCGTCTACACTTACACCTGCATGCACTACATCTAAACCACTACTGCCATCACCAGCACACCCACCACCACATCCCGCTCACGTGCAGTCACCACCCCCACTACTATTCATACGTCCCCTGTGTCCTCTCCCAGTGTGTCAGTGACACCACCTCCCAAGATACACAAACGCAGGCACACACCCACCCAACAGCCATCCACCTCACGACAGCCTCCAGCGCATGCACCTTAACCCAAAGTCACCAAACGAACACCTCCAACAACCACAACCTCTTCCTCCACTCCCATACCCCACCCAGCTACCCGTCCCAGTGTCTCTCAAAAACTTTTCCTGTCCAACCTTCACCTCTTTCCCACACCTCTCCCGCCCCGTCCGTCTCTTATGTCCCGAACTAGCACCTCAGTCACAACATCTCCCGGACCAGTGGTGCCTGTAGTCAACAGAATATGGAGTGCACCGGCCACCAGGGAAGCCAGTGTGGCACGGAGCCACAGCACAGACAGTCCACCACCTGTGAAGCATCAGAAGTTGGCCAGTGCCCGGCAGGAGAGGGGAAAGACTCCAGCCACCAAAGCCGCTCCCAGGGGCCTCAGTGGGAGTGTGGAGTCAGCTGCGACACCTTCCAAGGTGGGGAAGGGCCACAAGAAAGCAGAAAAGTAAGGGAAGAGCAGCACGGCGGAGGAGACCACGATCATCCCTGCTGCCCAGGAGGCCACAGCCATCATCCCTGCTGCCCAGGAGGCCACCGCCATCATCCCCGCTGGGCCAGAGAGGACCACCAGCATAAGACCCGCTGGGCTAGAGAGGACTGCCAGCACAAGCCCCGCTGGGCCAGAGAGGACCGCCAGCACAAGCCCCGCTGGGACAGAGAGGACCGCCAGCACAAGCCCCGCTGGGCCAGAGAGGGCCGCCAGCACAAGCCCTGCTGGGCCAGAGAGGACCGCTGGCCCAAGCCCCCTGGGCTAGAGAGGACCACCAGCACAGGCCCCGCTGAGCTAGGAAGGACCACCAGCACAAGCCCTGCTGGGCTAGAGAGGACCGCCAGCACAAGCCCCGCTGGGCCAGAGAGGACTGCCAGCACAAGCCCCGCTGGGACAGAGAGGACTGCCAGCAGCTGAGTCACTGCAAAGGAGCCCACTGCCTCAGGCACCGCTGAACAAGGCACCGCCGCTCCAAGCACCGCTGAACAGGGCACGCCATCTCAAGCACCGCTGAACAGAGCACCGCCGCTCCAAGCACCGCTGATCAGGGCACTGCCGCTCCAAGCACTGCTGATCAGGGCACCGCCGCTCCAAGCACTGCTGAACAGGGCACCACCACTCCAAGCACCGCTGAACAGGGCACCGCTGAACAGGGCACCGCCGCTCCAAGCACCGCTGAACAGGGCACCGCCGCTCCAAGCACCGCTGAACAGGGCACCGCCACTCCAAGCACCGCTGAACAGGACACCTCAGCTCCAAGCACCGCTGAACAGGGCACCGCTGTCTCAAGCACCGCTAAACAGGCCACCGCTGGCCCATGAGCACCAAGGGCACTTACGCAACTGAGTCCGTCACGGGCAGAATGAAGCACTGTGGGCACAAAGCCCCCCCAGAACCAGTGGAGAGATCCATCCACTACCTCTGTCCTTAGCAGTATGAAGCGCTCTGGGCACAAAGCCCCCTCCAGAACCAGTGGAGAGATCCATCCACTACCTCTGTCCTTAGCAGGATGAAGCACTCTGGGCACAAAGCCCCCTCCAGAACCAGTAGAGTGATACATCACTACCTCTGTCCTTAGCAGGATGAAGCACTCTGGGCACAATGCCTCCTCCAGAACCAGTGGAGACTGTTATCCACTTGAGAGACTGCAGCTTTGCACTCCCCAGGATATGGCAGTGGGCAACCCACCCACTCTAGAGACTTGAGAGACTGTGACTTTGCACTCCCCAGGATAGAGCAGTGGGCAACCCACCCACTGTAGAGACTTGAGAGACTGTGGCTTTGCACTCCCCAGGATATTGCAGAGGGCAACCTACCCACTGTAGAGACTTGAGAGACTGTGGCTTTGCACTCCCCAGGATATGGCAGTGGGCAACCCATCCACTGTAGAGACTTGAGAGACTGTGGCTTTGCACTCCCCAAGATATGGCAGTGGGCAGCCCACCCACTGTAGAAACTTGAGAGACTGTGGCTTTGCACTCCCCAGGATTGAACAGTGGGCATGTGGCCCTCTCATGGATTTGGCGTTGTGCACTCAACCGGCTGAGGTTTCCCCCCTTCCCTCCCCCTGAGGTGCCTGTTTTTTTGCTCTCTGATGCCCCTGCAGTGTTCTCTCCGTTATGGCCGGGGATCTTGTGTGGGCCTCGCCCATACCGTGTGGGCCCAGTGTTCCACGGACTTAATTGGAGCACTACCTGGACTACTATGCTTGGTGTATATTTTGTTAATGGTGTTTATATATTTTTTTGCATACTTGCTTTTAATATATTTCTATGGTTACACTCATTTCCTTTTGTCTTTGCATTCTTCCGGGGGAGGGTTGGGGGGTGTAGCTATCATGTATAAATATGTATTAGTGTGTGTGTTGTAGTGGGTGAGGGTGGGGGATATTGCGTGTGTGTGTCCCTGTTTTTTCCCACCCCCCCTCCCCTGTGTCGTAGGTGCAGTACTCACCGTGGTCTTCGCCGCCGGCGTTTGTGCTCCTGGTAGAGGAGCAGGAAGACTATCGCAGGAAGAATTTGGAGTTCTGGCTCCATGGTTTCCTAGTTCCTCGTGGGGTGTGTAGAGGTGAGTGTTTTCCCTTCGGAATCCTGTTTCCGCTGTGTTTTTATCCACGGAGAATCCACCCCGGAAAAGGTGGCGGATTTGGTAGTTTGTGATACTGTGTGCGGTACTTTGTCCTCCGCCTGTCTGTTGGCGGTGACCGCCACGCTATTTGTTTGTACCGCCGTGGCGGTCGGAGTGTTAAAGTGGCTGTCTTTGTTGGCGGTTACCGCCACGGTCGTATTTGCAAATTTTTTACCACCGGCCTGTTTTAAGTCTTTAACACCGACCGCCAGGGTTGTAATGACCACCTTAATGTTTAATTAAATGAACTTACTTCAAATAGTTAAAATAAAAATAAATATATTATGTTAAAAATATAGATAAAATAGTACAGATTTCTCTTTAACAATAAAATACCCTATTTAATACTCTATTTTGAATTGAAAAAAATAATTTCCCAATTATTTTAAATAAAGTATAACTAAATTAATTTTAATGAATTCTACACCACTTTTTAGTAGTAACTTACACTCAGTAATTGAATTACTCAAAAGTATGAATCACTTTTGCGAAACAGGCCCAAAATCAGTGCTTAACTTGATTAAAAAATAAGTGCCAGGGCTCTTGTATGAGGCCAATGCACTTTGCACTACCCATTGCCATCACAGAAGCTGCCATTGACAGTTCCTACCCATCTCCTAACTATTACACTCCAACAAATGTGACAATTTAGACTATTACAGGCCACCAAAGCTATAAGAATGATTTTGACAGCAGATACTAGTCATTTTCAATTTATATTACATTATTAAACATCTGTTGTTTTCCTATTTCAAAATTAGAGCAACATGTGGCAGACTTAATTGTAGGTGTTGATAGTTAAGTGTTGGTGCCGAGCACCGGAAAAAAACAGCTCAAATTAAGCACTGCCCAACAAGCACTCCTCAGTCATTTTACGGGACTCATTTGTTTGCCAGAGATGCCGTCAACCCCAGGCAATATAACATAATGTCAGTCATATTAATGGAGACATTAGACAAGACACCCAAGAAGCCATCATGAATGACACTTGTAATTCCATCTTTAATTCGTTAAGTATCTGCAATAACAATTGAGGACGTATAGGAAGAATAAAGGCATATGGCATCCAGTGAGAATGAACGTTTGTGCTCGTTTCTATCTTCAAATGATACAAAGCGAGCTATGTGCATAGACATTTATAGTCGCGAGTTAGATATTTGGGAGGACTTTTTTCTAATTTAATTAATTTAAATCACAATAATAATTACAATAATCGGACATTAGATATCTGTGAGGATTTCCACAAATTAAATACTTTTGGAAAGTAATAATAATGCAGCACCTTTTTCATTATTGAAACGTGATTGGAAATTACTAATAAGTAAGGGAAGCTCAGAAGGTCATTAACTTTTGTGTGTTTCAAAAGCAGTGGGGTATATGATTAGCAGCTGCTGATTAAATATTCATTTGATCGTACTTCACTTTCAAATTGCAATTGATTTTGAATAAAGTTTAATTAAATGTGCCAGATTAAGAACAATTTATTGTGCCGGTATTGCTCATGCATTATGTTTACTAGTGATGACTTTCAGGATAAGAAACTAATTGTGACCGCCGCTACATACAAAATGGAAAAAATCTCGAAAAGGGGAAAGGGTAAAAAGCAGCAGTGTCTTGCCTGTGTCCTTCTCAAGCACAATAAATGTTCTCATCCAGATTGATGAATGTAAGAATTACGACCTGGAAGACGAAAACGTATTGCAAGCTCGAGTGCTATCAAGCATCCCAGTGCTGGGAGAAATAAAAAACAGCTTTCTTAGAATAGCGAAGGTCTAAAATGTTGCTTTCAATTGCATAGAGCCTTCGGTCTGTAATTGTCTGGCTAGTCTTATTACCGACAGCACCAGAGAAAACAGGTGCAAGGACATTACAGTGCATAAAGCATTTGTTGCTGGACACATTTAAGACTGGCCTAAGAAAAAATTTAAACAGAAGTAGGGGTACTAAATGTTCATGGCCCACCTGTCCACCGCCAATGAAACTTTATGATAGCCAGGGGGTGGCTGTTTCGAAATAGGATCTAGCGCCATAACAGTAAGTGCTTTTGTGTTTATTCAAACCACAGTGCATTCCAGGTATGCAGTTGTGTGGCAAGAAACCTGTGCTTTCACAATGCCTCTGTCGGACCAGTCTCGTGACATGCACAAAAACTCCTGCATTCTGCAATGCCATGGAGATGAAGGCCATTGGGAAAAGTATACGTGCTTCCTGGAATTAGTCAAAAGGCTGAGACACTGCGAAAATACAAGGTGACAGGCATGATGCATCGCTCACAAACGTATAATGGAGTTGCTTAGTTTAGCTTATGTCACATGTTTGAAGGTGGCACATTCCTAAAGTAATATAGTTAGGACTATTTTGTACGTAGACTGAGCGTTTTTGTTTTGCCAATAACTTTGGCACTGCTTGACGATTCTTCACAAGATATTCAAAACTTTGGTCAGGTCAACTGCTGTCTTGAAAGTTTCGGGGTGATCCCAAAAAGATCTAATGAAGAGCGGGGGGGGGGGTAAAAACTCATTTTACCCATTTTCAGTGGATGTGATTTTTGAAATTTTTGAACACGACTACAGCCCAAATCACTCAACGGAATTACACCAAATTCAGCAGAAATCTAGCTTTTGGTACAGAAAGTGTGCTTTTTGTGATTTGGTGTAAATCTGTTTAGTAGTTTCTGAGAAAAAAAAGTTTAAAAAATATAGATATCTAGAGATGAGGAACTCCACAGATCCAACTGTCCCTGTGATATCTGATTGGCTGCCAACAATTCAAGCAGGTAGAGTTGGCAGCCATTTAGTTACTCAGTTTCAGCCGAGTTTCAGAAAAAAACCAGTTAAAATAAAAAAATCGCCAGGTTAGGAATACATTGACCCTTTATCTCTGGTGCTGGGAACCTTAAAAGATTTTTTTTTTAAACACATCAGAAAAATCTGCAAATCCGTGGATTTTTCTGTTTACAAAAATTTAGTGGTTTCCTGCCGTTTTCATGAATCCCCCAGGTGGGCCAAATCCCAGGGGCATGCCAAAGTCCTGGGGACCCCCACCTCCCCAGGGATAAACTAATAAGGTTTATGGGGGTGCTCGCCTTACACTGTGCCTCCAGGTACTGCCACCTTCCCTGGGGTGAAGATTTTGATGTGTTCAGGAGGGCTGCATGGCTCCCCGACAGCAATGGGAATCACCACCTCCCCGGGGCCAATGTAATATGTTATGTGGAGGACATGCGCCCCAGAAATCTCCACAGCCCCAGGGACTGCCACTGCTGTGAACACCCCCCCTTCAGTCCTGGGGATGGCCACCACCCCAGGGCTAAAGTAATAAGGTATGTGGAGGCTGTGTGCCCCCCACAGCTCTGGGGAATACTATCTCCCCAGGGCCAATGTTAAATGTTATGTGGGGGGCTGGTCATGTGGCTCCCCACTTCCCTGGAGACTGTCACCTGTATGGTGCAAAGATAGCAGTGAATGCAGTGGGTTCGTGTGCCCCCTGCAGCCTCGGGGACCACCACTTCTGTGGGGCAAGATTTTGTTTTGCACGGAGGCCGTGCAACCACCACCACCCCAGGTCAATAGTCATTGAAGGAGGCCGCGTGGCCCCTATTCAGGAGCCAGTGATGGCCCTGGGGACTGTCACCCCCCAGGGATGGCTCTTGTAATGTCCCTAGCTGCCCACCCCAGGCAATAGCTGTTTGCTTTTGCCCACCAACCAAAGGAAAAGTCCACTTTCTCACAGTGGGGGCTGTGAAATAGCTTCCATTGGCAGAAAGCAGGGTTTTCATGTTTCCCTGAAATCAATCAATCAATCATAGCATTTGTAAAGAGCACTACTCACCAGTGAGGGTCTCAAGGCACTGAGGGGGGCATGGAAACAGATGAAAACATTGCTCCCCCAAAGAGGGAGTTGCTATTTAAAGCAGCTCTTTTCTTGTGGGGGCATTACCGGCTCCGACAGGATGCAGGGAGCCAGCAAGGACCATAAGGGCCTTGAGGTTTCCCCTGCAGTCCAATCACTGTCTCTCTCTTCCAATCATAATGGAATGGAATGGAATGGAAGAGATAGAGAGAGAGAGAGAGAGAGAGAGAGAGAGAGAGAGAGAGAGAGAGAGAGAGAGAGAGAGAGAGTTTTTCATTGAAATGGTCTCTCCATACAAATTATGTTTGGATGCGGACGACAGCAGAGTGACTTCTGGGCTAATGGTCAAGGCCTTGTGCTGTCACTCAGTAGGCTGAAGGTTCAAATCCTTTGGTAGAGTGTTTGCTCATGTACTAGTGTTCCGACTGTTAAATCTTCCTAGTGATGGTACATTCACATTTGTTTCTAATCACACGCATGTATTGACTGCCATAGATATGTCCGGAAGCATCACAGTAAAGAGTCACCTAAGGCAAAACGGTCAAGGTCACAGACCTTCGCACTGAAAGTTGGAGGTTTTACTCCTGGTTTGTCCATGGTAATTTTCCTTCTTTCATTTCTTTTAAACTTCAAAAGCTAAAGGTACATACTGAAAAGTGATCTCACTGTTTTTACTTGACAAATACATTTTTCATTTTAAATTCTCCAGAAATTTCTCATTCTAAGTATATTGTACATCAAAGCCTAAAAAACTCTCTATCTCTCTCAATTTCCCTCTTTCTCCCACTCACACACCCACTCAGACCCTCATTCACCCAATCACAGCCCCATTCAGACACTCACACACCCACTCACAAACCCACTCAGACTCTTACACACCCACTCAAAGACCCACTGAAACCCTCACAGACCCACTCACAGACTCATACAGACCCTCACACACCCACTCATAGACCCACTATGACACTGTTGCACCCACTCTCACCCAGACTCTCAAACACCCACTCACAGACCCACTGAAACCCTCACTCACCCACTCACAGACTCCTACAGACACTCACACTCCCACTCAAAGACCCACTATGACACTGATGCATACACTTTCACACCAGACAAACACTCTCAAAACCTCTCTCACACAAGATACACACTCTAACACCTATTCTCACTCTCAAAAAGACAGGCCACAACGAACTCACACTGTGCTTGGCCAAAGGTCGTGCGCCGGGTTTGGTGGTTATAATGAGTTGACTGCGGGTCAGGGTGAATTGACAGGGTCAGTGACATCACTGATAACATCACTGATGACATCACTGATGATGTCATTCACAAAAAAGCTTAGACACCCACTCAAACCCCCATACAAACAGTTGTACATCCACACACACAACAACTCACATACTCATTCATACACCCATGGGACTACTGACACACACACAGACACTCACTCACACAGCAACCAACACAACTCACTTACCCATACATTACTAAGTCAGCTATTCCTATACTTACACAGCTACTCAGACACCCACTCACACACCCATATAGGCACTCAGACACCAACGTATACAGCTGTACATCCACTCACAAAAACAAACACAAATAACATACCCACACAGCCATGAATACACCCACTCACTCACCCATACAAGCAGTCACACACCAACTCACAAACCCATGCAGAAACTCATACACCCACTCACTCACCAATGCAGACACTGACACACCCACTAATTAACAGATACAGCTACTCACAAATCCACTCACTCTCTTTTAAAGTCACTGACTCATCCACAAACATACATAAACCCAATGAAGTAACCACTCACTCACATGTACACTCACTGACTTAACCACTCACTCACTGATACAGTCACAATCACACTCCGGCACTCACCCATACATGCACACATGCACCCACTCACCTGTATAGCCACTTTCACTCCCACATCCATACAAACACTTACACTCACTGGATGATACCATCAGTGATATCATCAGTGATGTCATTTGAAATGTCATCAGAGATATCATCAGTGATGTCACTGACCATGTCATAAGTGATGTAATATATGAGGTCATAAGTGTTGCATTATGGGGGTGCAAGATATAGTTAGCTGAGGTAACTATAACTGATGAATTTCACTGGTTTTGTACGGTGAAAGGTGAGTCTAACTATAACGTCCATGTAACCTTTGTTTTTTCAGTGAATAAATCTATATATATATATGTATATATATATAGTTAGACTTGTCATCCTTGGCGTGGTCTCCCTTAACTTTTTGCCTCTGTTTCCCAGGTTGTTGATTTGTGCTGGACTCTGTTTTTGCTATTTTTGTAACTCTGTGCACTTTACCACTGCTAACCAGTGCTAAAGTGCAAGTGCTCCTTTACAAAATGTGTATGTAATTGGTTTATCCATGATTGGCATATTTGGTTTACCAGTAAGTCCCTAGTAAAGTGCACTAGAGGTGCCAGGGCCTTTAAATCAAATGCTACTAGTGGGCCTGCAGCACTGCTTGTGCCACCCACATAAGTAGCTCTGTAATCATGTCTCAGAACGGCAGTGTCTGTGTGTGCAGTTTTAAGTGTAAATTCAACTTGGCAAGTGTACCCACTTGCCAGGCCTAAACCTTCCCTTTTCTTACATGTAGAGCACCCCTAAGGTAGGCCCTAGGTAGCCCCAAGGGAAGGGCGCAGTGTATGGTTAAGGTAGGGCATATAGTATTGTGTTTTATATGTCCTGACAGTGAAATATTGCTAAATGTGTTTTTCACTGTTGCAAGGCCTGTCACTCTCATAGGTTACCATGGGGACTACCTTTAAATCTGATTAAAGTGTAGATTCCCTTTGGGACCGGATGGACATGCCCGGACCCGAGAGTGGTGACCAGATCGATGCATCTCACTCCTGCGAAGAGAAGGAACGACACGCCCCGACCCAACAAAAGGAGAGACGATGCAAGGTCTCACTCGTGAGTGAAATCAATGCATTGCAAGCCCTTTTTGATCCACACTCGCCCGTGCTGGGTTATTTTTGATGCACCCAAGGTACATTTTCAGGCTAACAGTGTTAGTGTGTGTTTATAACTACCTGAAGACTCTTTTTGCTTTTTAATTGATAACTTGACTTGTGTGTTGTGGATTTTTTGTCGTTTCGGTCTTTTGTTTAGATAAATATTTTCTATTTCTCTAAACCTGTGTTGTGTCATTTTGTAGTGTTTTCATTAAGTTACTGTGTATGTTGGTACAAATACTTTACACCTAGCACTCTGAAGTTAAGCCTACTGCTTGTGCCAAGCTACCAAGGGGTTAAGCAGGGGTTAGCTGAGGATGATTCTCTATTACCCTGACTAGAGTGAGAGTCCTTGCTTGGACCGGAGGTAACCTGACTGCCAGCCGAAGACCCCATTTCTAACATATATATATATATATCAGACAACAAACATCCAAACACCCTGGCGATCCGTGTTGACTCACCCCTGACGTAGAAATGAGTCTTCGTTTCCAAAACGTGTTGCGTTTTCCACGCCAATAAATTCCCGATTTCAGCTATCGTTTGTGACGGAGACTCATTTCTACGTCCAGGGCAAGTCAACACGGCTCGCCCGAGTGTTTGGATGTTCGTTGTTTGATTTATTGGGGGTCGCGACCCAGTCTCCGTCTGCCACGGTGTTTGGAAAGACATTGCGATTTATCTATTTTTCTTTATATATATATATATATATATATATATATATATATATATATATATATATGCGCACAACTGTCAAACAAGTATTGACAAGTCCGTATGCTCCTGGTTTAAATGGCCAAGACATTGGCTTTGCCAATGCTTATTGGCTCCGGCATGAACATTTCTGGCATTCTGGAACTGGGTTTCCTATTTAAGGAAAGCTTTCCAACATGACCATCATTCCACATGACACATGGGCAAACTTATGTCTAAGTGAATGGATATATGTACACTGTGATCTGTATTTTGTAATGCGTGAATATGCTTCATGATGCATGGTAGGCATTTTTAATTAGGTGGTCAAGTTAGAAAGGTAAATAAAACATTAAATAAAAAATATAAAAGCAGGTGGGCAGCACAAAAAATGACCCAATAAGCCCAGAACCACTAGGCAGCTGCCATGCCTCAAACAAAAAAATAAAAACTGATAAAACATTAAACCACACCCTTCGGGATTTGAAATGTGAAAGAGCCATTGGAAAAAGAGCTTTTTTTAAAAAAAACAGCAAGAATGGGCATGGGTATTAAATGAAAAAGTAAGAAACCAAAGAAAAACATGCACTCTCACGGAGTGCTCAAAAGCAAATAAATAAACAAGTTCTTCAAGAATTATGTGGAATGATACAGCTCATGTAGTCAGAACAATGTGAGACTGAAACAGAAGAACAGCGAGAAATACAATGAACCAAGAGCAGACAACTGAGATAGACAACAGTCCATTTGCAAGAGGGTGACCAAAATCCCACTCTAAGTAGATGTTATGTATTAGAAACAATAGGTCTTCTAATAGACAATTAAAGTTGTCTGTAGCCGAGACCTAAAAAGGGTCCAAAGGATGCATTTCTAGTTCAGAGTCAACAGTCTGCAGAAGTAAACATACCCTACATTATAGGAGCCCACCCACAAATCTCTCTCCTTAGCTGTGCACAGGGTGAATATGGGTGTTGTGGGAGTCATCATGATACTTGTGCTTTCACCTACTAGGACCTTGCAGCAACATCAAATGCATTTCCCACAAGCTCTTTTTTGTGCTGCAGGAGAGGTTCACAGAGCCGTCGGCATGCTACTGTTGTTGTCTTTTTCACAATTGCTCTTCAACATGTAATAATGTCAGTTATTTAACGTGATGCACTTTTATTAACAGCTCTCTTGACATGATGTTGTCAGGCTAAAACATTCATTCTTTGACATACGCAAAGACAACATTTGAGCTTTGTGATTCTGAAAGCCGACTATGTTTAGTGAATTATTTTCTAGCCTTTATTTTCTGAGAATGTCTTACATACAGTGCCTGCAAACAGTGTGTGCACCTTTTTTATTTGCCCTTGGGGTACTGTAGTATTACAGAAGGGGCTATGTTGGGCTTCTTATATGGCAGAATGTAAAGCAGTGGAATAGGGTGCATATCATCAGCTTCTACACCCAGGAGGGGTAAATATACTTGCTGATGCCAGTGGTGTGTGTATTAGACCTGAGCACATAAATAATACTAATGCATGTCTTGGATACTGAAACTACCCTTTGCATAAGGATGCATCATTGTGGACCCCCTTAGCACCCTTATGTCTTGTGTAATGTTTTCAACCCTATGCCCACCCTGGCAATTATCATAACGCACCACTACACAGTTTAGGGAGCACCCAAATCACAACAATATTAGAAATGTGTTCACACAGATAATAACAATACTTTTAAGCAGCAACGTGGGCCAAGGATGCACAGTAAAAACCAAGGTGATATCTAGTGTTCTGTTTGCAAAAAATCAACATGTAAAGCAACACTTCTGGAATGATGTAATCGCTAGACGATGTCTTCAGGCACTCACTTACAGATACACACACTCACTCAGCACTGGTATGCGGTGCCCCCGGTATCAGGAAGGGTTGTATGGAACACACTCACCCACACACGCTCCCTGCACTGTAATGTGGTGCAACTGATATCCAGCAGGTCAACTGATAGCACAATGCAGACTCCGTGTCCCAAGCCCTCTTACACCCTCCAGCTCATTCTGACTATCCCATTCCCATGGATTGAAGAGAAATCACCCTCCCGTCTTATGCTATGCCGATCGTGGCTGGAGTCATACTTAAGTGGTGGTGTTCAGACTGCCACACTCGCGGTGGCAGTCAGGACCACTGCTGTTTCCGCGGTCTGGCCGCCACATTAAAACTCCTACCGCCAGCACCACCAGGATCCATGATCCCAGGAGCCTGGCTGTGGCGGAGATCATAATCCACCAGGGCAGCACTGCATGCAGTGCTGCCCTGCGGATTACAACCTTGTTTTCCATCAGCCTTTTCATGGTGGTAACACTGCCATGAAAAGTCTGGCGGAGAACAGGAGCAGGGGAGCCCCTGCACTGCCCATGCACTTAGTATCGGCAGTGCAGGGGCACCCCTGCCTAGCAACGTCGCAATGTTCAATGTCTAATTCATTGCGAGGGTGCTGGTGCACCCCGCGGGGTACAGCATTGCTGCAGACTCGATTACGATCCGGAGACAAAGCTGTAGCCTGTTTTCCAGTAGGCCGGTGGCGGATAATGAGGTTTCCACCCACTGACCTAGTGGGAAACTCTTAATAACTCCAGCGGGGTGGTTGCCACGAAGGCGGCGGCCACCCTCACAAGAGTTTGGCGGACGGGCTTTCCCGTCCGCCAAACTCTTAATTAGGACCTAAGTCAGGATCCTAGGGGAGAATGTGGGGAAAAGGTAGCATGTCCGAATAGGAGGCAATTGGCAAATGGGGAGTTTGGCCAATACTCAGAAAGTTCACCCTCAGGATTCAGGGCTAAAGTGGATGAAGGCAATAGTTAGTTCAACGCAAGTATTCTGTAATGTGCCTTCTGGCACCAGCCCAGTTCTGCCAGGCACCGGGGGAGGTTGTGCAGTCTCTTGAAGCGTTCCTTCATCCCAGTAAATTACTCTCACCCCACAGGCCTAATCCCGGCAATACTACCTGGCAAAATGATGTTGTCAGGGGCTGGGTGAGGAGAGGGCAGGTTGTTCGGTGCACAGAGGGCCCAAAAGGAACAAGCAATGAAGAAGAATGTAGCAGGGGAGACTGGGCACAACACCTGGTGTACACTGATCTGATCATACCAGACAGTTCCAGTCACACAAAACAAAGAGTTATAATTTCCATGCCTCCTTGGAAATGAGTTACAAAGCCTCACCGTATTCCATTAAACTTGTAGCATTGGGCAGTCCCACATCATGTGTCTGATGTCTGCGTACCTAAATGCTGTTATAGGTCTCTGACTCATCTCTAGTAATGCACCATAGAGCCATGACACCTGTCATCTAACTGAACCTAGTGTAAGCAGCAATTGAAGCAGTGCGTGCTGTGGAGGTTCTCTCCAGCTCTTTCCCCATCTGTCTGTATTAAGGCCTTGTAGGTTAGAAATTGGCTGTGGGGAAGTGTTCCATCAAGTTAACTAGTGGTAGGAGAACACCTGGTAATTAGTAGTCCTCTACGGTGGTCACCCCAGCCTCAGTCCAGTTCTTCAATTTGGTTGGGGTAAATAAAGTGATAGGGTTGCCGTGAGGCAGCCCCACTAGGGATAGAGTTGATGTATATAGGGGTTTCTTCATCCTTCATATGGTACTGCGTCGCCAACTGTACAGTGCCACCTGGAGCAAGACGCCTGGATCTACGATGGGCAGGGGAGGATGCAACCCAAAAGTTGTTCCTGATGGGGAGTCAAACCCATAAGGTCCCAGGTGTCCCTCTGTTCACTATCCCACCATCTGGCCACCCATTGGATCTGTGGTGCTATGTAATACAGTTTGAAGTCTGGGGCCCCAAGTCTGCCATTTGTGGGAGGGTGTCACAGCACTTTCAATTACACTCTTTTACAGCCGGCATCCCAAAGCAGTTAAATGAGGAAGGTTTCCAATTGCCAGATCCACCCTACCGGTATTTTAATATGGAGATTAGTAACAAAAATACAATAAAAGCAGCAGCATCACCATCTTAGAGAGTGATATGCTGGCCAGAGGCGATAGTTTCAGGGAGCTTCAGAAGGACACACACGATCAACAGGAAGGCATCACTCACCCCAGGTTGCCCTCTCTCAAGTCGTTCAGATGATGGTATGTTTGTATGTCTAAATATTTAAAGTTCACAGGAGTCCAGAGTATGCCCATGGGGAGATCAGGCTGTGTAGGGGTGTTGGGGTACATGAGAACAGGCATGTCTTGGCCCTGTTGACCTTTAAGCCAGATAGGTTTCCGAAGGCTCCCAGGTGGAGCATTGACTCTTTAGTTCCCCTTGTGCCATCGGCCAGATATAGGAGGAGATCATCTGAATATAAGGAAAAAACATGAGTGTGTCCCTCCGATGTTATTCCATTGCTCCCACCTTCACTTCGGAGTAATTCCGCCAGAGATTTGATGGCCAGAGCGAACGGCAGAGGTGACAGTGGGCACCTCTGCCTCGTACCTCTGAACACTTCATAAACTTTGAAGATGACGGTCCCTGTCTTCATCGTTGCCACCAGTCCAGTATAAAGAAGTGTTACACACTTTATCAAGTCATCCCCCATCTCCTTCAATACATTACCTTCAGTAAATAGTCCCACGGGAGTGAATCAAAAGCCTTTTTAAGGTCTACCTACATGAACATTGTGTCTGGTGTGTTCTGAATGTCTGGGTGGAATAAATTATGGCAAAGTCTTCTAAGATTGAGGAAGGTACTATGGGCCTGATTTATACTTTTTTAGTGCCTCATTTGCATCATTTTTTATGCAAAAGTGGCGCAAACTTACAAAATATAATTGAATTTTGTAAGTTTGCGCTGCTTTTTGGTCCTTGCTTATTAGGCTTTGCATATAGGGGAGGATTCCTTGTGGTATCTGGGAGGTGACTCCTCTCTAAGGACTCATTGTACAGTGTCTTCAGTCGCTGTGTCAGGAGGTCTGCAAAATGTTTATCAAACTCCGCTGGGAGTCCGTCTGGTTCTATGGTTTTACCCGCAGACATGTCTTTAATAGCTTGTTTGATTTCCTGTGCTGTAACTGAGCCTCCAATACTACATTAAGCATCTTGTGTCAATGTCAGGAGGGTAAGATGGTCCAAGAATTAATCTTGTATATTGTCCGGGAGAATTTATGGATTGTCACTTAGTGCTTTGCAGCAGCTATGGAACTCATCATTGATTCGTTCTGGGGTATAAATATGTTCACCCATTGCTGTTGTCAAGTGGGTGATTGGGCTTTTTGCCATGCTAGCAGGTGCCCTGATTTACCCTCCATGCTGTGCATCTTGGCCACCTAAGTCTTATGTGTAGGAGGCTGGCCTTCTATCTAGTGGACAAAGCTGGGCACACTGTGCAGAGAGTCCAGGCAACCACACGCTGGTTTACTGGGGTAAAAACTAGATCCTCTAATACTCTAATTTTGATGGTAGCTCGGTCGAGCAGTTAGGCCAATCTAGAAATGAAAGCATTTGTTGTACTCACAGCATCAATCTTGCAACTCACACACTCAGAGGAATACCTTGAGATGAATTTTTTAAAAATACTTCTGAGTTTTATGGAAAGTTTAAGACAAAGATCATCAAAATTGGTTAAGTACTTTTTGAGATATGATTTTTTGTAGTTTACGAAAATAGTCTTTTTGTGCGTAATTTGGCACTATAAGAATCAATAGAGGATGACATTTAAAAATGCATTTAAAATCATACATTAGATTTACCAGGTTCTTCTTTTGCAGGTTAGTGGAGGTCATCAGTGGGCACACTGTGCCACCTAGAGAAGTTTGGGTGGCTCCCAGTTCCAGCGCAAGCAGCTGGGACAGATCTCTGGAGCTGATGCATGGCCACTGCGGGGGACCACTTCGAAAAACACTGTTAAGGTAAGTTTAAAGTTGAATCCTTGGGGTCTGCTTGGAGTGTCGAGTTCTCAAAGGGGTGGAGGGCCCTTAGAGCACAGCTGGGTGCACAGCAAATCGGTGAGCCAGGAGCTGTGCGCAACGATGCCCTCAAAAACAGAAAGTAGGTTGGTTCAAAGATCGATTGCAGGACGGCAGGGCCACTCAGGTGCAAGGTCCAAGTTTGTTTCTGAAGTCCCTCAACTGGGGATTCCTAATGGTACTTTTACAGTACAAGATGGGCTGTTTTTCTGAATATCCACAGCTGGGTGACCAATGCCTCTACTATTGGTATGGTTCAGCCGCTGGACAGTGTAGTGTCGGCAAACTTGGCAAACTGACAGGGTGTTGGAAGTGGCCTCTCTAAAAGGTCACCCCCAAACATTTTGCCTTCCTCCTCTTCTTCTTCTGACTTTATTTTTGCTGGCTTTGGGACTCTGCACACTTTACCACTGCTAACCAGTGCTGAAGTGCATATGCTCTCTCCCTACAAACATGGAAACATTGGTTCATACCCAATTGACATATTTGATTCACTTGTAAGTCCTTAATATAGTGCACTATGTGTACCCAGCACCTGTAAATTGAGTGCTACTAGTGGTCCTGCAGCACAATTTGTGCCACCCACAGAAGTAGACCCTTAACCATGTCTCAGGCCTACCATTGCAAGGCCTGTGTTTGCAGTTTCACTGCCACTTCGACTTGGCATTTAAGTACTTGCCAAGCCTTAAGCTCCCCTTTTTCCACGTGTAAGTCACCCCTAAGTTAGGCCCTAGGCAACCCATAGGGCAGGCGCTATGTAGGTAAAAGTCAGGACATGTACATGTGTGTTTTATCTGTCCTGGTAGTGGAAAACTCCTAAATTCATTTTCCAACTACAGTGAGGCCTGCTCCTTCCACAGGATAACATTAGGGCTACTCTCATATACTGTTTGAGTGGTAGATTCTGATTAGAGAGGGGTAACCAGGTCATATTTACTGTGGCCAGAATGGTAATAGAAAATCCTGTTTTTAGGTGAAGTTTGATGTTATATTACTATTTTAGAAATGCCACTTTTAGAAAGTGAGCCTCTCTCTGCACCTAAAATCCATCTGTGCCTCACAGCCTGTCTCCAATCTATGTCTGTGCTGGTTCACAGCTCCCTTGTGCATTTCACCCAGACAACCACAAACACAGGATACTCAGTCACACCTGCCCTCATCGGCATACTGAATGGGTCTTCCTGGGCTGGAAGGGTGGAGTGCCTGACACCTACATTTCAAAGGCTAGTGGCCTGCCCTCACACAATGGACTGCCTAACCCACTACTGGGACCCTGGCAGACAGACCTGCACTGAAAGGGAACCTTGTGCACTTCATAACCACTCTCTGAAGTCTCCCACACTTAACAGGCTTTTTTGGGTATATAAACTGGGTCCCTGACCCCGCCAAATTAGGCACTTCTGAACCTGAACCTGCAACCTGTCAAGAGGAACAGCCTGGCTGCCCAAAACACTCAACTGGACTGCTTTGTGTGAAGGACTGCTGCCCTGCTGTTGCCCTGCTGCCATGCTGCCCTCTGACTTTGCTGAGAAGTGCTCTCCAAGGGCTTGGATTCAGCTTACCTCCTGTATTCTGAAGTCTCAGGGCCAAGAAGACTTCATCTCTTCAAGGATATTCCTTGTGCACCAAAACCCGATGCACAGCGTGCTGGAAAACGACCCACAGCCTTAACAGTGAGAAGAAAATCACCACACAGCCGAACTGGAACAACACAACCCGACTTCCTGAGTGAAGAACGATGCAGCACCTGCGATGCGACTGAAAATTCAATGCACAGCCCTACCGGATCGACCCACAGCCGAGCCAGAATGACACAGCCTGACTTCTTGAGTGAAGAATCGATGCAGCGCCTACCGTGCAACAGAAAATTTGACGCATCGCCTCCAGATCAATGCAACGCCTGTGAATTTTTCTGCCAGCCCAGAATTTTCCCCCCATCGTCCCTGGGCATCAAAAGATCCCCGCATCGCAGTGAAGAACTAACACTGCACACCGGAACTTGATGCAAACCCCTTGCAGCATGGAAAGAAATGACGCAACGTCTGTGCTGCACCGGAAAATCTGACGCACACCTTTTTTTTACACGCATCTCCTCCTCTGTGGGCTCCATGCATGGTAATTTTGACGCAAACCAGGTACCTTGTGCAAACAAGACAACTGTTGATTTCTAAGATTTAAGACTCTTTTTAATCTTGCAAAAGTGATGACTCAACTTGTGTTTATTGTATCTTCAGCATTTTGACATTAATTTAGCCAGATAAATATCATATATTTTTCTTAACCTGTGTGATGTATTTTTTGGTGTTTTCACTGTGTTACTGTATGGTTTATTGCACACATACTTTACACATTGCCTTCTAAGTTAATCCTGACTGCTCAGTGCCAAGCTAACAGAGGGTGGGCACAGGATTACTTGGATTGTGTGTCACTTACCCTGACTAGAATTGTGGTCCCTATTTGGACAAAGGTGAATACCTCTGCAAACTAGAGACCCCATTTCTAACATTGGTGATCAGCAGTGAGGATTGGACTTGTGTTTCTGCAGTGACATTCAATCCCCGGAAAAGTATCACCAGAGATTTAGGGAAAGTACCAAACTCTCCACACAAACTTGGGTAGACTTGTTTGACCTTTCTAGAAAGGCACTGAATGGATGGTGCGGGCAGTAAATTAAATGATTATGTGAGGTTATATAATTTGATCCTGTGAAAGCATATGCTCAGTATTTGTTTCACAGAGTTGCACCAGCACATGATTGACAGTAAGCTGACTGATCCCAAGGAGCTTGCTGAGGAGGCAGACCTCTGGGCTAACACCAGAGTGTCCAAAAGGTACCTGGGAGTGATCCCAAGAAGGGTGGTTCTGATTCCCACCAACAGAGTTAGGGGAGGTTAAAGATGCCCCAGACAAGTCCAAGGGTAAGGGAGGACGAAAGGGTTCCCATGTCCCATCTGAGAAACAGGATGATGGTTCTGGTGGGCAGTGGCCCAGAGCACCCCGTTCCCAACCCCGCTGCTTTGAGTGCTCCCAGCTAGGACACAAGCAGGGTGATTTTGTCTGTCCAAAGAAACCACCCACTGGTGGGACCTCCACAGGGTTGGCCAATGTCGCCGTAGGGAAAACTGGTCCCCAGGGGGAGGTCATAGACCATGCCCTAATACCCCTAAGTTGGGAGATAGACTCAGAGGGTAAGCTTGTGATCGCTGAGTGTGGGAGTCGTCACTTCACCCAGGTGGGAGTGAATGGGGTCCCGGCCACTGCTCTGAGGGACACAGGGGCTAGTCATACCATGATGATGGAGAGACTATTTCCCCAGAGCAATACACCACCCAGATGTGTAGGGTGACTCCAGCCCATGGGGAGGACTTCTTCTGACCTATGGCTAGGGTTTGTACTCACGATCATTGGTGTGAAGTTTGGTCTGGCTGCGATATCCAGTTCTGGAGTTAGCATCCACTCAGGGAAGTGACCCTCACTGGCTTGTCAATTCCTTTTGGATCTAGTATGATACCACTCCGGAGCGAATTCTCTGGTGATTTGCAAAGCCTGGACATCCTCTGGGGTTCCTAAGAGTTTTTCCAGATCTCCAGCAGCTCCTCAACGGTGATTGTCAGGTCTTCAGTGCAGCAGGCAAGGTTTGGCACATTTTCTTTGTGTGGCAGATCCACAGTTCTGGTGCCTTGGATCTTCGTGGTGCTAGTCTTAGTCTAATGATGCTCAATAAATACTGTAGGGTAGCTACACCCACTAAGTGACCATGCCCTGTGGGCAGAAGTCACTTCCCTATACCCGATTGGCTGTTTTCCTTCCTTCTAAGATGGAGGAAAATGAAATGGAAAGGTCACTATAGCATGCAGCACGTTGGGGTGGTACACACTAGGTGGGGCCACTCCACAAGTCCTTTGTTTGGTTTTCCCGCTCTTGCTCCCACCAAAAGTGGGGTTTTGCAACAGAGGCTGCCATCTGTGCTGGCAACAGGCCTGGGGGTCGAGTTTTGAGGCCGGTAAGCCCTTTAAAGCTCACCAGCAGGGCAGTACACATTCCTGAGAGAGGGGGTGTTGGCACCTCTACCCAGGAAGGGCTTTGCTCTGAACCCCAGAAAGCAGGAGCTCTCATCCATCAGACTTGTGTTTGGGGGTGTCAGACTGGTTGGACCGGCCAGCAACAATGCCAGGGTAGTTAGCTTTTGCAGGGGGCACCCCTAAGGTGACATTTTACAATAAATCCAACACTGGTTCCAGTTTGAATTTATCCTTCTAAGTTGTTTGATACCAAACAACCCAAGGTTCAGAGTGGCCATCATGTAGCTGTAAAGCTTATACTGACCACTGACAAGCACATGTATTTAAAACGGTTGCTCTGTTCACTCAATATGTCCCAGGTTTGGCAAGGACACAATGATGACATATTGCTGAGGCGGCTAAGCCCTCACATACAGTATAGTTCACCCTGCACCCTGCCTTAAGGCTGGAGGACCTGCCAGAGGTGTGTTTTACCTAAACTGCATGCAGCATGTAGTTGACAGGGCACACTGGCAGTGTACAATGTCGAGTTTGCAAGTTTGGATTGCACCAGGACATTCAGCCTGCCTTCGCCCTAAAGGCAGCAAAACCTACCGACCTAGAGATCAGGCAAAGCACGAGGCAGTATTACAAACCGTCCAGCAAAACAAAGAAAGAGAAAAAGGAAAGGAGACCTGGCTCTGGATGAAGCAACCCCAAAAAGGAGAGCAAGCAGCGAACAGGATCTCCCCCTCTCCCTCCCATGCAGGAGACTAAATCTAACAAAGGGCACACGTGGGGGAGGCGAACAAAATTCCAGCATGGAAGAAACGATCTGGAGAGAACCCGGCTTTTGGAAGGAGGCGACCCCGCAGGAGGGGGCTCCAGAGTCCGTAGTCTCTCACAAACATCACAAGATAACCGACTATTTCACTACTACTGGCACCAACACCACCAGAAAAAGGATCGAGTCCCTGGCTCCATCCCAAACAAGTTTTGGGGAAATAACCTCACCATGCTAAGACTGGCAACAGCAAGGAAGCAGCGAAAAGAAACTCAGAATGAATTCACCCCCTCGTCTCCCCCTATCGCCAACAGTAGTGATCATGAAAAATCACCCCACGAAACTAGACGCATCACGTATAGTCCAGGACAATGAGGTACCAGCAACTCCTACACCAGCATCCGTCTTCAATCCTAGGCAAGACATAACTCTATGTAATAACTCCCTAGACGCCACTAAGTACCAATGGACATCTAGTCCAGCGAAACTACCCATCCTGGACTCAGAACTGGTAGCAATCGCAGAACATTTAGAACAAGAATCTCAGGAAGGTGGTCCATTCTGTCAAAGTCCAAAACTTCACTCATTCCCAACGTACAACGGCGAAAAAGAAGAACAGGACCTCTGGGGTATAGAACAGGTATTCATAAACGGACCAGCAAAAGCAGAAACAGTGACAGCTGCACAGAAAGCCCCCCATAAAACAACAATAAAAAAAGTACTATCAAGTGATAACCAAGATCAGAAGAAATGTGGGCTGCAATCCTAAATTCAATGCAAGCAACGGTCATGGCGCTGCAATTTCATTCAAATAAAATGGACATTCAAGTTGACCTGCTAAACACCCTGGCAGTATTTGTCTCCGGGATCGACAGTAAGCTGGAAAAATTAAACGCACTTATAACAAGGGCGCAAGTCAATCACTCTAATGACTATACAATCTGTTCCTGTAAAGAGGTAGTAGAAAAGATATCTCAACTGCCGCAAATCTTAGAGGGAATACTTCAAGAAATCCGCTCCACCAGGAAGGATGAATATACCTGTACTAAACCTCTCGCCACCATTCTGAAATCCACCCCGAGGGAGCAGAAACAAAAAGAGCAGTAGCCCCTTCCCTCCCTGGCGCCCGCTCCATCAACTTTAAGTGAGGAGAGAATTTTGGCTGACAGCCGCCAACTAGCAAGCGCTCGTATGGAACCCATGGTGAATCATCCTCCGCTACAGTCCATCAATAAGCCCGAGAATCCTGAGTCTACCACAACCCGGACCCTCTCAAAAAGAGAACGAAAGCGGGCAAGGAAGGGAAGGAAGTCCGTCCAACTTTATCAACTCAACTCGTCAAAGGATCCACCTAAAGACCAGGCGACGTCAAATGGAGGGTACAATA
The DNA here is from genome assembly GCF_031143425.1 of Pleurodeles waltl. Taxonomy (NCBI): domain Eukaryota; kingdom Metazoa; phylum Chordata; class Amphibia; order Caudata; family Salamandridae; genus Pleurodeles; species Pleurodeles waltl. The sequence continues at coordinate 1,018,461,704 of NC_090447.1, read as the reverse complement.
GAGACATTATTACCCACATAAGTACAAACTCTAACACAATAGTAGATGGGATAACATTCCCCGCCTCAGCAGACACTACCCACTTAACAAAGTCCCCCCTGAGACCACCCGAAACAATTGGCACTACAACGAACATAAGACCTAGCCCCACAATGGGTCAGCAGAGCACAAAATTAAAACCAATTACGCCTGCGCTGCCCCCCCAACTAACACTGGTCAATGTGGACACCAAGACTGCAATTAGTCAGAAGGAAGATGACTATAAGGTTCAAGACCGGCACATAGAACAAAATCAGTCACTTATAACAGACACGAATACCCTCCAGTTACTATGGATTCCAGAATTCACCTCCAGGTCCTCCACAGATGTTCTTAATCGATCTTCTATCTTAAGAATCATAAAAGCCTTACCGGATCTTCATTTTGTGGCCTCGGAGGACCTCGCAGCTATAAAATTTATTCAAGCAAGAGGCAACCAACACACAGATCCAACACTCACCATCTTCTCGGCTCCAGATATCCCAAAGCGGATCATGAAAAGAAAGGACCTTTTGAAAGCCTGGGGCATTGAGGTAACCATCTACAAAGGAGACCGCTATCCAACTCCGTTACTAGCCCCACAATGCCTGGGAACCTCCAAAGGTGCATGGTCGGTTCTGAAAGGAGTACATCAGGCCAGCAGACCCATCGAAGAAAGGTGCAGTGAGGAGAACCCACCTACACACCCGCTGACAGTCCAAGTATGGAGAGAAGAAGGGAGGGAAAGAGTGGTTTTGGGTCAACAAAAGTACCCAGAAAGGGAATGGGTAGCAACGGTTTTACCTCCAAGACCGATGGGCAACAATTGAATTGGTAAGGATCAACCCGCACACGGCATTTTATCCATCTGCTCCTGGAACATCGGTGGCCTTCGGTCAAAACTGGAGGATCCCGCAGTAATACATTTTTTCAGCACCTTCGACATCTTACTCACACAGGAATCCTGGGCAATGGAATCAATACCGATAATCGGATTAATGGAATATCTTAACCCAGCAACGAAAACAAATAGGCCCGGTAGGCCAAAGGGAGGCCTTGCCATCTACATTAGTACCAGCCTTTTAGTAAAAATCTCTGAGCGTAAGGAGGAAAACCAACCTTTCCAATTTCTCCAGCTAGACGATTGGGGGAAAAACACACAGGAGCCATTGATTCTGGTCAACACATACATCAATCCTAAAAATAAAAAAATCGAAGCAAATACATTCTTAACTCAACTATTAAGGATAAAAGGTACAGTAAAATCAGCATTCTGGTTAATATCGGGCGTTTTCAATCTCGGCTTATTCCACATCCCCAGTGAGGATCACACCCAAACAGTGGCAAGAATGCCCAGCCAAACCCTCCCCACAAAACACAGGAAAGACAAAATAGGGGAGAGTTTCATACGCACCTGTGAATTAGTAGGTCTCTTCACGCTAAACGGACGGAAGTGCCCCGATATCCCACCGGCATGGACAAGATTCTCCGGGAAATCAGTCTCCTATCTAGACTACACTTTAGTGTCCCCTGCTTTATATAAGTTAGTAAACACCTTCACCATCATGGACCGCACGGAAAGCGACCATAAGCCACAGGTATTGGGGATCTTTGCATCACCGCAAAAACCGGAGAAAGTGGCAGCCCTAAACAGGACACTAGGCACCGAAAATCTAAAGCGACTCAAATGGTCCTCAGACACCATCAAAACCCAGGCATATTTAGGGGCATATTTATACTTTGCGGCGTATTTATACTCTGTTTGCACCGAATTAGTGTCATTTTTTTTACTCTAATTCGGTGCAAAACTAACTCCATATTTATACTTTGGTGCTAGACCCATCTAGCACCAAGGCCCTGATTTAAACTTTTTTTGTACCGCATTAACGTCATTTTATGACACAAAAGTGGCGCAAACTTACAAAATATTGGCCCTTATTTATACTTTTTGCTGCAAAACTGCACTAACTCAGTTTACTGACAAAATCACCAATACCTGTGGCTTATGGTCGTGCTGTGATGTAATAACGTGTTTTCCTGCCTACTGCTTATGTTGCAGAATACTGAGTAACCTGTGTGTTATGTGTGACTACTGCTAGGTTGCAGAGTAACTAATGTGTAACGTTCTGACAACTGCTAAGTACTGATATGTGATGTTTGGTCTGATAATTGCCTTGTGTACAATACAGTATATTTTCATATAATCTGGTGTTGTATTTCCTTTGTGATGGGGATATTGTGTCACATGTGTTGTGTGTGTTGTGCAAAAGCTTTACACATTGCCTCCAGGTTAAGCCTGACTGCTCGTGCCAAGCTACCAAAGGGGTGAGCAGGGGTTATTTTGGACGTGTAACTCCCTTGCCCTGACTAGAGTGGGTAAATTCTGCCTGGCTGAGGTGCATACCCTAGCCAACCAGAAACCCAATTTCTAACAGTTATTTATCTGACTTCTAAATATCAGTGGTTGTCTTTAAAGACTGCAGTACTAGCGCCGCGATATTACTCTGGGAGGGATACGTTGTGCTACACAAGCATAGTTATTGTTTGTACGATGTTGTCTAGGATGAAGAACTAGAATATGTTTATACTATCACCTTTAATAGTTAGATTTAGTCTGATATGCCCCATGGTTGAACAGCACGTATGCAAAAACAGTCCTCCCAATCATGTAGACTATAGTCTGTATTCCATCAGCATATCAGCATATAAATTATAGAAAGTGAATAATATAATACGTATTTATTTTTCAACACCTCCATTCATCTCTACTACAATGTACGAAAAACATGTATATTACAAGCCTGGTAAGAAATGATGGTGAAGGTGTTTACTAACTTATATAAAGCAGGGGACACTAAAGTGTAGTCTAGATAGGAGACTGATTTCCCGGAGAATCTTGTCCATGCCGGTGGGATATCGGGGCACTTCCGTCCGTTTAGCGCGAAGAGACCTACTAATTCACAGGTGCGTATGAAACTCTCCCCTATTTTGTCTTTCCTGAGTTTTTTGGGGAGGGTTTGGCTGGGCATTCTTGCCACTGTTTGGGTGTGATCCTCACTGGGGATGTGGAATAAGCCGGTGCAAAGGGTAGGCTAGAGTTTAAAAAAATGACTTTAGTCGGGTGGGGCTGGCAGTATAGAAGAAGAGGGTTTAGCACCAAAAAATGGCTTTAGGCAGGTTAGAGTAAAAAGAAATGACTCTAACCAGATTAGCGTCATTTTATGGTGCTAAACCTACCATGCCACATGACTCCTGCCTTAGGAAAGGCAGGAGTCATACCCACCACCCCAGTGGCCAGCACAGAGGACAGGGGTCCCCTGGGCATGGCCATTGCACCCGGTGCCATATATGGGGGCCCATTTCAGGGCCCCCTATGGCACTTTCAAAAATAAAATGCACTTACCTGTACTTGCCTGGGATGGGGTCCCCCATCCTCGCAGTCCCTCTAGTGTGGGTGGGGGTGCCCCTAGGGCCTAGGGAGGGCACCTCTGGGCTTATTCCATGGTGTTCCACCATGGAAATAGGGTCACAGGTCCCCTAAGACCTGCCCTGACCCAGGTCTTAAAAAATGGGGCAAAGCAAGCTTTGCCCCATTTTTTGACCCTTCCTCCCTCCCTTGTACCATTTTTACATGGGAGTATAAATATGGTGTTAAGGCCATAGAGTAATTTTTTTGCACGGGAACGCCTACCTTGCATCTCATTAAGGCAAGGTAGGTTTCCACTTCCAAAAAATGACTTTAACTCCATAAATTTGGTGCTAGACGGTTCTAGCACCAAAGTATAAATATGGAGTTAGTTTTGCACTGAATTAGAGTAAAAAAAAAAATGACGCTAATTCATTGCAAACAGAGTATAAATACGCCCCTTAGCGTCAAAAAAATGATGCTAATCTGGTCAGAATCATTTATTTTGACTCAAAACTGCCTAACGTAATTTTTTTTTAAGCTAGCCTACCCTTTGCACCGGCTTGCACCATTCCATAAATATGGTGCCCAGCTGGTGCTAAAAAATGGTGCAAGCCGGTGCAAAACTTTTTGGGGCAAAACTGCCTTAGTGCAGTTTTGCACCAAAAAGTATAAATAAGGCCCCAAATACCACAGGTGGGGTAAAGCTGACAACAGTCTGGGAGAACTTTGCCCTAGATCTCATTAAAAAAGATTCCTTACGTAACACAAGAAAGGGAGCGCAATTGAATCACCGCCAAAGTTCACTTTTACCGTTGCCAGTGCGCAAAAGGAAAGCAGCTGTAGGGAAATTACTAAGGTCACTACGTAAATGCCCAGATAATGTATCAATACTGACTGCCCTGAGAGAGCAAAGGAAATTGTACAAAAGGGATCTATGGACCTTTAAAAAAGGCCAACAGGAGGTCTTGTGGGCCAAACTACATTTTGCGACTAAAACATCTGATTCCAAAAGATTTTGGAAAATCATCAATACAATAGACAATGGCGCAAAAGCAGGCAATAACGCAAACATAACAGAGGAAGTATGGGTATCCCATTTAAAGTCCCATCTAAAAGAACGGATCATCGAAGAAGGCCCTCAAATTCAGTCGCACATGATTAGCTGGGATCCCAACATCCCAGAACCTTTGAAATTTACGGCACCAGAATTATTAAAAATCATTGGAAAGTCACGAATGGACTGCGCCCCCGGCCCCAATGGCCTACCGCAAGCACTATTTAAACAAGAAACGGAAAGATGGGCCAATTTCCTGGCAGCAATGTTTAATGACGTGATTACAACAGGCAACGTCCCGGCATCCTGGAAAGGCTCAGTAATCCACCCCATATATAAGGGTGGGTGCGTGCTCTCCCCAAGCAACTACAGACTAATCACTCTTTTAGACGTTGACCTCAAGTACTTTTCCTGCTGTTTGCTAAAACATCTAGAAGCCTGGATCACAGATAACAATATTCTACCCTTCAATCAAACCGGGTTCACCAAGCACCAAGGAACATTAACAAATCTTATGGGGCTAGGCTTGATCATAAACAGAGCAAAAGCAAAGGGGACTCCAACCTATTTATGTTTTGTTGACTTTAAAGCTGCTTTTTACTGTGTCTCCTGCGGCAAATTGTGGGCCAAACTACTACAGTGGGGGCTGCCACATTCTATTTTAAATGCCATCAAAAAATGATATACTCCGATACTTGGGTGAAGGTTAAACTAGGGGAAGGCTCTCACCTATCCAGGGCAGTCAAAACAACAGTGGGGGTGAAGCAAGGCTGTGTATTGGCCCCAACACTCTTTAACCTGTACATAGCAGATCTCCCCACCAAGTTAAATGGTCACTCATCTCACTCTCCCTCACTGGGCGGTCAACAAGTATCCAACCTACTATATGCAGATGACCTACTACTAATCAGTAATACCAGAATAGGAATGCAGAAATTGTTAAAGGCATTAGAAGAATACTCAGGCTCCAATGATTTAGAAATTAATTGTAAAAAATCTAAAATGATTACCTTAAACCGCAGGCCATCCACCCAAGGTAAATGGCATATGAATGGGAAAACCCTAGAGGAAGTAACATCATACAGATACCTAGGATTGGTGGTGGATGCCAGAGGTAATTACACGGCACAAAAAGAAGCAATAAAAAACAAGACGCAGGCCCTTACTTACGCCTTTTGTAAGCTAGCAAACTCAATCTGTGGTCATGCTCTAAACCCATTAACAGCTGTAATGAGAGCGAAGCTACTTCCAACTGTCACCTATGGGACCGAAATAATGAGGGGGATGGAAGTAGGTCTTCTGGAAAAGCTTCTGATAAAAACCTATAAACGCGTTTTTCGGCTACCTGGGCGTGCATCGCCAGCCCAGGTCAGACTGGAATTCATGCTGGTCAAACAGTCGTTAGCCCGACCGGCGACATACATTAAATGCTGCTACAAATTGAGCCGCGCTTCAAAGGGGTCTTTAGCCAATCTAGTCTGGCAGGAAATTATCATAGAAAGAGGGAACTCCAACTATATAAAATTTCTAGAAGAAAGTAAGAGTCTTTTGAAATTAGATGAGGTATGGAACAGGTCCTTACCCATCCCCATTTTCAATAAAGCAGTGAATAAAGTGAGTAAATTACAGAGCTGGCTAGAAGATAAGATCTCATTGACCAAAAGGGAACATAGTTGGTTGATCCTTAACTCCTACAAAACATTAAAAGAATCACCACTTATGGCTGGCCCGTACTCACGGAAAATCAAGCAATCCTTTCTCAGACTTAGGCTGGGTGATGTCCCTACTTTAGACCTCATGCCAAAATGGAAGAAGGAGCGGCAAGTAGACTCCCAGGAGTGCCGTCTCTGCCATCTAGCAGATGAAAACTTGATGCATGTGGTCTGCATTTGTCCAGCCCTGGCGGCCGAAAGGAGACTCTTGCTGAAAAAATAATTTAACGGCTTAAGAATTAGATCCTGCAGACAAGCACTAATTGCAGCTTTTAACCCTCAAAATACAATATTGAACATTAGGCTGGTACAATTTTTGGAAATTTGCACTCAAAACCACAACCTCTCGAAATGACCAGATAGAGGGAGGGCGGAAACGATAGCGAAATCCCTATAACCTGCTTTGAACATCCTAAAGAAGGGAAGGCTCCTATGTAGTCCACAGAGTTGCTTAGCTCGTGTCGTAATAAAGTCCGGCTTCAACAATCAGACGTAAGTAGGGGTAGATAAAACTGATAGAAGGCCTCCTCCCACTTTGTCCTATTTTTACCAATGCCTCATTTGTCTGCCACTGTTCTCGTTAAATATCTCGGGGGAACGATATTTCATATAGCTTTTCATTTTAAACACAGGATTTTATCTGGCGTTGTATTCATTTTACACACAAAAAGATTGTTCTGTTGTCTCATTATTAATACTTATAGCACTAGTATGTTCCTTTCTTAAAATCTTTATATAGAAGAAAAACTCACTAACCACTTCACCTTAAGCTAAAGAACTGTAATTGCCTTTTTGCACTAAAATTGTTCTGTTAAATGTTTATGTGGAAGGAAAGTTTTATGGTTTTAATTAACTAATAAACTTGTGTTTTACTACTGCTGAGTGCAGCTAGATGCAGGGCCATAAAGGGTGGCACAAACAGTACTGCTGCCCTCAGGGACCTACCCTTAGTACCCAATCCCCTGGTTACCTACGTACCATTTACTAGGGACTTATAACAGTTTCTAAAGGTGTTGCCATTTCCTTTGCAATTTTTAAGGAAAGAACACTGGCACTGTTCAGCAGAATCCCAGTGCACTCTAGTCCAAGTTGCATCCAGAAACCAGGCAAACAGAGGGGGGGAGGGCACCCCAAACCAGTGCACATTTCCAACATTATAGTGGTGACATCTCAGTTTTCAAACCGTATCATTGTAACAACCTTTTGTTCCTTTAAGGAGTTTGTTCAGGGCTGGGTCAGTTCCCAGGGTGATTCCTGATGTGTGTATTGTAGTTTCTATTCTGTATAGTTCTGTCTGAAGTTCCTTGCCAATGCCTATGGCTTGCCCCTGCCGTGGCCTTGGATTACCACCTTGAAGACTTCCAATCTAAAAGCTCAGATGATGCTTTGCAATGATTTGTTGTGAAATACTCAGTAATGGATTTGCATAGGACATTCCTCAAGCGCCGCTGGCTGTAGATGCCAAGTTGGAACTGCTGGTCTATTGTCCATGAGTCTCCCCTTTAAAAGCAGGAGGTTCTGGTCAAATATTGTCCATCACAGGTACTCTGTATGAGAGATGTGTTGGCATAGTCTGGTAGAGCATAAAATGTGTCCAACCTAGTATGGAGTGAGTACAGGAAGGAATAGAATGAATGAGTGTGTTCTGTGCTGTTGGTCACGCCATACATTTGCCAGCTTCCAATGATGTACCCAGTCCCTGAAGTCCTGTGCTTCCCGGTGGATGTTTGTCCCTTGTAGTGCAGGTATAGACCAATCAAGGTGAACACCTCCCTCACAGATAAAGTAGCCACGCAGTAGGAGGTCACCCCGACCATTGATGTAGACAATGTGTGGAGAAAAGTCAGTTAGGTGCACGTATACTACACAGTGTCCTGTCCTGCTAGATTACTGCTAACCGAGACATATGTCCCATTTTCATCAACCCAAGATTGTAAAAGTTCAAAGGAGACACAATCACCAAATCCACTCAAGTGTGCCCACGCAGAGTAAGCGGTAGAGTGTACCTGCCCTCGCCATCTATGGTGGAGATTTTCCACATTAGCTACTGCAAGGTGGGTCTTCTGGTTTATGGAAATCTGCACCCCTCTATGAATCAGGTATGTGTGTATTTTGTGTCATTTGGACATTGATCCTATCTCCCGGACATTCCAGGTCAGATAAACACAGATTAACGTTATAGTACCCATTACAGTATTGTATAAATATTAAGCATTCAGTCCATCACAGTACCTCCCTCCATTTCTCTTCATGAGAACCCAGCAGAGACAAATAGTAAGTTCCCCAACAAATAGCTCCCAGTACCCTTGACCATGTGGCAATGGCTGGTCACACAAACTTACAGTAACCCTTCATATGTATTGTGTTTACTTGTCCACCAGCCTCAAATAGGGGTTCAGGTGGGAGGGTGCAACTAAACGTAGCACAAGTGGTGTCCTTCCGCTCAGACCCTTAGAGACTGGATCGCCAAGAGGGAGTCTTTCTAATGGGGATTAGTATACGCACGGCCTTGTCTCAGACTTCATTAGTTTCTCCATATAAGGGTTTATCTTCATATGTTGGCCTATACGTATAGTGAGATATCTGTGTAGGGGCCATCACATTTTGCAAAAAACATTGACCTCAGCCGGTCTGATTCTCAGTCTCTGATGGGCTGTTCTTTTGGTGGCCCATGTATTATTAAGCAAGGTCTTCAGTAGTCTGTGGTGTTACCACCGGCATCTTGTTTCTGGCCAGGACAAAGCTCCCTGAGTCCGTAGAGGGGTTATGTGAGACGTGATCTGATTCCGACTCATGAGTAGCCTGAATTTTCCAGATAAGATGCTGCTCGTAAAGCAGCTGTACGTTTTTGCTTCTTTTTTTCACCTGTCGGTTTCTGGAAGAGGCTCCTGGTCCAGAACCTGCAGGTCTTTTTCTGTTGTCTGCGCTTGGGTTCCCCTTCCATCTGCTGTGATCCCATTGGGGGTATCTCAAAAATGTAGTAGTCGGCTACCACAGGGTGTGATGGGTGGCCAGGGAATGGTGGCCTGGCAGGCACTGTGTGTGTGCGTTCTATTGCGAGAAAGGGTGTCAGGTGGTTTGTGGCTAACTCATTCTACATCCAACGTTCAAGGTAGGTTACCATATCCTTCCCATCAATTCCTTCTAGAAAGCCTACGGTGCAAATGTTGTTTCTCCTGTTGCTGCCCTCCGCCTACTCCTATCGGTGTTCCATAGTGCATATCCTATCCCATAGGACTTTGACTTGGTGCATAAGGATTCATTGTGTTGGGCGTAGTTCTTCAAGTCCTGACTCAACCCCTTCTACCCTGTCTGCCAACTTCTGATGTTCTGCACATAAAAGTACCAGTACCACTGAGACAGTACCTATATTTTACTGGAGTACTTCTTTCATGTCTGTGGTGGTGGCTAGTATTTTGTCAAACTGGGCCTACATTGTGAGGGCTGCCCTGTCCAGGCCAAGGGGGTCCCCCGTTGTGGTTTGCTGAACATCCACCATCCCCTTGTGTATCCCAATGTGCTTGTTTTGCAGTTTCCCCATGGTGGCCTTACTGGGCACGCTCAAGGCCATGTCGTCGTTGTCTTCATCTGAAGAGTATGGCTAGGTAAGCAAGTTAATGATAAAGTTAATGACAAAGTTTGGGCAGTCCACTTAAGGGGCAGCGGCCACAGTAGTGCAGCAGTTCAACTTCTCAATGTTGTTCTATTGCCTCTTTTGTAGGGTCCATGCTGTCACATAAAGAGTGGGTTACAGAGCAGGACTGGTAGTTGACTGTTAGACCCAGCATTTAGTCTACATCCTCCTGTTCAGGGTGCATAAGCTGAGTTTTTGGGGGTCTGGCTTAGGTTTTGTGCGGATGGCTGGTGAGAGTGTCCTCTCTCTGTTGTGGTAGGTGTTACGCTGTGGCAACTAGTCAGCAAATCCAGTGTCCCCATCAAACCTGTCAGGGTTACCGCAGATCATATAAGCAGATGGTTATCATCAGGGGCCTTTTGGCATCGGTTAGAATTATGGCAGATAGGGGTAAGCCCAATAAGCGTGGCAACTCCAATATGCAGTTCCAAGTAGGTTTTTTCAGCCAACCAGCAGACCGGGGCCAGGGCATGGCAGGGCAGTTCAGAATGGGGGTTCCCAGGGGCCTGTGCCGAGGTATGGATGGAGTGGCACATTGTGCACTGGCCCAGGAACTGCTGTGAAAGTGGATGGTTTTGCACATATAAGTGCACCCTGGGCCTACCTCGATGGAGCCTCGAGATCTGCTGATAGCCTAATCTTGTCACAGGCGGAAGAACTGCACAGCAGCTTCACTGTAAGTGTCTGTCCAGCTGTACCTTGCTCAGCTCCTTTTGCTCCCAGAAGGAAAGAGGCGGAACAGCAGGATGTGCACACCATTCCCTGTGGGTGGCCCTCACAGGAGTGCAGGCATGGGCTGTGCTCAACGTGCCCTTACGTATGTTGAGGGAAGAAGTGTCTGGCCCCCACACCAGGTCCTCCAGTATGAGCAACAGAGAGCAGCCAAGCGGGTCTGTTGCCACCACAGGTCCCCTTCGGGCATCTGCTCCGTTCTCTGCCCCAGCCCCGGGCTCCAGCGAAGCTGTGGGATTACTCCCTGTCTCTTCCTGCCTCCTCCTGTATTTACAGTGGTCATGGTCACCGTCTCTCCCCAGGCTTCCTCCAGGCTGGTACTCAGTGGTGTCAGGCAAAGCAGCCAGGGAGACCTAGCCTCGCTGCCTCATTCTGTGTGGATCAGTTTCTTCAGGCTGGGCAAAGTCCTATACGGGGCATCCAGCAGGCCTGTCTTGTGTGCTCACCCATATCAAAGCCTTTAGTGCTTTTTCAGTGTTACTGATGATTCCTCTGGGTAGTGAATGTCTGTGGTGCTGGCGGCTTTCCTAAATAAGGGTTCAACGGGCCCTCCTGGATAGTAGTTTATAGGTTTCAGGATTAGGCCAGAGTGGAGCGGTGCAATTATGCACCTGCCATCTTGCCCATTCAGCCACGCCCCCAGAGTTTGGGCTCATGGTTGGTGGGGGTGGGTGGTGTGCCAAGGGGAGCGGTCTACCACATGTTGTCCCAAGGGGGGAACTTGTTCCCAAAAATGAGGATCTCCATTTTGTCTGAATTTAGTTTGAGACAGCTGGTCCTCACCAAGGTGGCGATTTCAGTCATGGTGTTTTGGAAGTTGGTTCTTGTGGTGGTGCCAGTGGAGTCATGTAGGTGTTGAAGAGTGTGGGTCTGAAGAAAGAGCCCTGGGGAACACCACAGATAATGCCTTGGGTGCAATGATGAAGGGTGGGAGGAGGATCCTCTGCGTTCGGCCAGAGAGGAAGGAGGAAATCCAGTTGAGCACGATGTCTTGGGTGCCACTGCTGTGGAGTCTGGTGATGAGAGGGTGCTGGGAGACAGTATCAAAGGCCGCCGATAGGTCAAGGAGGATGATAGCTGCTGTTCCGCCTCAGTCAAGGAGGTGTCTGATGTTGTTGGCTGCTACGATCAAGGTGGTATCAGTACTGTGGCTAGGCCGAAAACTGGATTGGAATGGGTGGGCAAGTTGTTGTCTTTGAGGAAATCAGTGAGCTGGTGGTTGATAGCCTTTTCCAAGACTTTGGCAGGGAAGGGGAGAAGCAAGATAGGGTGGTAGTTTTTGAGCTTGTTGGGGATTCTTCAGGAGGGGCTTGACTTCAGCGTGCTTCCAGACATCAGAGACCGTGGCTGAAGAGATGGAGGTGTTGAGAATTTCTGAGATGGAGGCTCCGATTACTTCTCTTCCTAGGTTGAAGAAGTGGTTGGGGCATGGGTCAGCAGGGGATCCAGAGTGGGTTGAGGTCATGATGGCGATGGTGTCTGCGGTGGAGGGTTGCTTCTATTCAGTGATCCGGTGGGGAGGGGAGGGGTGGATTATGGTGTGATGGTACTCGAGGTCAGTGGGCTGGGGTCGAAGTTACTGTAGATGTCTGTGGTCTTGTGGTGAAAGTGTCTGAAAGTATGTTGCATGGGGCATGGGAGGGGTGGATCATGTTCTCTGTGGCAGAGGGGCAGAAGAATTCTCTGACTCTGAAGAGTTCTTTGTTGTGGTTGGTGCTCACCTTGAAGCGGGTGATGGGAGATTCTTACTTGGTCTGCCTGAGTTGGTGGTGGTAACTGTTGTGGGCGGACCTGAAAGAGTTGAGGTTGGTGGAGGTCTTGTTGGAGAGCTAGTGTCTCTCTAGTTTCTGCAGTGACGTTTGAGGGTTAGGGGTTCTGGGGTGAACCATTTGACTTGCTTAGTGGGTTTGCTGATGGTGGTGCTCTTCATGGGGTCGATGGTGTCAGTGGCTAAGGAAATTCAGTTGGACAACTTTTGAACTCAGCATGGGGATGGGTCTCGCTTTTTTGAGGGTGGTGATCCTGGGTATTTCTATGACTTTGCCCCAGTTGCGGCAGGGGATGGTGGGGGTGTCTCATTGGAGTTTCAGGCAATCCCTTGATGATGACGTGAACGATGTTGTGGTGAGTCCATGTTACATCAGTGGTGCAGGAGAACTTGTCTCTTTCCCTTGTGGTGAAAATGGGGTCCAGTATGTGTCCTGCACTGTGCGTGGGGGCATTGACAAGTTTAGTTTCGAGAAGCAAGTTGGAGTTTGAGTTGTCTGATTCCTCTAGGTGAAAGTTTAGGTCCCCCAGGAAGATCTAGTGGTTGGAGTTGATTGCCAGGGAGGCAATGAAGTCTGGGATGGAGTTGCAGAAGATGTGGTGGGGGCCCAGGGATCTGTAGGTGAGGGTTCCTCTGATTGTGGTTTTGGCATCAGGTCTGATCTGGAAGTTGAGGTGTTCCATGATCGTTGTTGTGTCATCCTCAAAGGCGGAGCAGTGGATAGGGTCCTTGGGGATGATGGCAATGCCTCTGCCATACCTGTAGGGGTGGTCACGGTGAATCATCTTGTATCTCGTAGTGTTGCGGTGGTGATGTCTGATGCCAATGCGGGGGTAAGCCATGTTTCAGTGATGAATATTATGTTGGGTACGAGGTTGGTGATGGTATACCAGATTCCTATGGTGTGCTTGCAGAGGGATCAGATGTTAAGACAAAGCTACTTTACCAGAGGAAAGGATTTCTCATTGAGAATCCAATGATAGGAAACATTTTCAGTTCCCCATGGTAGCATTATGGGAAGAGCAATCTTCAGAGGTAGGGAAAACACACATGGGTATTCTTCACTACCTGGGCAGAAAACACCTCTGTATCTGCCCTGCCTTTCACCTACCACTCACTTCACCCCTTCAGGACTTACCCTAGAAGTGCCCTATTCATTGTGGAAGGTCTCCTGAGGGATTGCTGGGTATTTAGAAAGGCCAACCTGAGCATACTTGCAATGGAGCTCACACAGGCCTGCAACGGCAGGATGGATACATGTTTAAAACACAATGTTGCAAGTGCACACACTCAAACCTGACATGGCAGGCTTAGCTCTTGTTTAAAAACATCCTTGGTGCAAGTGTGCAAACACTGGTAATTACATTTTCCTAACACATGTAGGAAGGGCGAGTGCACTTTCACACTGTACTTACAGTGGGAAAGTGGGAAGAGCCCTAAGGCTACTAAAAGGAAATCAGCTAAACCTATGAGAAGAGCTGATCTCCTAGGTAGGAAAAACCTGCGTGGAGGTTCTTCACTACAGGGGCAAGGAACACCCATGTGTAACTGCCCAGATTTTCATCCACCACCTACTCTGCCTTTCAATGGGTGCTCTAGGGGTAGTGGAAGGCCCAATCAGGGTTGGCTAACGAGCTAATCATTCCAACCTAAGTACAAGTGCAACTGTGCATCCACAGGCCTGCAATGCCAGGCCTGATGCATGTTTGAGAGGCTATTCCAGTGGTGGGCACACTCAGTGCTGTGTCCCACCACTTGCCACAGCCACACCTGCCCCGGGTATGTAGTTTACCATGTTAATGGGCACTCCTGGCTACAGCACCTAAGCTGATCATGTAAAAGTCCCTTCCTGGCATGTGTTGGAAGGCTGTGTGCACTTTCCCACTGCAATACAGGGAGAAACTGCCCAGAGTCCTAAGGCCATACAAAGAGAGTCAACAAAAAAAAAACAGGAAGAAAAAGCACAATTTTAGGAATATCCTCTAAGAAGGGTCATGTCCAACAGGGTGGCATGGCCTTATGCAAATGAGAACATTTTGGTTCTAAACACATGCAATATTATTCAGGTTGGTTCAGAGAAAAAGAGGCTGGCAGATGTATCAGTGATTTTGTTTAAAAAAGATGTAGCACACAGTCAGAGTGCTACCTGACTGTGCTCAATGAAAGGGGGGCTTTTTTATCCCCTGGTGCCCACTGCCAGACATCCCCCTACAGGCAGATGCATCTGCAGAGTGATCTCTGCTGCCCATTAAAGTGCAGACTGGTTACCACCTGCATGAAAGATGGAGCCACTACTTCAAACAGATCATTCTCTCAAAGAAAGAAGTTAACAATTACAATATGTAATGGCAACTTAAACATACAACAATAAGATGGTGCTAATATTGATCTAGCTAATAACTATTTTTTCTAAGATGAATTGTACCTAACCTGCTTGATAGAAAAATATGCTGTTGTATAGCTATTTTAGCCATATTTCAGAAACGTTGTTTTTAGCAAACTAGGCCTGCCGTTGTGCACTTTAGCCTACTTACATTTTATTCAGTATTGCTTTAGCAATAGCCACATTTGCATTGTTGTTTTATTTTTCTCTATCTAATTGTTCTTTCGCCTAGAAAGCAATACGTTCTCAGTAAGACATTCATTTCACTTTGTGCTTTCTTCAAGGCTACAGTCAGTGGTACAATGTGTCTCCAACATTCACAGAAATACACACTCATATGTGGGGGCCATTTCTTAGAATTGTAACTGTTTTATTATAAAAACACTCCTTTGTCCCATACGTGTTAGAGGGAGATTCTAGCCAGATTACTACAACTGCATGCTGATTGCCTGGCTACAGCTGCTTGCTTAGGCGGCTGAACCCCTGACCTACATGGGGATAGTGTCTTTTTAGACTACATGCTTCCTTACTCAGGTATGAAGGATGATGCTTTCCCAGGGTGAAACCTGATGGGCGGATTAAGGTTATTATGCTGTACTCAAACTTATCGTAGGTAGGATAACTATATCTCACTCCTAGTGACAGTACGGTAGGACTGTTTTTGTGTTTCAGTCTCTTTGTCAACGTCTTGCTTTTATTGTGTTTTGTCATCCTAGTTATTGCAATACATGCCATTATATCTAAGATGCAGTTACTTCAATAAACCCTTTTTGAACTATATTCTGCCTCTGTTGTCTTTGCCTGTGTGAGACTAATGTAACTGAGAGAAAAGGATGAGATCTGATCAACCACAATTCCCCTGAGGAGTCTTCCTTGTCATGCGCCCGGTTGCCACAACCATCCTTGCTCTTGGGTATAGATGAGGCGCTGTTAGTTAGCCAGAAAAACACAGATTGGGCAGACAGGCATCACACGATGTGGAATTGTGCTTAATACCCCACAATCTATGCAATTCTGCCACCCAAATCCACTAGCCTTGTTAGTATAATGAGAACCTACGTGACAATGCTGCTGACAAGTCAATTAACCCCCTTGCCAAGATACCCTCAGGAATGAAGATTGATTTAGGGGCAAAGCTGCATGTTTCCTTCTTAATCCCTAGAACATGTGAGATTTCCGTTCACTCTTCTACTCGTACCATGCACCTACTTCAACCCAGCACAGAGAAGCCCACATAAATTTACCACATGGTCACAGCAGATATTAAACACCCATAGAACGTAGAACTACAACTACTAAATCTGTTCTAATACAGTGATTCCTCGCTGTGTGGGATTTAACTCATAATTGCACAATAATGGAGCGGTGCTGCCGTGTGGTAATGTTGATTCCGTATGCAGACCTTAGCCCTCATCAGTACTGGGTATCTTGTAATCAGGGTTTATGAGCATAACACATGTGCTACCCTGTGATAGTTACTTTTGATAAGAGTACTATTTCCTAATACGCAGGAAATAACATTAAATTAAGTCATATAAACTCCATTATTAAGACGTTTTAGAAGATATGTGAGATCTGTTGGAAATGCATTTCTCCAATGATGCAATCAAACATTTGAAAACATTTCTAAAAATATACACAATTTCCATACATGAGTAGATGATCTTCTTTGTGATCTTCAAAGGAAGGCAATTGTGGTCCTAGTTCTGATTTCAGAAATAGTTTTAGATTTTTTGAAGGATATGGCAGATTGGATTATTATTAGTCATTGTTAAGTTGCCTTTGCTGTTTTGACTGTATTAGGCTGTATGCTATTGAATCTAGGGAATCAATAGTTCCAGGTAAGTAAGGTATTGTATGTTTTCAAATAGGAGGACCATTATAGTTAGCATAGCAGGCAGTTCTCACATCTGCTTTGAAACAATAAGGCAGACAGTTTGAAACACCCATCCATTGATCCTCAATGTAGTCTAAAAGAGGGGGGTGCTTTACTCCATTAATATCATAGAATGATCAACTATTTAGGGGACCGTAATGTTTAACAGATTCAGTTCGAGGAACAAAAGCAAGAGCTGCTCATTCTTTACTTCCATTGTATTCTTACTGTTTGTAGAATATTCTACAACTACAGTGGTATTCTATATCTTTGTACAAATGACCTGATTAAAATGAAATAGCATTCTGGTATTTGTGTTTCAGAGTAGGTATTAGTTATGGTACTTATAGTTGCATATTCCTAGAGCATTTTTTACAGCTTAATATGTGTTTATATTTTACTTAACTCCTTAGCTGCCACAAATTTCCTTCCACCCAGCATTCCCCCAAGTCTCCCGATAAAAATGGTACCTTACTTGTGTGGGTAGGCCTAGTACCCGCATAAGGAAACGCCCCAAAATACAACGGGAACACATCACATTTTTCCAATGAAAACTGACCTGTTTTTTGGAAAGTGCCTAGCTGTGGATTTTGGGCTGTAGCTCAGCAGGCACTTAGGGAAACCTACCAAACCCACACATTTTTCAAAACTAGACACCTAGGGAAACCCAAAATGGGGTGATTTGTGGGGCTTTCACCAGGTTCTATTACCCAGAATCCTTTGCAAACCTCAAAATTTGGCCAAAGCATACTTTTTCCTCACATTTCGGTGATAGAAAGTTGTGGAATCCAAAGGGAGCCACAAACTTTCTTCCACTCAGAATTCCCCCAAGACTCCTGATAAAAATAGTACCTCACTTGTGTGGGTAGGCTAGTGTCTGCGACAGGAATGGATCACACAAGGGTCAAAGGTAGTCCTTGCATGATGGCTTCTGTTAACCCTGGAGTGATCCATTCTTGATGCAGGCACTAGACACAGGCACACAAGCGGGGATGTGTTTATTATCAGGACAACTGGGGAAACACTGGGTGGTAGGGAATTTTGTGGATCCCTGCACATTCCTGTAGTTTCCGTGATGAAAAAGCAAGGAAAAATAGTGTTTTTAATCAGAGTTTCGCTTTTGCAGGGTATTCTGGGTAAGAAAACTTTGTGAAATCCAAACACGACACACTTCTGTGGACTGCCCCTGGTATCCAGTTTTCAGAAATGTCCGGGTTTGGTAGGTCTCCCTATATGGCCTATGAGCAAAGGACCAAATACTCAGGTGACTGTCTTACATATCCATGCTGTTTTGTGGGAGGTAATTTTAATGTCTCAACAATCCATTTTGGGTGCTTCCCTGTCGTGGTCACTTGCACACTGACACATAGAGAGAGGCGATGGTTTTCTCTGGTGTCTTAGTGGAACTCTGGGTGGTAGAAAATTTGTGGTTGCCTGCAGATTCCAGGACTTCCCCTCATTGAAATACAAAGCAAAAGTGCTTTTTAAGCAAAGTTTGTGATTTCAAGGGGATTCTGGGCAAAGGAAAACTGGTGAGAGCCACACAAGTCCTGCACACTTGGACTCCCCTGGTACTAGTATGTTAAAGTTAATCCACCACTCACACTGTTTGGTTTTAGCACCTCCAGAAATTATGGTTTCAAAGCAGAACACCAAGCCTAATGAAGGTGGGCCATAAAGCCACGTCAAGGCACCAACCACTATATGGTCCATTCACACGCCATCCAGGCACCACAAACAAACCTTTCATACCGCCTGCCACGGGCCCAATCCAACCAATCACTGCACCCACAATAACTTACCTCTGCCAGACAACTGCCCATCACATTCATACGTCACATGACGAATAAGCTTGACTACACTTTACTACCTGTCAAATAACCGTCTCCTTCTTCCTGAACCTTACCGAAGGTATGCGTAGCAAACCTTTACTAATGACTCCTATGACAGCCACCTGAGGCTCAGGAAGATGTTTTTCATGCATCTTTAGCTCACTCACTGTGCTAAATCCAACTCCTTCATCTTTGTGGATGCAAGTTGGGGGGGAAGCTAATTCCCTGAACTGAGTGAGCATATCTACCTTTGAAACTAAGGCAGACATGCTGGGGAACTCTCGTGATCTTCCCTAAAGAGAAGATAATAGGCTATGAAAAAGGGTAGTGTTTGGCACACAGGGTAGTCCATGAGAAAGTAGCATATGTCCCAGACAACATTATGTGCAGTGCTGTAACTGTAATGTACTTATCATGCAGCAAATTGAACATCTACTAAGTTCTGATGGATAATGAAAATTAAAAGAAGGTCAAACACTGACCCATATGTTTCATTGTCCTTCAGTGCTGGGATGGCACCAATGGGTTTGAATCCATAGGTGTAGATGATATACATCTATACTACCTTTACTATCTGCCTTTTACCCGTGCAATATCCCTGTGAAAGCACACCTATTGTAAGCTTTCCTTACCCATTAATGTCTCTGTCCTCATCAGAGTCCTGACTAATCCTGTATAATTGCCAAGTGAACCTATACTAGTTTGTGGATGCAAGTTGGGGATGTTCGAGTATGCCTTGAGAGGCCT
Organism: Pleurodeles waltl; assembly: GCF_031143425.1. Classification (NCBI taxonomy): domain Eukaryota; kingdom Metazoa; phylum Chordata; class Amphibia; order Caudata; family Salamandridae; genus Pleurodeles; species Pleurodeles waltl. The sequence continues at coordinate 1,018,442,539 of NC_090447.1, read as the reverse complement.
ATTCCTCAAACTGAGTGAGCATATCAACTGTTGAAACTACGGCAGACATGCTGGTGAAGAAATGCTAAGGTCTCTAAAGTAAAAAGTCAAACAAATATCCTATGGTAGTCATTCACTAACACTACTACTTTTGCTTTGAAAGTGAAGCTAGAAATTGAGTTTGCACACTTTCATACAAGTAGAAATGTTGGTGAATATGTCTGACAGGACATTTGTTTGACTTATTACACTTACTCTGGTTCTTGTTTGCAATCAGGGTGGTCCTTGTGTAGCATACATAAGTTCCCTAACAACACTTTAAAATTCAGTCATGCCTTTAACATTTTGCCACAAAGGGTACACCATGACAATGTGGCATATGTTCTGTACATTAGCATGTACAGTATGGGGACTATAATGCACATTATTTGAACAGAACACCAACCACGTTCTGACAGTGGATATAGGTGTCAAGCAGGCCATAAGGAAGTCCATGATTTCTGTATGTAGATTAAGTAAAATTCTGTGGCTGCTTGCCTAATGAAGCAGTGGCTCATGGACGTTCACTATCCATGCACAGCACTGAAAGTATTACCCAACGGCAGCTCCGCATCTGTTGATTTCCCAGAGCTTTGCTTTAGTACTATACTACGTAAAGCAAGAAGAGTCAGAGATGCCTGGTTGAAATGGGCACTGGGGACAGTAATACCAACTCTCCTTCTGGTTTCCATGCTTCAAGCACACTTTACAGCAACGACGTGGACGATCCTTTTTGAGTGTTTTAGGAATGCAATCACAAAGTGTCATTCCTTGCCACATCCTCCAGAACATATGCGGTGCAGGCTGCTGCTTCTGTAACAGCAGTGAGGCTTTCAATTGCAGACAACTAGAAGTCAAGGAAAGTCAAGAGTCATCCTGTGGTTGCCTGACAATAAACAACACATGCGTTGGATGTTACCATCTGGATCAGGTGGGTAAACAGTTTCTTGTATCAAACGCAAGTTTTACAACATGCATTGTATGGTTGAAGAACCTGGTCGTTCTTGTACTTATTGTAATCAAGTACACAGATGGACTTGTAGACTTCAGCCATCTGACCTTCAAACCGTGATGGGGAAGTGATCTCATCATGAATTGTGAACATTTATAAATCATGCCTACTCAAGAACTTGACTGCAAGCAGTTCGTGGAACACAACGCAGTACCCTTGGGTTTCTGGAGCTTTTTACAAACAAGCTCCTGTGGGAACCCTTTGCATTTACAACAAACTGTACCGCTGGCCACAGTGCCAGCTTTGTAGAGCTCACTGAACAGCTGTACTCCTGTACAGAAATTGTCTCCATAAAGATTTTAACCTTTGTGAAGGAGTGGTTGGTCAAGTTCCCATACAATCCTACATGTGACCCCTAATGCAGGAGGGAAACTTACAGGGTTTAGGGTAAATTCCTTCCCTGTATACACTCTCAAGAGGTACACATAGCCAGAAGAGATCTCACACAGCATGTACAGCTTTACCCCATATCGAGCTCTCTTGCTCGCAATGTACTGTCTGAACAGCAGCCATCCTTTGTACAAGCTCAAGGACTCACTGACTGCTACATTCTTTCCAGGAGTATGGATCTCTGGAAACCTGGCAGACAAATGTTACACAACAGTCTGAATTTTGAACAACGTGTCATAGTCTGGATGGACCCGGGGCAATACAACAGAATTGTAATTGAAATGCATCATGCGCTGCAATAGCAAAAAATGATCTCTTCCCATGTATGGTGCGAATATGGGGGTTACCCAAACCGTGCAAGTCGTCCAGTGGGACTGCAAGGTGGGTTTCTACACTAACCCCATTTTGAGCATAAGGCCGAAAAATATCTTCATCTCTGCCAGCGAAGTGGGAGTCCACTGACATGCCCTAGAACAGGATCCTAGAGTGCCTAAAAGCTCCCTCAGAAACTGGTCTGCTCGCAAATTTGTTTGTTGCACATTTTTCTGAAGGAAGTCAACATCCAAAAATCGATGGACATAGTCGACTGGCAAAAAGTTGGCCGTATCGATTTTATATCCAGCGTCACAAGTAAAAGGTGGAAATTGGGGCTGAACTAAATCAGGGGGCTGCCAAGAGAGTACTCTCTCTGTGTTTGCCACTGAACGCACCTGCTCTCTGGGTTCGGCTAACCCGCAGTTGTCCCACTGCACAGACTGTGCTTGTTAAGGGACAGCATGACTGCCCTCATCGTCACCCTTTGAATCACTGGAAGAGGTGTTGTGGGATGGGACTCCTCTGGCTGAAAAATCACTCCCAGATTTTGCCCCATTGTCCTCTCGCTCAGATGCTGTCTCAGTCTCTGATCCTGCCTCAGAGATATCCTCCATAACCTGAGTTATGGCTTCAGCAGCAGTCATCCAATGAGACGCAATCTCTGCTACTGGCTAAACTGCCCCTCTAAAGTACTATCCTACGTAGAAGGCAGATAGAGTTACAAAATCGCTCGTAGGTGTGTGTGATATGTCCAACAGTAAATGTTGTCACCTTACCTTAGCTTCTTCTCTGATTCAGCAGATTCTCTGAAGACGCTGAAGAAACACACTATTACTTCACTTTACCATATACCCATCATCACAGCCTTTAGCGCTGGTTGCTCCCAGTGCGGCAATCATTTTTGGGGCTCTGCTTCCCATAATCTCCTCTTCTAATTTCCTCAGAACCACCCAGCCAAAGTGCCCCTCATATCTCCATAGCCTCACTCCACATACATTTAATTTGTTTTAAAGCACAGGTAACTCCTGGCTTTTCTAATCCATTCAGCTAAATACATGTATATCCTTTGCAGCAGGCATATAAACCATCTGTGCTACTTTATGGTGTCAAAACTGCCACTAGAGAAAGGACAGATCTATTTCTTTATAGAGAGAATCTATCTCTCTCTACTCCCTCTCTGTCTCTCTCTCTCTGTATGTATACATATATATATATACAACACAGTCAAAAAAGGTGAGATACATATATATATATATATATATATATATATATATATATATATATATATATTGCACATCTCTATAGAGAGATTTGCCCTAGGGGGCACGAGTGCCCCCGAGGAGAACCCCAACATGTTTTTTTGTTTTTTTTTTATTACACGGGGCCGACCCCCCCCCAAACAAGATCCCTGGTGCCTAGGGCCATTTCCTGGCTATGGATCACAACCACACTGCAATCCATGGCCAGGAAACGGTGGGAGGAAAGCATAGATGGGAACGGGAGACTCTCCCCATTCCATCAATGCCTCCCTGGCATCTGTGGAGGCCATATTGGCCTTTTTCCCCCAACCAGAGTGACGAGAGCACACTTACCTGCTTCTCTGCTCCTCTGGTCGGGGAAAAATGTGATGTCAGCGCACCTCGAGGTGCGCTGATGTCACAGATGGGCGGGAAGGGGGGTTAGGGGAAACGTGAAAATTCTTCTGCGTCTCCTAGGATTACATTTTTTTTTTATTGTCTGGATTTTTAAAACCCCTCCCTGGCTTTGGCCACTGGTCATGACCCGCACTACAGTGGGTGTGCGGCCGTCAGCCAGTGTCCGACGCCTGCACCTATGGGGTTAATATTGGCATGAATATAGTATACCTGGAAGCTTGCTTGTATGAAAAAATAGTGAAGGTTAATATTTATATATTGCCAGTGCATTGAGCAGATTTGGATAAATGGGAGAGTCCTGTAATTTTCCTAAATTGGTGTCAGTGTAGGATTTAAATAGTATTTCAGTACAGAAAATTATGATTTGTTTGTCTTCATTCTTGTTTTCATATATAATGAAGTCTTCCTTAATATATGTTATAGTTAAGCACCTGGATATCAATTTCCTTTGCTTTGTTGCTTTGTTGATAGCTCACTTAAAACTTTGCTGAGGTTACAATTAACCAGCTAATTGTGTGCAGAATTGAGGGCACAGTTTTAAGAGTATTCCATATAAATGATGTAGAAGTAGCAGCTACAGCTTTTGAGTCACACAAAATGCATGATTATATTTCCAACCATAAAAGGCAGGTGAATGCGAACCTTGATGTCCTCAGTGACTTAGGGCCTGATTTTGAGTTTGGCGTTTGGTTACACCGTCACAAATATGACATATATCCTGTCCGCTGTGTTATGATCTCTATATGCCATAATGGGAACATAACTCCCTCCGCCAAACTCTAAATCAGTCCCAGAATTCTCAGTATTAGCTCCCTCAGATGAATAATTGGGATTGTACTATGTACCTTTCAAATGTGTTCTTTTGTTAACTACTTTCTCTTTTGAAGGAGTATAGTCATGAATGTTAATCCTGGCTTCTCCTTTTTGAGGTTATATAGGTTGGTTTATTTGACATTTTTAGATGAGGAAATTCTACATTTAAAAAAGATGTGGTATTTTTAATTATTGTTGACCCTTATTTCCACACATATTTAATTCAAGGATCAAGTACACCTCACAGAATTGGGAATAATTGCATTAACCTAAAATTACTTGGTAGTTTTCCATAAAATATTTCCTTTTCCAGTGGGTTTACACACACTTTTACTACCTCCTCTAAACAGGTGATCGATGTAAGTATGGGGTGGCTGATGTAATGTGAGGGGTGGACAAAAGGGGTGTGAACAAGGGGAGGGGTAAAAGAAAAATGTTGGCTGGCAGAGTGAGCATTACATTGCCCCAGGTGCCTTTTCTGATACTTGGGCAGGTGGCAGAGAAAGGGCCTGCGATCAATACAGCCCTTTTCCAAAACAGTTTTTACCAGCTGGATTTTCCAGCTAGTAAAAGAGAGTAACTTGTTCTCACACCTGGTAAATATGGTCCACTCATAATTTAGCGGTGAAGAATTTCTTACATTACTTCCAGATTACTCAGCTCATAACCAGGTCCTAAATGTGGTATTTTTGAAACATGTTTTCTTTGTTATTTTTATGTTGTTCAATTGTGAAAAATGTTTTTGTTTTTTTTGCCAAGCAATTTTTTGTAAATATGTTTTTGTTGCCAGTATTCATTTAGCATTTTAATGCTTTATGTAGTATGTATTAAAATTTGATAACGTTGTCCACAATATTTAGGTTACAACATTGCTTAATAGCAGGGAGGGGGCCACACTGCTTGATATACCAGCAAACAATTTGACCAAATGCATTATGGTAAATGCAGTGCTTGGTAACACTCATTTCAGTTGAAATTCTTTAGTTTTCACCATTGTTGGTGCAGCCAGTGCTGTGTATCTCTAAACATGTGTTGCAAGATGTTTATCCTGCAAGGCAGTGTCCTCCTCATCCCCTTTGTGATTGGTTCCTCATTGAGTTGTTGGGCTGGTGAGGTCCAGAATGCACCTGTGCTCGGGGAGTCTTACAGAAACCTGGGAAAACTCTGAGCAGCTTTGGCAGCACCCTAAGCATTTGTTACCCTCTACTGAAGAGCGCCAATGATCCTGAAAAACATGTCTAGACATACACAGGACTTGCTGCACCAACAATAGTGAATACTAAATACTTTCAACTTCAAAGTGAGTTTGTCATGCACCACATGTACAACAGTGCATTGGGCTAATTGTGTGCTTGTATGCCAGGCAGGGTGGGATAGCAGCACTGATTGTGCCACCCACCTAAGTAGCCCTTTAACCATGTCTCAGGCCTGCCATTGCAAGGCCTGTGTGTGCAGTTTCACTGCCACTTTGACTTTGGCATTCAAAAGTACTTGCAACGCCTTAAACTCCTCTTTTTCTACATAGACTTCACCCCTAAGTAGGTCCTAAGTAACCCATAGGGCAGGGTGGTATATAGGTGAAAGGCAGGACATGTACATGTGTGTTTTATATGTCCTGGATGTGGAAACTCCTAAATTTGTTTTCCACTACTGTGAGGCCTGCTCCTTTCATAGGATAACACTAGGGCTACCCTCATATACTGTTTGAGTGGTAGATTCTGTGCAGAAAGGGGTAACCAGGTCATATTTAGTGTGGCCGAGAAGGTAATACAAGTTCCTGCTTATTGGTGAGGTTGGATTTTATATTACTATTATAGTAATGCCACTTTTAGAAAGTGAACATTTCTCTGCACTTAAAATCCATGTGTGCCTTACAGTATGTCTCTAAACCACGTCTGGGTTGAGCTGGTTGACAGCTCCCTTGCACATTTCAGCCAGACAACCGCAAACAGAGGATACTCAGTCACACCTGTACTCATCTGCATACTGAATGGGTCATCTTGGGCTGGAAAGGTGGAGGGCCTGACACCTACATTTCAAAGGCTAGTGGCCAGCCCTCACACAATGGACTGCCAAACCCTGTACTGGGACTCTTGCAGACAGACCTGTGCCGAAAGGGGACTTATGCACTTCAAAACCACTCTTTGAATTCTCCCCCACTTCAACAGCATTTTTGGGTCCATAAACTGGGCCCCTGACCCACCAAATCAGGCACTTCTTAACCAGATCCTACAACCTGTCAAGAGGAGCTGCCTGCTGCCCAAAGGACTAACCTGGACTGCTTTGCTGTGAAGGACTGCTGCCTTGCTTTTGGCTTGCTGTCTTGCTGGCCTCTCACTTTGCTGAGAAGTGCTCTCCCAGGGCTTGTACCTAAAGTCGCAGAGTCAAAAAGACTTCCTCTCTTCAAGGAAACTCCTTGTGCGGCAAAAATCGAGGCACAATATGCCTGCCCAGGTGGGAGAAAATTGCCTCACAGCCGAACCAGAACAAAACAGCCCGGCTCCCTGAGTGGAGATCGACAATGTGCCTGCATTGTGGCTGGAACTTCAATGCACAGCATGTGGAAACGATGCACAGCCTGCCCAGGAGTGAGAAAATCGCTGCATCGCCGAACCGGAACGACACAGCCTGTCTCCCCGAGTAGGAATGAACGCAGTGCCTGTATTGTGACCAGAACTTCGATGCACAGCCATACTGGATCGAAGCACAGCCAAGCCAGAGTGAGGTAGCGCGACTTCCTCAGTGAAGAGTCGATGCAGTGCCTGCTGTGTGACAGAAACTCTTACACATCCCCCACCGGATCAACGCAGTGCCTTTGACTTTGTCCCGCACACCCAGGATTTCCACGCATTGTGTCTGGGCATCAAAAGACCCTGCATTGAAGTGAGGATCCAAGGCTACACGTTGGAAATCGACACAAAGCTCTTGCAGCGTGGGAAGAAACAATGCTTCGTCTATGCCACAACATGAAATCCGATGCACACCTTCCTTTTTCCACGCATCTCCTCCTCTTTGTTCTCCGTGTGTGTAATTGCGATGCAAACCAGGTACTTTGTGCACACAAGAGACAATTGTTGATTTTTAAAGACTTAAGACTCTTCTTCAATTTGCAAAAGAGATATTTCAACTTGTGCCTATCAAATCTTGATCGTTTTGACCTTATTGTAATTAGATAAATATTTTATATTTTTCTAAAGCTATGTGGTGTATTTTGTGGTGTTTTCACTGTGTTATTGCATGATTTATTGCACAAATACTTTACATATTGCATTCTAAGTTAAGCCTGACTTCTCAGTGCCCAGCTACCAGAGGGTGGGCATAGGCTCATTTGGATTGTGTGTGACTTTCCCTGACTAGGATTGCGGTACTTATTTGGACAAGGGAATATACCTCTGCCGACTACTGTCCATCACTATATCTAGGCTTGTAGCTGACATGCTAGGCATAGGATGATCGCCCAGTTCTTGTGACCAGACAACTTTAGACCCGAGATCAGTACGGCTGTTAAGAATCACAATCTCTGTTTTATCTGTATTAAGGTGGTCATTCTAACCCTGGCGGTAAAAACCGCCAGGGCGACTGACCGCGGTTGCACCGCCAACAGGCTAGCGGTGCACCGCTGGGCATTCTGACCGCGGCGGTTCAGCCACGGTCAGAAGTGGAAAGTCGGCGGTGTACCGCCGACTTTCCGCTGCCCGTCAGAGTCCTCCATGGCGGCGGAGCGCGCTCCGCCGCCATGGGGATTCTGACACCCCCTACCGCCATCCTGTTCATGGCGGTTTGCCCGCCATGAACAGGATGGCGGTAGGGGGTGCCGCGGGGCCCCCGTAAGAGGGCCCCAAAAAGTATTTCAGTGTCTTCCTCGCAGACACTGAAATACGCGACGGGTGCAACTGCACCCGTCGCACCTTCCCACTCCGCCGGCTCAATTCTGAGCCGGCATCCTAGTGGGAAGGTTGATTTGCCCTGGGCTGGCGGGCGGTCTTTTGGCGGCCGCCCGCCAGCCCAGGGCAAATGTCAGAATCACCGCCGCGGTCTTTCGACCGCGGTGCGGTGTTCTGACGGCGGTACCTTGGCGGACGGCGGACCGCCTAAGTTTCAGGTAGATTTAGGTTCATACATTTAAAAATATATCTCATGTTGTTTTGAAACTCCTGCTGCCCAGACTGTGAGTTAGACAACTAAAATAAAAATTCAGAGTTGTCTATTTTATTATACAGATGACAAATCATTGTTGACAACTCACACATTAGATGTTTAATATAACATGTTAAAAAGCAGGGGAGAGAGTGATGAGATGGATGTCCCCTGCAGAACTCAGAACACAAGCTAAGATGTCTTAGAAACAAATGGCCCAAGATGTACCTCCTGTGATAGATTCTGAAGCAGTGAGATAAACAAGCTCAATGCTTTGCCCCACAAACCAGTCACTTTCAGGCAATCCACTAGAATAGTGTGGTTGACTGTATCAAAAGCATCTGACAGATCCAATAGTACTAAGGCTGTTACCTTGCCAGTGTCCTTATCTGATCTTGAATCATCAATGACCACTGTTTTGGTACCATGCCCCAGGCAGAACCCAGACTGCAGGGGTTCAGAAGCTCAGATGACTGTAGATGACAGTCTATACATTATGGCAAATAGGATTCCATAGGTTTAGCTGCAAAAGGCAGCATAGAGATAGTCTCTGGGCTTCTTCTAAATTGTGACCACCACAGCATGATTAAAGGATTTAGGGCCTCATTATGACTTTGGCTGTCCTTTAACAGGACCGCCGAAGCTGCTGCAGGCAAAAGATCGCCAGTACTGGAGGTCTTTTGCCTGCCATATTAGGAGTGTTCTGCTGGGCCAGCGGCCGAAAATTGCATTTTGCCCGCTGGCCCAGCAGAACACTCACCACAATTGAGCCAAAGACAATGTTGTGGTGCGTCGGGTGCAACATTACTCGTTGCGCATTTCACTGCCCATAATTCGGGCAGTAAAATGCCCAATGGGGCTGTTCATGGGGTGCCCTGCACTGCCCATGCCATGTGCATGGGCAGTGCAGGGGTACCGTGATGCTCCCATCCCACCAGCCTTTCCATGGCGGTGTTTACCGCCACAGAAAGGCTGGTGAATGGTGAATTGTAATCCCCAGGGCAGCTCTGCATGCAGTGCTACCCTGGCAGATTACAACCACCGGGACCACCAGCCTGCAGGCTGGCTGCAGCCTGACGGTGTGAGCGATTGGACCATGGCTGCTCCACCACAGTCATAATGGGGTGGTCCGGCCGCCCTGGCTGCGGCGGTCCGACAGCCATCACGAGGCTGGCGGTCTTAAGACCACCAGCCTCGTAAGGAGGCCCTTAGTTACTATGCACTGCCTTAAGGAAATGTTAAGCAAATCTAGTAGAGGACCTTCCACTACCACTGATATAGTCCTCATAGCTAGCATCAGGCAAGGTTCTGCTAGGCATCCCGATTTTACCCTCACACTAAGATCTGAAGGGTATTTCTGCCCTGTGGGAGGGAAATCAGATAGAGTGAGAAATAAAATCCTTTAAAGTTATACAATAAGGCTGAAGCTTAGTCTATGCTTTCTCTTATTGGAGTACTTTTTTCAGTGAGGAAGATGTTCAGGTAGTTGCAGCATCTCTGGGTTAGCTCCATGTCCCTACTTAGCTTTTTTGTGATGAGAGTTCATCCAGAACCCTAGAAGTTTATATTTGTAGGTTAGATGCCTCCATTAAAGTCATGGTGTAGAAGTGAGGTTTGACTCCAACAATAATTTCCTATACATCCACATTTCATTCTTATGTATGTATGTATGTATGTATGTAGTGGGTATTTATAAAGCGCATTCAAGCTCCGGAGAGCATCGAAGCACTGAAAATGGAAGTGAGAACACAGAGCAGAGAGTGGGAGAAGACCAGAAACCTTGATCAGCTAACATGGGAAGAGCCAGATTTTAATCAATTTCCTGAAACTCAAATAACTGGATTCCTTTCTAATATAAAGAGGGAGAGTATTCCAGCATTTGGCTGCTGCAACAGTAAAGGCCTTGTCCCCCCATCTAGCTTTGTGAGTCAGAGGAACCTGAATTCTAAAGGCCTCGAGGGACCTAATATGACGCCTGGGTCTGTACCAACAAAGACCCGAAACCAGGTAATGAGGGCCAATACCGGGCACCGCTTTCTGGGTGATGCAAAGAGTTTTAAAAGTGATGCTTTTGGGCCACCGGGAGCCAGTGCAAATGTTTAATGCTGTTCGTGGCTGAAACAGAAAGGGGTAACTTAAAAATAGATCTAGCTGCCGTATTCTGAATTAGCTGAAGTTTTTTCAAGGAAACACTGTCCAAGTAGCAGAGCAGGGCATTACAATAATCCATCTTGGATGTGACTAGATCTAGAGTAACTATAATTCTCCATTCCTGTTTCAGGTAGGGAAAAACTTTTGGCAACATTTTTAGCGTCCAATAACACCTGGAGACAGTGGAGTTTACCTGGTTTTTAAAGGAAAGGCGGTCATCGAAAATAACCCCCAAATTTCTACTAGCGGTGGTGGGGACAGGGAGCGTCCCACAATTTGCTGGCCACCTCCGAGGGCTCCATCGTTCAATGGCCGAGCCGAAAGACAGAATTTCGGTCTTGGCACTGTTAAGTTTCCACCAATTGGTCCTCATCCAATTACTAATAGCTTGCATAAAATTATTGCAGCGATCGGCTGCATCCTCCCAATTCTTGTTCACTGGAACGATTAACTGAGTATCGTCAGCGTAGCATGTGGACAGAAAACCCATTGACCGAATCAAGTTGGCAAGTGGGGCAATGTAAACATTGAACAGGGTCGGGATTAATAAAGAGCCCTGTGGAACCCCACAGGGTAAGAGATAGGCTGTAGATTTAAAATCACCCCCGCTTACCGAGGTGCATCTTTCAGTTAAAAAGGACTTCAGTAGCGTAAGCGCTTGATCTCTGATGCCTGCCTGAGAGAGACGGGCTAATAAAATCTTGGGGGAAATAGTGTCAAACGCCGCTAACAAATGCAGAAGAATTAGGATGGCCCCTTGTCCGTCCTTTATCCATCATTCTCCGGAAGGAGTCTGACGATGAAATAATGGCGGACTCCATAATGTGGGCTGACCAAAAACCGTGTTGAGAAGGATCCAAAATTCCTTTCTTCGTAAGAAACTTTGTGAGTTCCTTATTAATATATTTTTCAAATATTTTAGACAAAAACTGGAGCAATGCAATGGGGCTCAGGTCTGAATTATCGCCATTAGGCTTTTTCTTCAGGGGGATGACAACAGTCTCTTTCCAGGGGGCAATATAGATCCCTAAAGAGAGGACCTCCTAAAAAAAAGGAGCTACAGCATGTGAAAAGAGTGCAGGAGCCAATTGAAAGATAGAGGCAAGGCAGGGGTCCAAAGGGGAACAAGATTTGGTTTCAGCAATCAGCTTTTGAATACAATCCTGGGAAGGAGGTAAAAAATTAGCAAAGATCGTATGAGAATCGTTCGAGTCCAGATTGGTCGGCACAGACGGACTCACCAATTCCTCATGAATAACAAAACTGGAGTGAATTTGTAAAATTTTATTTTTAAAATGATCAGCAACCTTGTCGCAAAAATCTTGAGAATTGATCAGTTCAGGCGACGAAGTAGAGGATTTAAGAGTTTTGATGACTTTAAAAAGCTCTCTGGGAGCATAAGAAGCCTTTTTGATTTTAAGAGTGTAAAAATCTTATTTAGCTCTGAAACTCGCCAATTTGTAATTTTTAAGAGCTACTTTCAAATTGTCTTTCTCCACAGAAGGGGAATTAAATTTCCAACGACGCTCTTGACGACGATACAACCTCTGAAGATGTTTAAGATCTTGCGTAAACCAAGGTTGATGAATTTTCTTAGGTTCACCAGACCTTAGTTTTTTGGGAGGGGCCAATTGCTTCATAGCAGTTTCAATGCCCTGCTTGAAGCTTTCTAATTTAGACAGGGACAGCTTACTTGCCCTGTTCTATCCCTCTTCTAAAGCTGGAACCAAATCTTCTGGCTTAACGCGATTCCATAGTCTAATAAATTTACTATGGGCTGTGAGTGCCTGGGGGGGATGCTAGCTATTATTGTAAACATCAGAAGATTGTGATCCGTCCAACTCAGTGGAGTGTTAGTTAAGGCCAACTGATCTTATGAGCGGGCAAAAACCCCATCTAATAAATGACCGGCTATGTGGGTAGCAGAAGAAACCCTAAGGGTTCAATAAAAGCTTGACATATGGTCTAAAAATCCCCATACTGCCGCTTTATTAGTTTCCTCAAAATGCATGTTAAAATCCCCTAAAATAATGGCCTTAGAGGACATAACTAAAGGCTCAGTCAAATCCGGCCAGGTTTGAATGAAACTGGAAACAGGGCCGGGGGGACGATAGAGTAAAATACCTTCAAGGAGAGCAGTATTATTCAATAAAATTTCAAAAGACATGACTTTGCATGTCGCGGAAGGGATGTACTTCCATTTGCAGGAGAGGGTAGATCTGCAAATAATTGCAAGCCCACCTCCCCTGCCCGTACTCCTATCTGATCTAAAAAAGACAAAGCCTGGGGGAGTGGCTGCAATGAAATTTGGTTCAGAATCAGGTTTACCCCATGTCTCAGTCAGAAATAGACAGTTGATGTTGAAAGTGCCTATCATCTCCTTAATTTCTAGTTTGTGTCCCGGTAGGGAGCAAGCATTTATTAGAGCATATTTAAGAGGTATCAAAGAATTCACCTTATCGCCAAAAGTCAGTGAGTCTGGTTTAATTAGATCTTTGGACTGGGCCCTGGCTTCCTTCATGGTTAGGGCCCTGGCTTCCTTGTTTAGGGGAGCAGAAAGCAACCAATTGCAGGACCTACACCAATGTTGAGACATAGAGCCAGGAACAAACTGGTGACCGCAAGGAATACTGGCCAACGAACGTAAGTTAACATCAGAATAAGTAACTTTATTTCCAAGTTATGCAGAGTTCCTGGCCCCTGGCTGCGCGGCTGCCTTCCAACAGGCATAAATAGCATGCCGGCCGGGTCTCGGCAAAAGGGAAACTGCAAACAACTAGACTGCCCAAAATTGTGGAGCAGATCTAAGGATACCCGGAAGTGGGGCGCTAACAGACCCTCACTTCCGGAAACACCAAATAGTTAAAACCCAGACGGGTAAAAAAATGAAGAAATGCAAAAACAGCAGATAAAAATGAAAGAATTCTTATTTCTGTCTCTAAAAAACGTGTCCTCAATTTTTTAAAACAACAAATAGCAGCGCATAAAACACACAAAATAGCAGCAAGAACAGTGTCACACACAACGAGCGACCGTGCGCTCACCTCGAACTGCGCGGCTGCCTTCCAACGGGCATAAATAGCATGCCAGCCGGGTCTCGGCAAAAGGGTGACTGCAAACAACTAGACTGCCCAAAAATGCGGAGCAGATCTAAGGAAACCCGAAAGTGGAGCGCTAGCAGACCCTCACTTCCAGAAACACCAAATGGTTAAAACCCAGACGGTAAAAAAATGAAGAAATGCAAAAACGGTAGATAAAAATGAAATAATTCTTATTTTTGACTCTAAAAAACGTGCGCTCAATTTTTAAAAACAACAAATAGCAGTGCATAAAACACACAAAATAGCAGCAAGAACAGTGTCACACTCAATGAGCGACTGCACACTCACCTCCTCTTACAGAGTAATCTTGAAAATGAAGCTGAAATATTTTCTTTTTCATAAATGTCATCTTGTTTCCCTCCTCTTGACACTTAGAGGTTAGGTACTTTGAACAAATAACAAATAATCCAAAAAATGCCACTATCAAGGAGGTTCTAAAATAGATGCTATTTGTAAGTGAACAGCCCAGATGGACAATCAGCATACATGTTTAAAACCACTGTGATCTACAGACAATAATAAACTTTTACAATGAGTGAAATTGCTCATAGGTGGTGATCACTATTTCTCCACAAATAGCATGAGATGTTTTGAATTTGTAGAAGGAGATGTGTGCTCGGATGACTGAAGAAGTGAATATGAGAGAAGGATCCTGGTGGTGAAATGAGCAGAATCTAGATACAGCACATGGAGGCTGGGAGATTTTGATTGGTAGGTCTTAGGTTCCAGTTGGGTTTATAGTGAATAAGGGGATCAGAATGCTACTCTGGAGTTCCTAAAAACCAGAGTCAGTAATTTGTAGAGGGGTGTATGCTTTCAGAGACCCAGACAGATTGATGACAATAAGTTGAAGTAGCTGTGCATTAGCAGTGTTTTAGGATGTTTTAGGAGAGGAGGCAGTAGTCATAGAGATGGTGGAGTAACACAGTTGAAGATTTGTGTAGGTGTGGTTAAAGTAGAAAAATAAAGGACCTCACTTTTTGAGTTCAAAACAAGGCACTTTGGAGACATTTGGTGATGATGGGCATCTCTAGTTGCCTAAAGGGAGCAAAAAATAAAAACAAAATGTGAGTGTCATCAGCTTCTAGATGGTGAGTGGAACCAAAGAAGACCAAGGACTGATATTTGAGGAGTTCTAAAAGTTAGACCTGTGGATGAATTTACTTTGGAGTCCAAGGCCATAACAAAAGACCAGTAAAAGAGTCTCCAACTGTAGGCTGGTGTTTGCAAGAAGGCTTGGGCAGGGACCTAATCTGAGGTAGAAGGGTCCATGTTTTAGCAGTGCCTGTTATAAAACGTCTTCCTCCCCACTTCACCAGCTTGAACCTGGGAACCACAATTTTCTTTGCCCTGGAAGAGTGCAGATTCCGGCTGGCCTCAAACCAATTAAAGGCCTCATTCAAGACTCAGGGCTGTAGTAGTGCACTGCCTTGTAGGCTATGCAGAAGGCCTTCAACTTGATGCAATTCTTAACTGGCAACCAGTGTAGGTTGTGGATTGCTTAAGAGACTGATTTCAATTTGGTGATCTCTGAAAGCAGCCTGGTGCCAACATTTTGCAAGGTTTGTGTTTTATTTAAGTTTTGTTGCTGCATATTTAAATACAAACCACTACAGTAATCAAGCTTTGAAAGGATCAGAGCAGTTATCCTGTGTGTTGTGCACCCGGTGGGATGTAAGGAAGATTTTTTTTTTATCAATATCAAGGTGTAAAAAGAGGAGTAGATGACTGCATTAAACTGGTCTTCAAAATTAAGTTTACCATTCATAATGACTCCCAGGTTTTTGCCTTTCTAACTGGGATAAGATGTGATCACAATCCCTCCGGCTACCAGCACAGGTTACCAGGAGGAGGTAAGGTTTCGGAAAAGGTTTCAAAAGTGCAAGGTGAAGATGTATGACAATCAGCGCCATCGAACTCAGGAAACAGAGTTCAATGAAGGTGATTGGGTCCTAGTCAATCAAAAACAAGATGAGAAAACAGGTAACTCCGTTTGATGTCAAACTGTTGAGGGTGGTGACGTGTGAAGGACACATGGTGACGGCACATCGTGCCGGACAATCTTCAATGAGACAATTTTTTTCGACATTGCAGATCAAGCATCAGAGCCCATTTCATCTGGGCTCGATCAGAGTGCATCTCAGCCACCTTATACCATTCGATCTGGCTGACTAGTACAAGTGCCTCAATTGTTTGTACTTTTTATTTAAAAAGGGTAAGATTCAGTGTCACGAACCTAGCTGTGCTAGGACTCTCACAGCTCTGAATTTAGGATAGAGATTGCATAATCTGCTGGGAGGTGTTAAAGTGTGGTCATGAACAGTTGTGACATAATCAGTGATTTAGTGTGTAATTGTATGTAGAGGAATAAAGACGTCTAAACAATAGTTTTTTGATTGGTGTGTTCTTTATATGCTCATGGGCTGGGGAGGACGCTTCCGCATGCTACTTGTGTAGATTATTAATCTGTGAAACCAGATGCCACAGTGACACTAGTCCTTTTATGATGGTGAGATCTCATATTTAGAAAAGGCGTAAATTACTTATTTATAACATTGTTAAACTTGCTTATGTACATTATTAACCTTTTATTTTTATCCGTGATTTTTCAAACCTACACAAGCAAATATAGGCATGCAACCGCCACTTGACGAATAATTGTTACTTACACTTTCCCTTTTAGAAATTATGCAATAGTGATATAGACAACTAGACAGATAAATATACAATGCAGCTTTCATTTGCTCCGTCCCTGCCACTGTCTCGGTGTCAGTTTATTTTCCTCAGGGATATTCACTCAACACTGTCCTGCACAACACTGCAAACGCACAAATTGACATTTGCATTCAGTCACGCCCCCTGTACCCATAAATATTCATTCTCCCGCCTGCAGGTGGCCCACTTGATCCAATAGCAACCCGTCTTTGCTCCCAGAAAACCCTTTTTAATTATGAGGGAAACTGGACGGAGGACTGGATTTAAAAACCCAATCATGAGGGTTTCTGCTTAGTCCCGAGACAGTGTAAAACAGATTGTTTTTCACTATTTATAGCATTTCAGTCGTGATCTTTGTAAAGCTTGCGCTTGGTGTTGTCCTGTGCAGAGTCTTCTGTCTGTGGTAATAGAAGCAGGCCATGCTATTACCGAAATCATTATTTATTGAAAGCCCTAACAGGTCGCGTCAATTATACAACCCCAACTAAGGAAAAACTGTCCAATTGCACACAACAGCATGACAAGCAGATATTGTGCTAAACAATGTTTATTTATGGCGCTTGTGAACTTTCAGATGCACTAAATGACCTTGGAATCTATAGACATTATCCAGCCATGCAAGCAATATTGGATTTGTGACAAGAGCGTAAAATATTTAAAGGCAAATAACAGGATCACAAGTCCTTCTAGCGCAGTATGTATGAACCTTTTGGCATCTGAGATTTACAGGAATGCAGTTAGTTTACTGTGAGCATAAACCAGTCATGCATTTTCTACTATTATCACTTTATAGCGCATTTAGAAGAAGGAATATGCAACAAGCGTGCATTGTGCTTAAGAAAAAACATAAATATGAATACAGAAGACGTTTTCTGTGGGAAATTATAGGCCATTCAGTCTGTCAGAACGTATTATTTTACATTTTCTTGGAAATTGTATAACTGTGTTGTGATTTATTCCATGTTTTCTTTAAACAACCTTGACTTGATGCAGCATCGTAGCATATAGCAAGCAACAGGGTATGTGGTAATAATTACAACGATGAATGTAACTGCATACACATAGAGTTGTAGTTTGAACAGGATGCCAATGATCTGTGCTTCAGCCACGGTCCGGCATTGAATATAATAATTAGTGTGTTATTTTATGGTCTAAACTGCTATAAACTGAATTATTTTATCATACGTATAATCAGAAGTGTCATAATGACAGTCCACTGTGCCACATTTTTATTCTTCCCTTGCAGTCCCTTTGGCATAAAGGAAGCATCCACTGCCAAGACGTATGTGACTTGCAGGTCGCAGGTACAAATTCTGAAACCGCTGATTCAGGATTTTATTTACACTTCTGTGTCCAGGTACGTGAGTACCACTGAATGCCTTATTAGCTGTGGCCTCGATTTCGATTAAGACACCCCGCATCAAGTAATTACTGATAATGGAGGCTATGTAATTACCAGATTCCCCCATAATTGTAAGCTTTGCCGCTCAAAATTGAGGAAGAGTACATAAAATCTACATATATATTTTTTCTCTTTCTGATTTATCAAACTCGTATCTTGTGCTTTAGCACATTTTCACGAAACGTTTCCCATCGAAAATGCAGTTTATTTTAATGTCCTCTGCACAGTTTGAAATCCAGATTCAGAGAGAAATTATGATTACAATTGGTCTTGTAACACGCCACTGGATAGCCATGTTACATAAACTATGCCGGGTGGGCAAAAAGGATCATTTGCTTTTTAAATATACCTGCATTAAAGAGGCAGAGAAACTACACAATCACAAAAGTGTTACACAGTATCAAAAAAGTAGGTGAATGATTTTGAAATACATTTTTAGATATATGAACTATCTCAGATACAACATATTTATTTAATTGTATATATATGTATATATTTTTTTTCTGGTACAATGATTTAACAAAGAAAATGTTTAATCGATAATTAAATTGGGTTAAGGAAATGCAACAACTTGATTTTGTTTATCCCACATGTTAAGAAAAGAGCAAGCCCATTTTTTAATATTAGTTCAGTCTCTAAATAGCCTACTGGCAAAGTCAATACGTCTTGATGTGTTTAAAGAAACAATACCATTCACCTTTACATGCCTTTAGAAAGCTGCAATCGACCCTTAACTGTTAAACTATTATTAGTGGTTCCACAAATCAGACAAAATTAATAAAACATAAGATGAAGATGGTACATTCTGTAAACGGCAAGACAGTGCAATTAGTTAATGGGCCTCTTTCTAAGATTCACAGGAGAGTGTGTGTGAGTGCGCAACACACCATGCAATCATAAGACAAGGAAGACTGTGCTATAATGTACACAATTAGAAGCCATTGAAATTGGAAATATGGTCTTTTAGGAAAAGTGTACTTGCTATTACTGGTGGCACCAAAAATCCAGCATGTAATGCCAAGAGGTCTGGTTGCATTGTCCTGCAACTTGCCCTCACCTAGGCAAAATACTCTCAGTGCACTTATTTGGCCACAGGTTTTTACTATCTGCTGATTGTGGAGGCTTTAATATTTATTCAAAACAGAGAACCAAGTACATATGGTAAGTAATTTTACCACAGGTAGGAAGGAGAGCTTTCCAAAACTTACCCAGTGATGTGGTATGGGTTAGAAACTGAGAATGAATGAAAGAACGAATGGTGATTTTTTTTTATAAAATGCAACTGGTGACTGTAGGAACGTTGGCTCTAAGGAAAACAATATGATCTAATGTTCAATTGAGAAGGATCAAAGAGTAAGAAAGAACATATTGTGCTCCAGTCTCTTGTGAAAGATCAAGTCATTTGTTCAAGCGAGGCAGAGAAAGAACTGAGAAAGAGCATTTCTGGTCTACAGATTATGGGCATAACTAAAATGCTTGGGAAGAGGATTGAAGCATGCATGGAGACTAGTGGAGCTGAAGCCATTAACTCAGATATGTATAATAAGTGGCATTAGCGGCTTGTGCGCTTTGAAAAGTATCTCAAACAAGATACCTTTGTTTACTGGTGACCTGTGAAGAAGTTCAACTTTATTTTAACAGCGCTGAGGTAAATTATGTAATAGAAGAACAGTTACATTGTGTGCAATACAAATGCAACATAAAAGATAGTTAGCTAAACCAAGCAAGACTGCATGCTCATAATCCAAACAGAATGACACAGCTTCCTAGATCACCAGCCTTTTCCATTCTACTAGGAGGTGAGGAATATTTTTCATTAACTCTTCAAAGCAACAAAATAAATGTTGATAGTTAACACCGTGATAATGAAGCAAAGTACCAAGGACCATGGGAGAGCTAGGAGCCCGTTGCCACCAAACACAGGACCAGGAAAACGTTGGTTCTCTAGAAGGAAGAGTACCATTATATCAACTTAAAAAAGTTATTGGTGATTCAAGATGTCACTAAAGCAAGTCTTTCTGGAAGTTTAAAATGATTGTGACTACCACGCAATCAAGTAATTAATTTAATACAGCATAATTAAAAAATGCATGGTGTTGGACGTGTACCCCTGCCTTGAGTGCCACAACTGTAATGACGTCTGGATCCCTGATGCTGATTTCTGTTGTCACAGGCGAACACTGATCAGGAGTGTGTGCCATGTATTACTCTTGTCTCATGCACTGTAGTTTTTTTGGAAGCGATGTGTGCCCCAAGTGCATAGTGGTGAAAGGCTACTGGCTTTACCAGGAGTTAAGCAGCATGAACGCCATGGTGGCAGCATACCATGTAGTGATCAGTAGGAGTGCACAGGCATTTGTACCTGTGTCATTGGAGTGAGGCCTACAGGCTCACCTATGTAAACTTCAGCTGCTGTCTGCTTAACTCCCCCCTGACCAAGTTGGATTGTAGTTGTTAGACTTGACATCCTTGGCGTGATAGTCTCCCAATCTTTTTGCCTTCACTCCTCCTGTTTGCTGTTATTTTGTTGGCTTTAGGGCTGTGTGCACTTTACCACTGCTTACTAGTGGTAAAGTGTGTGTGTGTGGGCAACCCCTAAAACATGATATGATTGACCTAGACATGATTGGCACACTTAGGCCCTCATTACAACCCTGGTAGTTGGTGTTAAAGCGGCGGTAATACCGCCAACAGGCCGTCAGGAAAAAAAAATGGGATTACGACCGTGGCGGAAACCGCCAATATAGACAGCCACTTTAACACTCCGACCACCATAGCGGTACAAACAAACAGCGCGGCGGACACCACCAACAGACAGGCGGGAGACAATGTACCGCCCACCCTATCACAACACGGCTATCCGCCACCTTTTCCGTTGCGGAACCAATGCGAATAAAAACACAGCGGAAACAGTACACAGAAGGGAAAACACTCACCTCTCCACACCCCACGAGGAACCAGGACGCCATGGAGCCCGAGTTATAGATACTGCTGGCGATGGACTTCCTGCTTCTCTATCAGGAGCTCCAACAACGGCGGCGATGACCACAGTGAGTACTGCACCTACAACACAGGGGAGGGGGGAAGGAAAAGAGAGTGACACACACATGCAACTATCAACACCCCCACCCCAACCCTCACCCACATCATACACACAAATACATGCTGCAACATTACATATACACCTCCCCTTGAATAACGCAAGGACAAAATGAAATGATTGTCACGATTGTAATCAATAAAAATCCATTAGTCAAAATTCCAAATCCATTATATACAATTATGTACACCATCTACACAAGTCCAGATAGTGCACAAATCATTGTCCGTGGACCACTGGGCCCAAAATGCACAGGCAAGGCCCACACATGATACCTGACTCCAAACGGAGAGAACACTGGAGGGGCATCAGTTAGAAAAAATACAGGCACCTCAGGGGTAGGGAGAGGGGGTGCACCTCAGCCCGATGAACGCACAACGCCACTGATCCACGAGGGGGCTCCATGCCCATTGATGCATCCTGGGGAATGCAAAGCCACAGTCTCTCAAGTCTTTTCAGTGGGTGGTTTGCCCACTGCTTTATCCTGGTGAGTGCAAAGCCACAGTCTCTCAAGTCTCTCTAGTGGGTGGTTTTCCCACTGCTGCATCCTGGGGAGTGCAAAGCCACAGTCTCTCAAGTCTTTTCAGTGGGTGGTTTGCCCACTGCTTCATCCTGGTGTGTGCAAAGCCACAGTCTCTCAAGTGGATAACAGTCTCCACTGGTTCTGGAGGGGGCTTTGTGCCCAGAGTGCTTCATCCTGCCAAGGACTGAGGTAGTGAATGAGATACTCCACTGGTTCTGGAGGGGGCTTTGTGCCCAGAATGCTTCATCCTGCCAAGGACTGTGTTAGTGGATGCCTTTCTCCACTGGCTCTGGAGGGGGCTTTGTGCCCAGAGTGCTTCATCCTGCCAAGGACTGAGGTAGTGGATGAGATACTCCACTGGCTCTGGAGGGGGCTTTGTGCCCAGAGTGCTTCATCCTGCCAAGGACTGTGTTAGTGGATGCCTTTCTCCACTGGTTCTGGAGGGGGCTTTGTGCCCAGAGTGCTCCATGTGCATTGTGGCCGGAACAATACACTCGCCTGGGTGTGTGTGGCACGAGATTGCTGAGATACAGGTAGGATGATACGCCATGGAGGCAGAGACATTCCCTCACTGCTGCGGCTTCGCATTCCATATGCAGGTGACAACTGTGATGACAGTGATTCTTCATGGAAGCTGCCCATGGTCCTGGAACTCACCACCAGCCACGGACCACTGACCACTGTGGATGGTAGCTATGTCTACAGTGGTGCCACTGTCTGAGGATGTCGCGGGCTGCTGGCGGTGCTTGCGGCGGTGTCAGTCGTGGCGGTGCTGGCAGCAGACTCTGTGGTGGCGGTGCTGGCTGCGGGCTCTGTGGTGGCGGTGCTGGCTGTGGGATCTGTGGCGGCAGTGCTGGCTGCACGCTCTGTAGCGGCGGTGCTGGCTGCGGGCTTTGTGGCGGCAGTGCTGGCTGCGGGCTCTGTGGTGGCGGTGCTGGCTGCGGGCTCTGTGGCGGCGGTGCAGGCGGCGGGGTCTGTGGCGGCGGTGCTGGCTGCGGGCTCTGTGGCAGCAGGGTCTGGCAGCGGTGCTGGCTGCGGGCTCTGTGGCAGTGGTGCTGGCGGCAGGGTCTGTGGCGGCGCAGGTGGTGGTGCAGGTGGCAGTGTTCTCTGCCGTACAGGTTGGCGTCGACGTGGACAGAAGGTGTGACACTGGTCCCTCAGTCGGTGCCACCATGCCCTCTCCTGACCTGCCCTTCAGTTTTTGTCCCTTCCCCACCTTTGATGATGGCGCAGCTGTCTTGCCACTATCCCCTTTCGTTTTCCCTGACCCCTTGGTGGCAGGTGTTTTTGGTTTCTCCCTCTGGGATGTGGGCACCTTTTTCACCTTGGCAGATGGCAGAATGTCCTTGCCCTCTCTCCGTGGCACACTGGCAGCCCTGATGGTTGGCGCACTCCAATACCCCACAGTTGCTGGCACCACTGTGCTTGGGGATATGGTGGCTGAGGTGCTGGGCTGGGACCTGGAAAGCCTGGCCCTAGGGGAAGGACGGGGGGGAGTTGTAGGGAAGAGGTCAACATTAGCCAGGAAATCTTTTTTAGACACACTGGGACGGGTAGATGGAGGGGGTTTGGGAGTGGAGGTAGAGGTAGTGGTTGTAGGAGGTGTACGTCTGCTGAATTTGGGTGAAGGTGCACGGGCTGAAGGCTGTTGTGAGGTGGATGGCTGTTGGGTGGGTGTGTGCCTGCGTTTGTGTACTTTGGGAGGAGGGCTCACAGACACATTGGGAGAGGACACAGGGGATGTGTGAATGGTAGTGGGGTGGTGAGTGCACGTGAGCGGTGATGGGCGTGCTGGTGATGGAGGTAGTGGCTGAGGATGTAGTGCATGCAGGTGTGAGTGGAGACGAGACTGGGAGGGAGAAGGGAGACGTGGAGGAGGGGGACACAGTGGAGGCAGTGGATGTTGGTATGTGTGCATGGGTATGATGCTTGTGTGAGTGACTGTGGGATGTGTGGTGCTTTTGTTTGCCTGAGCCACCCTTGTGTGTTGATGTGTGTGCATGCTGGTCTGATGGTGTGCATGGGATAGGCTGAGGTACAAGGGATTGGGTCCGGTGGAGGAAGTTGGAGGGGGGAGGCTGGACACAGGGACAATGGCTGCCATCAGTGCTGAGGCCAGAGCCTGAAATTCTCTCTGTTGGGCTGCATGAATGCCCTCAAGGTATGCATTTGTTTGAAGCAAATGCCTCTCAACACCCTGGATGGCATTTGAATGGTAGATTGCCCAACAGTGAGGGTTCTCAGGAGGTCAATAGCCTCCTCACTGATGGCAGCAGGGCTGACTGGGGCAGGGCCTCAGGTGCCTGGGGCGAAAGTGATGCCCACCCTCCTAGGTGAGAGGGTACGGGACACACACTGAGGGGCTGCTGGGAGGGCGGTGCTGCTAGAGGGGGTGTTGGCTATACCTGTTGATGCGGGGGCACAGAGGGGCCCGCCACCGCAAGGGAGCTCCCATCAGAGGAGGAGTCGCTGTCACTGCTGTCAGCTCCTGTCCCTGCCGTGGAGCTCCCCTCACCGTCCATCCCACTAGTGGCTTCAGACTCTGTTGTTTTGCCCTCCAGGGCCAAGTGGGATGCAGCTCCCCCCTGCTCCGGTGCCAATGCTCCTCCGCCTGGTGTTGCTATTGCACACAAGAACAGGGAGACCACAAAAATGGGGGGGGAAGACAGAAGAAAGACATGTTCAGTGCATGCAACACCACTACCGTTGGTGGACACTACAGACACAGCAGCCCTCTGCACTACTCCATGCACTTATAGTTCCTAGATCAATCACATGCCCATGGTTTACAAGGCCTAAGCCCGATTGCTGCACACATGGAAGTCACAGGAGCCTGACTAGGTCTAGATGGCACTAACCACTAGTGGGGCTGGGGTGCCACTGAGCCTCACTCACAAGGGACCTTGCCTACCAAGCTCGCCCTGGCCTAGGGGAACCAACTACCCACCTCCCCCACCCAGACACTTCGTAAATTTATGCAGAGTCAGCTGAATGAGAGTGTACTCACCCCCTTGTGGCTGCTGTGATGCCCTCAAGCGCCCATCCAACTCTGGATATGCCTCCGCCAGGATCAGGAACATCAGGGGGGTCATGGTGCGACGGGCACTCCTCCCACGTTGGGAGGCCATCCCCAGCTGGGCCTCCGCCGTCTTCTTGCTCCAGCGGCAAAGGTCCTCCCATATTTTACGGCAGTGGATGCTTCGTCTGTGGTGGACCCCCAGGCTCGGACGTCCTTGGCGATGGCACACCAAATAGACTTCTTCTGGTGGGCACTGACCTAGAGGAAAAGTACAGGGGAAAAGGAAAATCTTTACCCGTCCGGACCGTCATACTCATTGGCCCACGTTCCCACCCATGCCCTGACGCACATACACTCACCGTCCGCACATGCAGACATCAGTCCCCCCCATTTATCTTCCATCCACACCACTCCAAACAGGCATTGCCCATGCAGCATGCTCACAGTGTACTCACCTGTTTGTCTGGAGGACCGTACAGTTGTGTGTACTGGGGGAGGACCCCATCCACTAGTTTCTCCAACTCCTCCGAAGTGAAGGCAGGGGCCCTTTCCCCACACACATGAGCCATCGTCGCTTCCAGACCGAGGTCACAGCAGCACTTGCAGTGTAGGTCCTCTCCTGTTGAAGGTCAGGTATCAAGTGAGTGAACAGACAGAAAATGGCGGTCACGTCCGCGGCGGTGCGTACCGTCACCGCCGGCGTACATCATCATTGGCTGCTAGGACCCATAGGGTCCAATGTTAACCAATGCAAGATTGCGCCGCGGACTTCAACCGCCTACCGCGATGGTGTACAATGCCAGCACAGAAACATCCCTTGATCCCACCTTACAGGTCAGGCAGACGCCATTTCAGGGGGCCACATGGCATTTGTGATACCTCAGTGTTGGCTGACTCTCTGCTCGCTGTTCTCGTCCATAGGGCACATCTCCTGGTGCAGGTGATGAGATGGCTGCATCCTCCGGTGTACAGACCGCTGGTGGACCTGTCGTCAATGAAAGAGAGACACGTAATCATCACCTACAGACTTGATCGTGCAACAATCCATGAACTGTGTGCCCAGTTAGAGCCAGACCTGATGTCAGCTATCCGCCATCCCACAGGAATACCCCTTCTAGTGCAGGTCCTGTCAGTGCTCCATTTCCTGGCAAGTGGTTCCCTTCAAACAACAGTGGCCATTGCATCTGGGATGTGCCAGCCAATGTTCTCTAACGTGTTGTCCAGAGTGTTGTCTGCCCTGCTGAAACACATGCACAGCTACATTGTTTTCCCTCAGGTGGAGGATTTGCCCACAGTGAAAGGTGACTTCTATGCCCTGGGACTTATCCCCAACATCATAGGTGCCATTGATGGGACACATGTGGCCTTGGTACCCCCCCGCAGGAGTGAACAGGTGTACAGAAACCGGAAGAGCTACCATTCAATGAATGTGCAGATGGTGTGTTTGGCCCACCAGTACATCTCCCATGTGAATGCCAAATTTCATGGCTCAGTGCATGACGCTTACATTCTGAGGAATAGCAGCATCCCTTATGTGATGGGGCAACTCCAGAGGCTCCGTGTGTGGCTAATAGGTGAGGACAAGGACCCAATACAGTGTGAATAGTTGTCTGGGTATGGGCTTGTCCCTACGGGTTAGTGTGTGTCTAACACTTGTCCCTCGACATTTGCAGATGACTCTGGTTACCCCAACCTGTCATGGCTACTGACCCTAGTGAGAAAATCCAGGACAAGGGCAGAGGAATGCTACAATGAGGCACATGGGTGAACTCGGAGGGTGATTGAAAGGACCTTCAGCCTCCTGAAGGCCAGATTCCGGTGGCTCCATATGACAGGTGCTTCTCTCTAGTACTCACCAAAGAAGGTGTGCCAGATCATCGTGGCCTGCTGTATGCTGCACAACTGGCTTTGCGACGGCAGGTGCCTTTTCTGCAGGAGGATGGTGCAGCTGGTGGTCTTGTGGCAGCTGTGGAGCCTGTGGGAAGTAAGGAAGAGGAGGCCGAAGAAGAGGATATCGACAACAGAAACAACATAATCATGCAATACTTCCAGTGAGACACAGGTAAGAAGATGTCACTGCCTCCCACATCTCATACTATTGTTGGAGCTAGCATAAGTCTGTCATTTTCACTCAGTGTATGGACCCTGACTTGTCACTTTGCCTTTAATTTCACAGATGTGGGTCCCACTTTGTGCCCTCTACTATATTTCCTCCAGCCCTACAGCTGTGTTACATCGGTATGTGAACAATTAAATTGACATTGCTATATTCCATGGTTATTGCAATTACACCTTTGTGAAAGCACAGGCTGACTCCAGATTGTTTTGTGATTGAAGTGTGTTTATTTCTGTGCAAATAAATGGAGGGGGTTGTAAAATGGGCAGGGGGGTGGTGGAGGAATGTCCATGGCAGAGTCCAGTCCATTTGTTTCACAGGTGCATTGTCCAAAGGGGATGGAAGTGGAGCAATGGCAGTTGAAGGATGGACAGGGTCACAAAGTGGGACAGAAGGGTGACATTCAGCGGGGTCTCATTTCCTGGCGGGGGTCTTGGCAATGTTCTCTGTCTTGTTCCTGGATCTCAGGGACTGTTTGCGGGGTGGTTCTCCATCTGCAGGGGGTGGTGTGCTGGTGTTGTGTTCCTGTGGCGGTGCCTTCTGTCCACTAGCGCCAGCAGAGGTGGAGGGCTGTTCATCGTCCAAGCTAGTGTCAGGGGCCCCTTGTTGTGCCACAGTGTCCCTCCTGGTGTCGACAAGGTCTTGCAGCACCCCTGCAATGGTGACCAGGGTGTTGTTTATGGACTTCAGGTCCTCCCTGATAACCAGATAGTGTTCCTCCTGCAGCCGCTGGGTCTCCAGAAACTTGGCCAGTACCGTTGCCATCGTCTCCTGGGAATGATGGTAAGCACCCATGATGTTGGAGAGGGCCTCTTGGAGAGTGGGTTCCCTGGCCCTGTCCTCCCCTTGTCGCACAGCAGTCCTCCCAGTTTCCCTATTTTCCTGAGCCTCTGTCCCCTGAACTGTGTGCCCACTGCCACTGCCCCCAGGTCCCTGATTGTCTTGGGTTGGTGGGTTTGCCTGGGTTCCCTGTAGTGGTGGACACACTGTTGCTTGATGTGTCCTGGGGACAGAGGGATGGGCCCGCTGGGTGGGTGCTGGCTGGTTTTTCCTGAGGGGGGAGGGACTGTGGTGGCTTGTGCCAGTGTCAGGTGAACCGACTGTCCCGAGGTCCCTGATGGGCCGGGCTCGTCATCTTGATCCAGTTGTGCAGAGCTGCTGTCATCACTGTTGGTCTCTTCTGTGGGGGGACTGGATATGTCTGGTACCTCCTGTCCGGTGACGTTGGGTTGGGGTCCTGCAGGGGTGTAAAGGCATGATTATTGCATCTGTGTGTGCAATTGTGTGCAATGGGTGAGTGACCCTGTACTCCAGTGCTTGCATTCTTGTCTTGGCCCTTGTGTGATATTTGGATTGGGGTCTGTGTGGGGAACTGTAGTGGACATGCTTTGGTGATGGGTGTCCATGCTTTGGTGTTGCATGCAGGGCTTGGTGTTGGGATGGGTGGGTTGTGATAGTGGGGCATATGTGGGGTGTTGGGGTGATGGGGTGAAGGTGAGGGTGGGAGTATGTGATGGCATGCAGGTAGGGTGGGAGATGTCATAGTAAAGCTTGGACTTACCAGAGTCCAGTCCTCCTGCTACTCTTGCGAGGCCCTCAGGATACAGTAATGCCAAGACCGGTTCCTCCCATGTTGTTAGTTGTGGGGGAAGAGGTGGGGGTCCACCGCCAGTCCTCTGTACAACAATCTGGTGTCTGGAGACCACGGAACGCACCTTCTCCCATAGGTCGTTCCACCTCTTCCTGATGTCATCCCGTGTTGTGGGGTGCTGTCCCACTGTGTTGACCCTGTCGACGATTCTGCGCCATAGCGCCATCTTCCTTGCAATGGAAGTCTGCTGCACCTGTGATCCGAATAGCTGTGGCTCTACCTGGACGATTTCCTCCACCATGACCCTGAGCTCCTCTTCAGAGAACCTGGGTTGTCGTTGAGGTGCCATGATGTGGTGTGGGTGATGTGTGAGGTGGTGTGTGGTGTGATGTGTGAGGGGATGTGTTGTTGTGTGTTGTTTGAGGTGCGTGGATGTTGTGTAAGTTATAGTGTTGTGTGTCTGTGGATGCTGGTGTTGCTTATGGTGGGGTCTCTCTCTGGCATGGTATCAGAATTCTGGTAGTAAGGGTTAGTGGGTGATGTGGGTGTGTGTTTTATATTGGAATTGGGTGTGTAGGTGTGGTGTGTGTCTGTGTGTCAGGTGTGTGTATTTCGAATTGTCCAATGCGGTTGTAGTTTGTAAATGTGTATGTATTATGAGCGCAGCAGTGCGTACCGCCAATGGAATACCGCGGTTAAAAGACCGCCACGTGGATTCGTGGGTCGTGATAGTGTGGGCATATTCCTGTTGGTGTGACGGTGGAGGTTTTGTTATCGCCAGTTTATCACTGACCTTTGGTGTGGCGGACTTGTGTGGGTGTCTGTATTATGGTGGATTCCGAGCTGTGGGTCGTAATAGCTGTAGCGGAATTTCACGGGTGCAGCGGTATGTTGGTGGTCTTCTGCATGGTGGTAAGCGGCATTTACCACCAGGGTTGTAATGAGGACCTTAATGTACTTGCAAGTCCCTAGTAAAGCGGTTCTATATGTATCCAGGACAAGTAAAATATAAATCTTACTACTGGGTCTGCAGCTCTCATTGTGCTACCCACTTACGTAGCATGTTAAACAATGCCACAGGCCACCAATTGCAGCTTGCAGTGCAGTTTTGAAAAGGCTTTTTGACCTGGCTAAATAAACCTTCTGCCAGGCCTAAGCCTTCCCCTTCAAAACATATAAGTCATCCCTTAGGTAAGCCCTAAAAACCTAAAGGGCAGGGTGCCTTGTATTTAAAAAGCAGGAAACACGTTCTTAGATTTTACATGTACTGGGAATGGGGTTTTTCTTGTTGTGGTTTTACTTAACTGCTGTTTGAGTTCTACATAAATACTTAACATCTTGCCTTTAAGATAAACTTGACTGCTTTTGTGCCAAGCTTTCAGAGGGTTAGGATAGCACAGGCTTATTTAGTGACTTTTGTGCTTCCCCTGACAATGATTGTTCCTTGAGAATGGTATTCACCCCCCTTAATAAATACCCTAATTTCTTACTTTAGTGCTGTCCAGTGTGTGTGTGTGTTATACATACGCTGGGTATACGTATGCCTATGAATGGTACAATACAGGGGTAATGCAGTGTTGTGCAGAGCCTATGTTTTTCTTGTGAATGATACAAAACATGGGAGTTGTAGGACTGCTCAGTGCATGTATCATGTGCATGTTCTGGGTGTATGTGTGCCTGTGAATGGTACAATACATTGATGATTCTGGGTTCCATTTTGGGAGGCAATGGTTAACTGAAGGAACCAGTAGGTAGGTAAAGGAATCCCTCCAGACAGCTTTACACATTATTGGATTCTTGGAGCTGTGTGGGACACAATGGAGGAAGGGAGAGCCAGGCATTTCATTATGCTCCAAAGGGTGCTCTTTGGTTCAAAGAAATGTCACTAGGAAGTACCTGGACACATCTCAAAAAGGATATGGGGCTGATAGGAGAATCATAAAGAGTAGGGTTGAGGCCATGGGTATTTCTTTTTTACACATATCACTGTGAATGACATCTAAGTATGAGCCTCTAGTCACTACCTTGGCCTGTCAGATTTGGAGTCACTCCTGCTGTGACAGACTGCTTCCTGGAGGAAAGGCAGTGCAGATGAGGGGCACTGCAAAAAGAAGCAGACCTCCAACATAAACTTTAAAGGCTCCTAATCACATTTAGCTTTTGGAAACAGACTATAAAATGGGGAGCTCGAGGCCCCCAAAATTGTCAACTGTAAAGCATTAATTCGGGCTTTTCGAGGAGGATAAGCTGTGCAAACCTTCTGCCTCTGACCAAGACTGGGGCTCACTGCCTGACAGTCTCCTATCTGAGTGAGATGACATCACCCAGGGAATCCACCTGCCCCTCAAATCCTGGAGTACCAGTGCCTGTCTACTTGCCAAGACCAATATGCCTTGTGAGGAAAAGGAGGGTTGGAGGGAGCACAGTCCATTGGGGGATCCTGGTGATTCGATCCCTGTAGTGAAGCATGAGGAGATAGTTGCTGCACTAATCAGGTCATTGCCCTTATGCAGGTAAAAGTCGGTGACTCATGTATGCCAGATGAAGGGTGCCATAAAATGAGCCTTTAACATTGCTGCACTGATCGATTTATTGCCCGTGTGCAGGTTTGAATGAGGTGACTTAGTATTCCAGGTGGGGCTGCTGTGAAGATTACTGCTGTTCCAATCAGGCCATAGTCCATGTGTAGAGTGAAGCTGGCAACCCTCTTTGCCATGTGGGGCCACTATGAAGATTGCTACTGGGATGATTGAGCCATAGCCCGTGTGTGAAGTGAAGCCTGCAATGCCATATGCCAGGTGGGGACCGGTGAAGATTGCTGCTGTGCCCATCGGGCCATATCTTGTCTAAAGAGTGAGGGTGGTCCCAGGGGGTCTACCGGGACAAGGCAAGTGAAGTAGTCTGGTCACAACTATCGTTTTGAAGAGGAGGCTGTACTAGTGACCCAGATGAGCCCAAATTCTGACTGATGACCAGCCCTAGGAGTGCCTCCCCCTATGTGTGGAAGAGTCCAAGAAACTTACTAGTATTGGACGAACATTGAGGATACCACCGGCTGCTACCTGCCCAGTGCCATGTGTGTGAGTAACTCAAGGACACCTAACTTCTGCCCCTCTCAGGCTGTATGTGAAGAACTTAGTGGAGAAAGTTGGTGTAGCTTCAGTGCCTATGAAGGGGGTTATTCAGAGACTCCGCTCATTCAGATGGTGCTGGTGCAGTGAAGACTAATTTTTGGGCGAGGTGGCCCGGGAGAACATGCCTGCCATATAGAGCTTCAGCGCTGGAACACTTTTGATTTTAATAAATAGTCAGAGTAGAACTCTTGAGAATCGGACTACTAGTGGGCTTAACCTGAATGTTGCCTGTAGTGAATGAGAAATAACCACTATCTCTAGCGTGAGGTGGGTGGGACTCAGTTAATCACCTATTAAAAAAGTAGAACCTAAGGGGCAGTGTATTGTTTTACTTTGTGTTCATACATAAGTACTCCTTTATCATACAAGAAAGTATTTAACTCTACAATAATTTATTGCTGCTGCTGAACATATTTTGAGTTTAGAATACTGTTACAGGGGAATTCTGTATGCTGCTTACAATATGCTGATGAGATCATACATTTCCCCAAAGGCTTAAATAATCATCTTCAGTTTCTGTCACAGTATACAGAGGCCCACTTTTTAAAGGTTAATGCTTCTAAAAGCAAGGTTATATACTTCCATGGAAACAAAAAATTGAAGCTCCCTAATTTTCACCTGTCCACCTCTCCATAGGTGCTCAAAAGTTTCAAATTGTGAACTCTTATACTTTATTTGGGAAAATAGTATCTGGGAATCTTAGCGACAAGGCACACATAGAAAATAATAAATCCAAAGTTAGCTGTCAAGTAAGAAGCTTAGGAGCCTTGTATAACTGGGTAGAGGCACTTTGTAAACTGTTTAGAGGTCTATTGAGCAAAAATCTGTTGGAAGGCAGAACTCTTACAAAACTCTTGTCTGTTAACTCAGCTAGCTCTGTGGTGGCCTTAAGGCT
This sequence comes from Pleurodeles waltl, assembly GCF_031143425.1. Lineage (NCBI taxonomy): Eukaryota > Metazoa > Chordata > Amphibia > Caudata > Salamandridae > Pleurodeles > Pleurodeles waltl. The sequence continues at coordinate 1,018,410,452 of NC_090447.1, read as the reverse complement.
GGAAATGGGTTTAAGAAACAAGTTTGTTCAGGTCTTAGCAGGGGTTGTACACTGGGTCGCTTGCCTCACAAGGAGTGATAATAATACTTTAACGTCCTTGCTAAGTAAAGAAATTCTGGCGAACAATAATCTGAGGTATACTATCTGTATGTATTTTTCCCACACCTTAGAAAGGCAGGAGTTAGACCGTAATCAGGTCCTGCTATTACACACTCTCAATTGAAAATTGGCTTGAAACAGGCTACGTGGTCTATAAGCTTTTGATTGGACAAAGAAAGTTATGCAAAAAAGAGATATTTTCTGAACTTAGCAAATTCTTTAAAAACAAAAAGCACAACCTCTTATAACATTGAATTTACCACATGGGGTTAGGTGTTTTTGAATGCTGCTTCACCAGGGATTGCTTCATTGAATGTTCTTCAGGTGAAATGGCATCGCTTGGCCATGGAGTGCAACTTAAGTCTAGCTGAAACCCAAGATTTAAATCATGTTCTATTTGCCTGCCCAGCTCTCGTCTCATTCCGACTTAAGTGGCTAAGACCCATTTGTCTCCAGCTTTCTATTCTGTCTGTATCAGAGTTTCTTCGAGCCTTCTATTATCCTCCCAATGAATTGTTTTGTGGTAGAATTTTTTTTTAAATTATTTTTATATTTAGATTAAGTACAGGGAATTTAAAGATGTTGTTTCTGGTGTGTGGACTCTTGAGGTTGTAGGGCGGGGTGACCTGGGATTTCTTTTAAGACAAAGAGGTAGGGAGTTTTATCATGATGCACTTTATGGGTGGAGTCCTTTGTTGTTGGGTAAGTTATTTCATTCCTTCTGTATATATTTAATTCCTTTATGTCAAATCAAATCAAATCATAAACATTTATAAAACGCGCTACTCACCCGCAAGGGTCTCAAGGGGCTAGGGGGATGGGGTTACTGCTGCTCGAAGAGCCAGGTCTTGAGTTGCCTCCGGAATGCGAGGTGGTCCTGGGTGGTCCTGAGGTTGGTGGGGAGGGAATTCCATGTCTTGGCCGCCAGGTAGGAGAAGGATTTCCCACCTGCCGTGGTGCGGCAGATGCGAGGGACGGCGGCGAGAGCGAGGTTGGCGGAGCGAAGTTGACGGGTGGGTGTGTAGAAACTGAGGCGGCGGTTGAGGTATTCGGGTCCCTTGTTGTGGAGGGCTTTGTGTGCGTGGGTGAGGAGTCGGAAGGTGATCCTTTTGTTGACGGGAAGCCAGTGCAAGTGTCTCAGGTGGGCGGAGATGTGGCTGTTGCGGGGTATGTCGAGGAGGAGGCGGGCAGAGGCGTTTTGAATTCGCTGCAGTCGTTTCTGGAGTTTAGCGGTGGTTCCTGCTTATAGGCTGTTGCCGTAGTCCAGGCGGCTCGGGACGAGGGCGTGGGACACTGTCTTTCTGGTGTCGGCGGGGATCCAATGGAAGATCTTTCGGAGCATGCGGAGGGTCAGGAAGCAGGAGGATGATACGGCGTTGACTTGTTTGGTCATGGTGAGAAGTGGGTCCAGGATGAATCCGAGGTTGCTTGCGTGGTCTGAGAGGGTTGGTGCAGTGCCAAGGGCCATGGGCCACCAGGAGTCGTCCCAGGCGGACGGGGTGTTTCCGAGGATGAGGACTTCCGTTTTGTCTGAGTTCAGTTTCAGACGGGTGAGTTTCATCCATTCTGCAAAGTCTTTCATTCCATCTTGCAGGTTGGTCTTGGCGCTGGTGGGGTCCTCGGTGAGGGAAAGTATCAGCTGAGTGTCGTCGGCGTAGGAGGTGATGATGATGTTGTGTTTGCGTACGATGTCGGCGAGGGGGCTCATGTAGACATTGAAGAAAGTCGGGCTGAGCGAGGAGCCTTGTGGGACGCCGCAGATGATCTCGGTGGGGTCTGAGCGGAAAGGTGGGAGGTAGACTCTTTGGGAGTGGTTGGAGAGGAAGGAGGTGATCCAGTCCAGGGCCTGTCCTTGGATCCCGGTGGAGCGGAGGCGGGATATTAGGGTTCGGTGGCAGACGGTGTCGAAGGCAGCCGAGAGGTCGAGGAGGATGAGGGCGACTGTTTCTCCGTTGTCCATCAGAGTTCTGATGTCGTCTGTGACTGAGATGAGGGCGGTTTCTGTGCTGTGATTGGCTCAGAATCCGGACTGAGAGGGGTCGAGTAGGTTGTTGTCTTCAAGGAAGTTGGTAAGTTGCTTGTTGACGGTCTTCTCTATGACTTTGGCAGGGAAGGGGAGGAGCGAGATGGGGTGGAAGTTCTTCAGGTCGCTGGGGTCCGCCGTAGGTTTCTTCAGTAGGACGTTGACTTCTGCGTGTTTCCAGGTCTCGGGGAAGGTGGCAGAAGCAAACGAGCTGTTGATGATGGTCTGGAGATGCGGGGCGATGATGACGTCGGCTTTGTTGAAGATGAAGTGTGGGCAGGGGTCCAGGGGGCACCGGAGTGGATGGAGTTCATGGTGGCTTTGGTCTCTTCCGTGTTGATGTGAGTCCAGGCGTTGAGGGTGATGGCTGGGGTTGTAGGATCTGTGGTGGTTGGCTGGGTCTGGTGTCCAAAGCTGTCATGTAGGTTGGTGATCTTACGATGGAAGAAGGTGGCGAGGGAGTTTAGAGGTCTTGTGAGGGCGTGATGGCGTTGGCGTTAGGGTTGGAGAGCTCTTTGACAATGTTGAAGAGTTCTTTGCTGTTGTGAGTGTTCTTGTCCAGTCTTTCTGTGAAGGAATTTCTTTTGGTGGCGCGGATCAGTTGGTGGTGTTTGCGGGTAGCGTTCTTGAGGGCAGCCATGTAGTCTGCGGTGTGGTCCTTGCGCCAGGCTTTCTCGAGGGTGCGGCAGGTTTTTTTAGATTCCTTGAGGGTGTCTGTGAACCAGAGAGGTTTTTTGGTGTTGGTCTGTCTTGGGAGGCGTCTGAGGGGAGCAAGGTTGTCTGCGCAGTTGGTGATCCAATGCGTGAGGCTGAGGGCTGCGTCGTTGGGGTCGGTGGAGAAGGTGGGTTGGTTGTCGCTGAGAGTGGAGAGAAGCTGTTCCGCGGGGATTTTGTTCCAATGTCGGCGTGGGATGGGTTGTGTGCGGAGGTGGCGAGTCTTGTGTCGGAAGGTGAAGTGGACACATCTGTGGTCGGTCCAGTGTATTGCGGAGGAGTGGCTGTAGGATACGTGGTTGCTGGCGGAGAAGATGGGGTCGAGCGTGTGTCTGGCGATGTGGGTGTGGGTGTTCACTAGTTGCTTGAGACCGAGGTTGGCGATGTCTTTCTTATGTGGACCTCGTTTAGAGTTCTTCATCATAAATTAATATAAACTTGAAACTTGTGTTCATAAAAAATTAAAGCAATTGCAGGTGTTAAATAACAATAAAGATCTCTCAATTGTTTCTCAGAATTCGGACTAAATCAATGTACAGGTAGTGCGTTCACTCTTTAAATGAAAAAGTACTTTAGTTCACGCACAGCTAAGCACAAAACATGAAATTGCAATCATACACAATCAAAAAGCCAGCCCACTCTAACACCACTGCTTCTACCACAGACTTGTGTAACAATGTCTCTGCATTGACACATTTTAAAACCTCTTCCTTCGATGTTCATCAAGGTTTAGACAGTATAGAACTCATTCATAATATATTTGCACAGGGTTCACAATGTAAACATTTTCCAAAGGTGTTTACATCAGAGTTCACAATAAAAACAATACCATTCTTATTATAATAGTTGGATGGTTCCCCCCTTTCTATTGCATTTGTCAAAACCACATCCTATTATATTAGTCAGAGGGTTCACAAAATAAAGTGTCTTTCACCTGTATTTGTCAGAGATGTTACAATGTAAAACCCCTTTTACAAGGTTTTCAAGGCAGCCCAAGCTGCTGCCACCCCACAGACAGGTTTCTGCCCCCCTGTTGCTTGAGCAGCTCAAGCCCAGGAAAGCAAAATAAAGAATTTACACCCTCTCCCTTTGGAAAATATGTGTTACAGCCTTGGGAGGGGTTGCCTCCCCAAGCCAGTGGTAATGCTTTGAAGGGCACATTTGGTGCACTGCTTTCATAAACCAGTCTACACCATTTTTAGGGACAACAGAGTCCGTGCTCTGGCACAAAACTGGACACAGGAAAGGGGAGGGACCACTCCCCTGTCCACCACCACCCCAGTGGTGGTGCTCAGATCTCCTCCAGGGGGTCCCTCGGCTTGGCCATCTTGGATTCAAGGTTGGCAGGGAACTCTGGGAGCATCTGAGTGGCTAGTGCAGGCAAGTGATGTCAGAGTCCCCTCCTGATAGGTGGTCACCCAGCTAGATGACCAGTCCCCCTTTCAGTGCTATTTATGGTCTCTCTCTTCAGTGGTTCCTCAGATTTGGCTTGCAAGACTCCAGCAGGATTTCTCTGCAACCTCCACTTTGACCTCTGACTAAAGAAACTGCATCTGGGTGCTCCGAGACCTGACAAGCTGCAACAAAGAAGCAAGACTATGCCTGCAACATTGTATCCATGGCTCCATCCAGCAACTGCAACATTTCCCTGGTCGTGCATCCTCTAAGGACAGCCAGTCTTCAGCCTGCACAAGAAAGAATAAGGAATCTTCCTTGGAGTGAAGAAGTCACTCCCCTGCAGCTGCAGGCACCAACTGTAATGACAACTGGCTGTGTGGATCCCCTCTCCTGCTGAGCCGTGTGGATCCTGCAACATGGTGGTGGACTGAAGTGGTTCTGATGGTCCTCTCTTCCAGCTGTCCAACGTGGGTGGAGGTAAGCCCTTGTTAGTGTCTTGCAGTGCCTTCTGAGCTCTGCATTCTTCTTCTTTTTTTCTAAGTGGGTGTTCTGGGGAATTTACAGTGAGTTACTTATGCTTTCCTGGTCGCTGGGGGGTGTTGTGGTACTTACCTTTGGGCTTTCCTAGTACTCCCAGCTCCCCTCTACATCCTACACTTACTTAGGTGAGGTACCAACTCCAGCATTCCGTTTCTTTAGTATATGGTTTGTGCTCCCCTAGGGCCATTATTCCCTACTGATATTTTCCCTATATTGCACTGTTTTCTAACTGTTTTTATGCCTATTTCTGCATGCTAGTGTATATAACTTGTGTATTACTTACCTCCTTTGGCATTTGGCATTTGTGTCACCAAAAAAAAGTACCTTTATTTTTGTACCACTGGGTGTTTTCTTTCATGTGTATAAAAATTCTGTGTGTGACTCCTGTGGTAGTGCGTGAGCTTTGCATGTCGCCTAGATAAGTCTTGGCTGCTCATCCACAGCTATCTATAGAGAGCCTGACTTCAATACACTGACTACACTACACTAATAAGTATACCTGGACCTGGTAAAAGGTTTAAGTAACTTGGGTATCCACCACACACCAGGCTAGCCTCCTACATTGGTGGTGCAGCGGTGGGATAAGCACCTGCAATTGCCTTATCACTCTGTCACCTAGTACTTTCCACAGGAAAGACCACTTCGTACCTAGAGGTATACATAGTACCTAGTGTAGAAAACTAGTCTCTAACGTTTAGGTAAGATAGGGTCTAGGCATAGCCCTTGCTCTAAACCTCTTTCAGACAGATTAGGATTTAGGTAGGTTAGGTACACCCTACACTATCCTAACACACACCAAGTCTGCAGCTGGACACACCTCTGATGTCATGGACTACCTATGAGAACCTGATCTCAAAGGAATTCAAGGGGTTGTGTGCAGAGAGAAAGTTAGACATGAGGAGGAGCCCTAATAAGAGTCTGCTCTTGGGACTTCTCCTCCAGGATGACCAAGACCAAGTTGGTGGTCAGGAGGAAGAGGAAGAAGAAGTAGGCCCTAACCTCTCTCAGGTAGAACATGACATTCTAGATCTGGGGGAGGGTACCTCAAAGGGGCTTAAGGTTCTTAGCAGACCCACTAGCATAGCTGTGAGTGGGAACGGAAGCCATACTGGTAGGTCCCTCTTTACATCCAGAGGCCAAGTAGAAAGGGTTACTAAGTCTAGGAATACCTCCACCTCTGTTCACTCTCATATCACTTCAGTGTCTGAGTGATCACACAGCACAACTCCAGGAGATGACTCTGAAGATAGGGAGCTCAGGAAACAGACTGGGGGAGGCCAGGCTGAGGCTGCAACAGCAACAGCAGCAGCTAGCCCTAGATAGGGAGGCCTTGGCAGTGGAGAGAGAAAGGCATGGGTTGGGGATAACAGCCAATGGTGGCAGCAGCTCAGGCTTCAGGGACCACATGCTCAAGGAGGATTCCTTTGATTCCCGAATCCTTCACAAAATTGTCGCCTCATACAAGGTGGGAGATGACATCTACAAGTGGTTGGCTGCACTTGAGAGGGCCTGTAAAGTTCAGAGGGCCCCTCAAAGGCAGTGGGTTTCTATCCTCTGGTTCTCCTTCTCTGGCAAGGGGAGGGATAGACTTCTCACTGTTAGAGAAGAGGATGCAGACAATTACACCATTCTCAAATCTGCACTCTTAGATGGTTTTGGTCTCACCATTGAGCAATACAGAAAAACGTTCAGGGAACCCAGAAAAGAGTCCTCATAGTATTGGGCAGACTTTGAAGACTGTTCTATGAAAGCTTTGGAGGGCTGGTTGAATGGCAGCAAAGTGTCTGACTATGAGAGAGTTTATTTTGAATAATTTTGTGTCTGATTTGTTGCAACAGTACTTGGTAGACCCAAATCTGACCTATCCCCGGAATTGGGAAAGAAGGCAGACAAATGGGTCAGAACAAGGGTGAGCAGAAAAGCCCACGCAGAGGGTGACAAAGCCAAGAAAAAGGACGCAGGTAAGTCTCATGGCAAGGGCAGGGACAAAAATGAAAAAGTCTTCATCAGGCCCACAGAACTCTTCTAGGGGTGTGTCTAAATCCTCTTCCAATGACGATCAGATCAAAAAGCCTTAGTTCCATGTCTGTAAAAACAAAGGCCATCCGGCAGGAGACAGCTCCTGTTCTAAGTAAAGCGCCAAACCTCCCACCATCTCAACCCCCACTCCTACAACTAGTGCCCCTAACATTAGCAGTTGTGGTGAGAAGACTAATACCGCTAATATTCAAAGGTGTAGCAGGGCTAATTCTTGGAAGTGTAGTGAAGGCTAGTTTAGTTAGGGAAACCACTAAGGCTGTTTTAGTCTCTGATGGTGGCATTGACATGGCATTGTTGCTTGTCCCCTTAATATGGATAAATACAAGTGACAACCCCTAATCAATGGTGGTCAGGCTGAGGCCTACAGGGACACAGGTGCCAGTGTCACCATGGTGACTGAAAAACTGGTCTTCCCTCAGCAACACCTACATGGTCATCAGTACCAAGTGACTGACACCCACAAGAATACTGTGAGCCACTCCATGGCAGTTGTTGATCTCAGCTGGGAGGGAGTGCAGGGGTTACTGGTCCTAAAAATGTTGTAGTGTTCACAGACCTACCTGTAGAATGTCTACTAGGGAACAACTTGGAGACTTCAGCTTGGGCTGAAGTAGTGTTGGAGGCCCATGCAGCAATGCAGGGCATTCCTGGGCATATCTTTGCTCTGACCAGGACTCAGGCCAAAAAGCAAAAAGATCAGGGGAACTTGGACCCTGGAAGTATGGACGAAGAGCTTCCCAAAAGCAGGGGTAGAAAGGGTAAGAAACGATCCCATATCCCTCCCTCCACTGATGAGTCCCCCTTTGAGGAGTAGGAATCTACTCCTTGGGCAGAATCTACACCTGAAGAACTCCAGGCTGGCACAGCTGAGCTCTTACGTGCAGGGGGGCCTGTCAGGGAAGAGTTAAATGTAGCTTAAAAGACCTGTCCCACACCTGAGGGATTGAGCCAGCAAGCTGTCAAACAAGAGACAGGGGATGTCAATGGCACCCACAAGGAGTACTGGGAAGACAACCTCCTGTATTCAGAGCCTAGGGAACCCAACCCTGGTGCCAACAGAAGATTGGTAGTGCAATACAGAGAGTTTGTGTTAACCTTGGCACATGACATTCTCCTAGTTAGTCACCTGGGCAAAAGCAAAACTTGGGACAAACTTGTCTCTCACTTTAACTATGAACACACAAAGGTGTTTGTACGCTCCTGTGTCACCTGTCAAGCCAGTGGCAGGGCAGGTGGCCCTCCAAATGCCCCCTTAAATCCACTTCCAGTGGTTGGGGTACCCTTTGAAAGGGTAGGGGTTGACATTGTTGGCCCCCTAGACCCTCCCACAGCTTCTGGAAACAGATTTATTTCAGTGGTGGTTGACCATGCCACCTGGTATCCAGAAGTCATACCTCGTAGGACCACTACAGCTCCTACAGTTGCCAAAGCCTTCCTGTGAATCTTTTCCAGGGTAGGTTTCCCAAAAGAGGTGGCAACTTCATGTCTGCATACTTGAAAACTATGTAGAAAGAGTGTGGTGTAACTTATAAATTCACCACCCCTTACCATCCCCAAACAAATGGGTTAAAACACTCAAAGGCATGATTATGAGACTCTCTGAAAAACTCAGAAGGAGATGGGGCGTCCTATTGCCTTGCCTCCTCTTTGCCTACAGGTAGGTACCCCAGATGGTAGTGGGCTACAGCTCCTTTGAACTCCTTAATGGTCACCCAGTTAAGGGTCCACTTGCTCTTGTGAAGGAGGGACGTGAACAACTTCTCAAGCCCCCTAAACAAGACATAGTGGATTATGTACTTGGACTCAGATTAAGGATGGCTGAATAAATGAAGATGGCCAGTAAAAACCTTCAGGCCAGCCAGGAATTGCAAAAGCACTGGCATGACCAGAAGGCTGTCCTAACTGTGTACCAACAAGAACGGAAAGTGTAGGACCTGGAGCCTGTGGCTCCCAGGGTACTCTGGGACAAATGGAGTAGACCACACACCATAGTGGAAAAGAAGGATGAGGTCACATATTTAGTAGACCTTTTCACTTCAAGAAGTTCCCTTGGGGCACTTTATGTGAACTGCCTAATGCCCTACTATAATAGGGCTGACTAAACCCTGCTTATTACCCCTGATGAGGGACAGGAAAAAAAAAGTGACCCTTTCCCTGGTCTCATCTCAAACTCTTCAGTTGATGTTTCAGTGGACTTGTGGATCTCATTGACACTAGCACTTGGGGTGGGTGTACCTCATTGAGTTCTACTTCATGGAATTCCGCCGAGTTGGTTTACAACTCCGTGGAATTCCGCAGAGTTCCGTGAGTGGTGGAGTGATGCCTGCCCTGGCTAGAAAGCATCCGATCTCAGAAGCGCCAAGAAGGATTGGCCCTGCTTAGCGCATCCAAGATTGGGTGCATTCAGGTCAGGGCAGGGCAGGCAGCAGCCAAAGCTGCCGTTTTCAGGCCTCTTATGTACCGACCTGCACTGTGTGTAGTGCACACAGGGCAGGCCAGTACACAAGAGGCCTGAAAGGGGAGCTTAGGCTGCAAGAGCTGCCGTTTCAGGCCTCTTGTGCACCGGCCAGCCCTTTGTGCACTGCACACTGCGCAGACCGGTGCACAAGGGGCTGTAATTGTCCCGGCCTGAAATCAGACCAGGGCTGTAAGCAGTGAAAGATGTCTTTTCAGGCCTCTTGTGCACCAGTGTGCACAGAACAAAAAAACGAGGACTTACCTAGGTCCTCCCAGGGGGTCCTCATTGCCAGTGGCCTGGCTCTCTGCTTCCCTTTGCCTCCTGCTTCCGGGATGCTGGCAGAGGGAGGCCTGGATCCGGAGCTGGAGGTAGTGAGCAGCTCCATCGCTGACGTCAGGCCGGATGTGCACTGCAGCCCAATTCTGGGCCACACAGTGCAAGCAGAGACTGTCCTTAAATGGGCTGCAATGTGTACATGGTGAGCTCTGCTCCGCTGTCAGGGCTAGCCGAGTTTTTTGTCAAACTCGATAATCCAAGTGGAGTACAGAGTGCTAAAAACTCTGTTAGCTCTGCCAGTGGAGGAGAGTTCACCACCCACTTATAGACAGCACCAACAGTAGCAAAGACACCGTTGCCATAATGAAAGATTTCATCATCCCCTAACAAGATCTCTTCAACAGGCTCTCTCAGTTCTTCTACTGCAAGGTAACCAGCATATATGAAATCTTGGACCCCCAAATGGACCCATCAGACCTTGCAACCATGATGTTGTGACATGGCTCACCCATCCTCCATAGACAAATTGATTCTACCCTGCAGTTCATTAACTCAGGGGCTCTATTGGTCCCTTGCACCAACTACGTCTTCAATAAAGGGTTAGAAGACATCAGCTCAGCCCTCATACCAAACTTGAATACCTCTGTCACAACAGTCATATACCCAGATGCCTGGAACTATGTCACAGTAATCCTGCTCAAAAAGTCACCTGCGAACTAAACAATGCTTGCCAACAGAGACCCATCTCCCTTCTACCATACCCAAAGTCCTGGAAAAGCTGATCAACAACTGCCTAGCCAGCCATTGCAACACACCCCAACTCCTCATCGCCACAAAGTCAGGATTCTGTCTAAACCACACCACAGAAACTGCACTCATTGCCTCAACAGATGACATTCATATGGTCTTGGACAGAGGAGACACAAAAGCCCTCATCTTCCTGAAGCTCTTTGTAGCCTTCGACACCATATCCCACCCTATCCACATAGATGTCTACATGAGTTTGAAATACAATCACTAGCACGCTGATAGATATGCACCTTCCCGACTAGAAGAACCCAATCAGTCAGCTGAGCGCTGTATTACTCCAACATCAGCAACATCACCTATGGGGTGTTACATGTATGATCCCACAGCCTGACCCTCTTCAACACATACATGATCCTGCTCGCACTCCCATAAGATCAATGTTCTGTCCTATGTTGATGAAACTCAACTAATCCCTCTCAGTAAAAATCTCCAACACTAAGACCAAGTTTGGTACTGTATTACCAAAATTGACAACTGGATGAAGACTTACTGTCTCAAACTGAACATCAACAAAAGAGAAGTGATTTTCAGAAATAACTCATCTCTCTGGAACTCCACCTGGTGGCTGGCTGAAGTCAGGCCCACACCCTCCCCCACAACCCAGACCAAGAACAGACAGCCACCTGAACGTGGTCATCCTAGTCAATGCCTCCACAGACTCCTGCTTTCATACTCTGAAAATGCTGAGGGAAATCTTTAAATGGCTCACCACTACAACCCATTAACAAGGCCTTCAGCACAAGCAACCTGGACCAAGGGAACACCCTTATAGCTGGTATCAGCAAGCAACTTACTTGGTGACTCCAAAGTATTCAGAAATTGGCAGCCCGGCTTACACTCAATCTTCCACACAAAACACATCAGACCACACCCTAAGGAGTTCCACTTGCTTTCAGTACACAAATATGCCGAATTTCAAACTTCTCACACACACTTTCAAAGCTCTACACAACACAGGCCCAGCTTATCTAAAAAATCAATCTCTTTCCACAAACCCACCAAGCATCTCTGTTCTGCCAGACTTCAGCTTACACAAATCCCATGCATATGCAGAGGCAGAGATGGGAGTCAGACCTTTTCCTACATCACTGCTAAAGTCTGGAATGACCTAGCAGTACATATCAGAGCTGCCTCTTTAATTCTGGAATTACATACAATACTGAAGAGTTGGACCTTTGAATTCAATCCCAGTCACCAGCGTTATGCCAGACCAGACTTGCTTCTGCTTACAGCATCAGGATAACCTCCCCAGGACACCTTTCCAGGATGTAGTGTGCGTTACAAATACAAACAACATAACATAATTTGCTCATTGTTGTCAGCAGCATTTCAGACATTTCTTTTCTACTATTCCATTCCATTTTCCTTGTGTGCACGCCTACATTTGTCTTCTACTCCCTTTTTGCTATTTCTTGGTAATAGAGTTGTACATATAAGATGGTATGTGATATAGGCTATGACGTCACCTTTAGATATCCCTTTACTGTAACACATTGTACTCTAGCTAGTATATGTAAAACTACAATGTACAACTTTCAAACATTTTTAATTTATCATTTATTTTCTCTACATGTATGCATAATGCGATTTATGTATTTTTAAGTAAAAAATAAGTTTAAAAACACTAAGGGCTTGATTTAGAGTTTGAGGGCAGGGGTTACTCCATCACATATGTGACAGATATTCCGTCCACTGTATTACAGTATTACGATCACATAACAGCCTATGGAGATTGTAATTTGGTAGATAGAATATCCATCACATTTGTGACGGAGTAACCCATCCACTAAACTGTAAATCAGGCCGTAAGATACAATTCAATTTCTGGTGTGCACTCTAAAAAAGGGGATATCTATGTGAAACCCAACAATCATGGTTTTCAAACAGGACTAGTCACCTGCCCAGAAAAATATAACACTAAGGGTGGGGCATATATTACCATGTACAGACATAAATAAATATACTATGTAAAGACATAGATGAAGAGGGACAGTCTATGACTATCCTGGTAAAATCAGTTCAACCTCCTGTTTAGTTAACCTTAGTAGTTCTGAAAAAACATATGAGACTCTGTCTCATTATAATTGTGTTAAGAATATAGAACATGTCATGCAAGAGTGCCCTGCCTTGTAGGTAATTTCTGGATGTTTTACTGACAAAAAGATAATCTTATTTTTAATGTCAGTTACAAGTGCATCTCCTTGCAAATGACCCTCTGTGATACTTTTCATCTCCCCTGGAAAGCAGGGGGAAATGTTTCAAAAATTTATATCGGAAAAGGCAAGTAATGATTTGTATTTGTTCTGCTATTAGGCCTTTCACTAACCATATTCTCAAAATAGCTGTGGTGTTTCATACATGGCATAAAACAATACATACTGTAACCACTTTACTGTACAAAACTCATCTCCTGAAATATTGAGTGGGTCAGTGGTAAAATTGTTCTGCCTTACCCAGACTGATGATCCACAAATGTAATGGCTCTACTCTTGTAGCTATATGCTAATAATGTGCGAATGATAAGGGAAAGGATCTTCTCACACTAAATGCTGTTTTGAGGTATACAATGGCCTTGTCCTTCTTGCTTGCAAATATTACTGTTCTCTGTTAAAAATTAGATGAGAAGTGGCTTACACAGAATATACAAAGGACTTTACCTTAGACAGCTATGCCTTCCACAAAGTACAATTTCATTTGACACACTTTGTATTAAAATGTGTACTGCTCATGAGAAAAACTGTGGCATTCTGTTTGGCTAAAATGGGGAGACTTTATTTAAATTATCAAAGTCCCCTTAAGTGTCAGATACTTCGAGTTTGTTATCAAAGTAAATGTTGTAATAAATCCCACAACTTACAATTTTTGTATTTAATATAACTAGTTCAGGTAAAGAGTTTTAAACTCTACTTGAAAAGTTGCCAACTTCAGTTCTGTAGTTCCCTTCTCTGATTCGCTAGCCTCTGGCAGCCTGGCCAGGCTGCCTTGGTGAGGTGTGAAGTGGCCTGGGCTGAACCCAAAGGAGGTGCCTGGGGGGGAGAACTACCTCAGCAAATGTGGAAGCAGGATGGGGATAGGGCTGCCAAACTGTTCTTCAAAGTCAGGGAAGGACATTTGAGGCAACCCAGCAACTCCCTCACATCCTGCGACCCCAGACAATGAGGTACCCTCTTGATTAGATTAGGAGAGTGAATGAGAGGGGTGTGTTTAGGATTTTTAGCCACACCAGTGGGTGGGCTCAGCCAGATGTAACCTCCAAAAAGCAGTTTGAGCCATGATGGATTTTTGAAGAATGTTGCTTCCTGGGATAGATTTTTGCCACACTTCCCAGGAAGAGTTTATCTTAGGGGGAGGGGCCATGCACCTGATTGGAGAACCAGGACCCCTTAATTCCACCCAAGAGCAAGGATAAATAAGGCAGAGCTACATCCACACCACAGATCCCTACCAGATCCCTACAAGGAAGAACGTCAGAAGAAGGACTGCCCTATTGGACCCCTGACCTGCACCTGGACACTGCATTCTGAAGGACTGCACCAGCTGCACACTTGGGCTTCACCACAAGAAGGACTTTGCCTGGCTTCAACTGGCTCAAGGAGTGACTCCCTGTTTGCTACAGGTGAAAAAATGTTAACTAGAGTCCCCTGCTTCAAATCCTGAAAAAAATGACCAGCTGACTACTGTCCAGTGGGCAATTTTGAGTTTGAGCCAGGTGCATTCTGTGACTTGTAGTCTGCACCCTCAAGGAGCAACTCAGAGCTTCTGGAACCTTGGGGTGAGCTGTGGACTCCAAAAGAGCCTTAAAATACCTTCTGGAAGAAGATCCAGATGTTTGGAGAACTTTTTGGAAAAAGCTTTATAGAGGGAGCGATCCACGCGGCAACTCTAGCCGGCTTGCCTCAACCGCAACCCGGCCTGACTTGCAGGTATGTCCCGCTGAAGAAAACCTCTGAAAAAGTGACTAAGTCTAAACGTAGAAAGTTGACTTGGACCTCCAGAGCAGGATATCTGAACAGGGCTCCAGGAACGTCAGATCAAGATTCAGGTTCGGCCAGGTCAAAATATTTTTATCTCGAAAAATAGTCTACGTCAGAATCAGCTGACGACTTCATCCCGCTGAAGAAAATCATCAAGAAAACGACTAAGTCCGAAGGTAAACTTTTGACTGGTTGTTGTCGCCGAGCAGGGCTCCATCGCGGTCGGCCTTAAGCTTTGACTTTGCCCTGGTCGGGGTGCGACCAGATGACCAGATTCGTGCTTTTTGTTTCTAGGCGCTAAAAAACACGAAGGCCCTCATTATGACATTGGCGGTAAGAGCCACTTACCGCCATGCTGACAGCCGCCAACATACTGCGGCGATATACTGCTACGGGTATATGACCTACACATAGCAATCCGCCACTATACAGACACACACACAAGTCCGCCAGACCAAGGGTCAGTGATAAAATGGCGGTACCAAAACCCACACTTTTACGCCAACAGAACTACACCCACAGCATTATGACCCACGAATCATCCCAGTGGACATTCAACCGTGGTAAACCATTGGCGGTACACACCGCCATGCACCATCGCCCATCCACCATCCATGCACCTCACAGCACACACCCCAACACATCACCCCACACAGCCTCACACACACCACTCACACTACATCCATGGCACCACAAAGACACCCCAGGTTCTCAGAGGAGGAGCTAAGGGTCATGGTGGAGGAAATCATCCGGGTAGAGCCACAGCTATTCGGATCACAGGTGCAGCAGACATCTATTGCAAGGAAGATGGAGCTATGGTGGAGAGTCATGGACGGGGTCAGTGCCATGGGACAGCACCCCAGAACAAGGGATAACATCAGGAAGCGGTGGAACGACCTATGGGGGAAGGTGCGTTCTGTGGTAGCAAGACACCAGATAGCTGTACAGAGGACTGGCGGTGGACCCCCACCTTCTCCCTCACAACTAACAACATGGGAAGAGCAAGTCTTGGTGATCATGCATCCTGAGGGCCTGGCAGGAGTAGTAGGAGGACTGGATTCTGGTAAGTCAAATCTCTATTACTATCACCCCCTACCTGCATGCCATCACATACCCCCAACCCTGCCCTCACCCCATCACTCCACCACCTCACATATACCCCACCATCACAACTCACCCATCCCAATACCAAGCCCTGCATGCAACAACAATGCATGGACACCTGTCACAGACCTGCATGGACACCCATCACCACAGCATGCAGACTAGTGACAATCACTTAGCCAACCAAATCACAACTCACACAAGCCAAAGCTGCCTTGCCAATAACAACCATAGAGGAAAACAGACCCATGCACACGATGACACACACAGAAACAATTACACTGCATTTACATCCCCACAGGACCCCTAGAACATCACCAGAGAGGAGGTGCCACCAACATGCAATCCCCCCCCGGAAGAGGCCCACAGTGATGACAGCAACTCTCAACGTCTGGATCTGGAAGACCAACCTGGCCCATTAGGGACCTCTGGAAAGTCAGTGACTCAGCCACATTCCCAAACCACCACAGAGCCTCCCCTCTCAGGAAACACCAGCACAGCACCCACCCAGCGGGCCCACCCCTCTGTCCCCAGGACATGTCAATCAGCAGTGTGTCCACCACTACAGGGACCCCAGGCAACCCCACAAACACAGGGACCTGGGATCAGTGGCAGTGGGCACACGGTTCAGGGGACAGAGGCACAGGACAACAGGGAAGCTGGGAGGACTGCTGTGCAACAGGGGGAGGACAGGACCAGGGAACAGACTCTCCATGAGGCACTCACCAACATCCTGGGAGCAGACCATCATTCCCAGGAGACCATGGGCCAGATACTGGCCAAGTTGCAGGAGACCCAGCGGCTGCAGGAGGGACAGTACCAGGGGATCAGGGAGGACCTAAGAGACATCCACACCACCCTGGTCACCATTGCAGGGGTGCTGGCTGACATAGCCAACACCATGAGGGAGGCAGTGGCACACCAACAGGCCCCTGCCACTAGCCACACCAAAGAACAGCCCTCCACCTCTGATGCTAGTGGACAGGAGGCCCCGCCACTGGAACGACAGGCCACCAGCACCCCACCCCCTGCAGAAGGTGAACCACTATGCAAAAGGTCCCTGCAATCCATGCAGGAGCCAGAGAACATTGCCAAGGCCCCCACCAGGAAATAGGACTCCCCTGATTGTCAACCTTGTGACCCACCCTGTCACCCTGTCCACCTTTAACTGACATTGCTCCACTTCCTATGCCCCCTTGGACAATGAATCTGTGATACCAATAGAATGGACTCTATCCTGCACAGTTCTCCGCCACCAATCCAGCCCATTGCACATCCTCATTTACTTCTCAGCACTGAAATAAACACCCTTGGAACTAATACAAGTATGGAGTCTGTCAATTGATTGAAATATGTATTAGTTTAACAAGCTGTAAATATAGCAATTTAAATGTACTGTAATATTTACAATTGTATGACCAGTAGTGGGCAGCAGTAAACACACCAGGAGCCAGAGTTGGGCACAGAGATCTGAAAATAGAGAAGCCAAAGGATACAGTAAGTGGTCATAGACATAAGGAAATCAGGCTGCCATGTTCAATGTCCAACACAAAACTGCAATGGAAGGTGAAGTTACAGTGTCTTACCTGTGTGTCACTGGAAGTACTGTTGAATTATTGTAGTTCTGCTGTCCACATCCTCTTCCTCTGCCTCCTCTTCGTCACTGTCCACAGGCTCCACCGCTGCCACATGACCATCCCCAGGCTCATCCTCCTGCAGAAAAGGCACCTGGCGTCTCAAGGCCAGGTTGTGCAACATGCAACATGCAACGATGATATGACACACCGTCCTGGGTGAGTAGTGCAGGGATACACCTGTCAGATGGAGGCACTGTCATCTGGCCTTCAGGAGGCCAAAGGTGCGCTGAATGATCCTCCTTGTTCGCACATGTGCCTCATTGTAATGTTCATCTGCCTTGGTCCTGGCATTCCTCACTGGGGTCAGTAACCATGAGAGGTTAGGGTAATCAGAGTCACCTGTAAATATCGAGGGAAATCTGTTAGCCACACACTCACCCTTAGGGCCAATACCACACCCATATACCTACATCAACTGGGTGGGGACCATAAGCTCACCTATTAGCCACACCCGGTGCCTCTGGAGATGAGACATCACATATGGGATGCTGCTATTCCTCAAGATAAAGGCATTATGCACAGAGACAGGATACTTTGCATTGACATGGGAGATGTACTGGTCTGCCAAACACACCATCTTCATATTCAGAGAGTGAAAGGTTTTTCGATTTCTGAACACCTGTTCATTTCTCCGGGGTGGGGGGGACAAAGGCAATATGTGTACCATCAATGGCATCAATGATGTTGAGGATATGTCCCAGTGCATAGAAGTCAGCCTTCACTGTGGCCAAATCCTCCACCTGTGGGAAAACGATGTAGCTGCGCATGTGTTTCATCAGGGCAGACAACACTCTCGTCAGAACATTTGAGAACATAGGCTGTGACATCCCTGATGCCATGGCCACTGTCGCTTGGAAGGAACCACTTGCCAGGAAATGGAGCACTGACAGGACCTGCACTAGAGGGGGATACGTGTGGGGTGGTGTATAGCTGAAATCAGGTCTGGCTCCAATTGGGCACACAGTTCTTAGATTGTGGCCCTATCAAGTCTGTAGGTTAGGATAATGTGCCTGTCCTCCATTGTCGCCAGGTCCACCAGGGGCCTGTACACGTTGGGATGTCTCCATCTCCTATTCATCCTCAGTGGTTGAACTCTAGGTTTAAAAATGTGAGTTGATGGTCATATTCAAACATATTCTCCGATTAATATGCAGTTTTTGCTCTACAGAAATAGTATGTGAACTTTTTTAAGTCAGTTGATGTGCCTCTGTCTGCTATGATGCAGTTAGTTGCCATGGCCTCTGCCCCTCTGAAATGGCGGCTACCTGACCTGTGAGGAGGGACAAGTGTAAATTATGTAATTCAGCTGGCGTTGTGCACCGTTGCGGTCAGCACTCGAGGACCGCCGTGCAACAACGCATTGGTTATCATTGGGGCATAGGGGTTCCAGGAGCCAATGGTGATGTAGGCTGGTGGTGACGGTGCGCACTGCCGCAGACGTGACAGCCATTTTCTATCTGTTCACTCACTTGCTAACTGACCTTCAACAGGAGAGGACCTACGCTGCAAGTGCTGCTGTGACTTGTGTCTGGAAGTGACCATGTCTCGAGTGTCTGGGGAAAGGTTCCCTGCTTTCACTTCGGAGGAGTTGGAGAGACTGGTGGATGGGGTCCTACCCCAGTACCCTTTACTTTATGGTCCTCCAGACCAACAGGTGAGTACACAGTGAGCATGATGCGTCGGGCATGAATATAAGGAGTGCTGTGTGTGTAAGCCTCACGAGGGGGGGTCCGAGGGGTCCTGGGCAGAGTGCTGCATGTATGGTGGTCAATGCATGTGCGTAAGGGGATGGGACGGATATGGTGGGCCATGAGTGTAACAGTCCGGACGGTATGACTAATACCTTTTGTTATGTATCTTTTTCTGCAGGTCAGCGCCCATCAGAAAAAGGGTATTTGGCATGGCATCACCAAGGAGGCGCGGACCCTGGGGGTCTTTGACAGGTGGAACACCCACTGCTGCAAACGGTGGGAGGACCTGCGCCACTGGGCAAGGAAAACGGCGGAGGCCCAGCTGGGGCTGGCCTCCCAACGAGGAAGGGGTGCCATGACGGCGGCCTATCCGGAGTTGGATGGGCGCTTGAAGGCATCACAGCAGCCACAAGGGAGGGAGTACAGATTCAGAATCATGACTTTGCGCGCACTAAGGAATTTACTGGGTGGGGGATTTGGGCTGTGGGTGCCCCTAGGCCAGGGAGAACATGGCAGGGTAGGTTCCATGATGGGCAAGCTCAGATGCACTCCAACCCAAACTATGTTAGTGGGCTTCTACTACTGGGCAGGGTCTTGTGGGTTTCAGGTGTGCAGCTAATGGCGTTAGGCATTGTACCCTATGGCCTGGTGACTAACATGGTAACTGGTAGTGCATGGCCTGGTGCATAGGGCTGTTCCCTGTGAGTGGTACATGCCAACGGTAGTGTTGTTGCTGGTATTGACCATGTGTATCCTCTGTCTCTCCCTCCCCCTTTTTGTTTTGTTACCCTGTCCTTGTGTGCATCAGCATCATTTAGTGGAGGAGCAGAGGCACCGGCGACCGAGGGAGCTGCATCCCACATGGGCCTGGAGGCCGAATCCACTGATGGTGAGGGCACCAGTGGGACGGAGGGCGAGGGGAGCTGCACCACAGAGACAGGAGGGGACAGTACTGACAGCGACTCCTCCTCCAATGGAAGCTCCCTGGTGGTGGCGGACACCTCTGTGCCCACCCCAACTACAGGTACAGCCGCCACTCCCCAGACCAGCACCACCCTCCCAGCAGCCCCTCAGCGTGCTTCCCGTGCCTGCTCACCCAGGAGGGTGGGTGGACATCTCCTTCGCCCCAGGTACCTCAGGCCCTGCCCCAGTTAGCCATGCTGCCCTCATTGAGGAGACTATTGAGCTCCTGAGATCCCTCTCTGTCAACCATAGTGAATGTCATCCAGGGTCTAGCAGGGCATTTGCAATGAACAAATGCATACCTGGAGGGCATTCACTCTGTTGTGGCGGCCCAACAGAGAGCATTCCAGGCTCTGACCAACTCACTGTTGGCAGCCATTGTCCCTGTCTCCAGCCTCCCCCTCCAACTTCTTCTACCCAGTCCCAATCCCCCCAACCCCAGCCTATCCCAAGCACACCTTCAGACCCGCATGCACCCAAATCAACACACAGAAGTGGCTCAGGCAAACACAAGCACCACACTTCATCCCACAGGCACTCACACAAGCACCTACCAGATGCAGGCACACCAACATCCGCTGCCTCCACTGTGTCCCCCCTCTTCCTCCTCATCCACCTCCCTCCCAGTTGTGTCTCCATTCACACCTGCATGCACTACATCCTCATCCACTACCTCCATAACCATCACACCTATCACTACACACCCCTCACTGGCAGGTACCACCCCCACATCCATGCACATGTCCCCTGTGTCTTCTCCCACTGTGTCTGTGACCCCTCCTCCCAAAGTACACAAACACAAGCACTCAGACACCCAACAGCCATCCACCTCACAATAGCGTCCAGCCCTATTCCCTACCCCTCACCCCATCCTTCACTTAGGGTCAGGGTGGCCAGAACCCAGCCGAGCACCTCAGCCACCAAGTCCACGGCCACTGTGGTTTCTGCAGCTACTGCAGGTGTGAGAGGCTCCAAGGAGGCACCCGTACCACAGCCAGTGTGCCAGCACCACCTGCTGAGGCCAAGAAGGGGCCGCCATCTAGCAAGGGCAAGAAGGGGACACCAGCCAGCAAGGGCAGGAAAGGTACACCAGCTGGCAGAAGCAAGGAGTCACCACCATCTGGTAAGGTCAGGAAGGGGCACACAACACCAGCCATGGCACTGCAGCTATCCAAGGCTGCAGGGGAGGGACTGGAGCATTCCCCCACCACTGCCAGCACCGCCACCTGCACCATGGTTAGCACCACCACCTGCCCACCGCCAGCATCTCCACCTGCCCTGCCACCAGCAGCACCACTGCCTGTAGCAGCAGCCCCAGTGGGCAGCCGTCTGCGGCTGCAGGAGAAGGGTTGGAGCATCCCCCCATCACTGTCAGCACCGCCACCTGCACCGTGGTCAGCACCACCACCTGCCAACCGTCAGCACCTCCACCTGCCCTGCCACCAGCAGCACCACTGCCAGCAGCAGCAGCAGCCTCAGTGGGCAGCTCTCCGAGGCTGCAGGGGAAGGGCTGGAGCCTACCCCCACCACTGCCAGCACCGCCACCTGCACTGCAGCCAGCACCGCCACCTGCCCTGCCGCCAGCACTGCCAACTCCCCCGCCGCCAGCAGCACCACTGCCAGCAGCAGCAGCCCCAATTAGCAGCCATCTGAGGCTGCAGGGGAAGGGCTGGAGCCTCCCCCCACCACTGCCAGCACCGCCACCTGCAGCGCAACTGCCATCCGTCACCGTCGGCGAGCAGTGCGTAGTCGTGACTACATGGGCTGCAGTGCGTCCTGGCCTCTGCAACACCTGTAAGTGTGACACACAGGTGAGAGACTGTGACCTTGCACCATCCAGGATGAAGCACACTGGGCACAAAGCCCCCTCCAGAACCAGTGGAAGAAGGCATCCACTCACCCCCTCCCTGGCAGGATGAAGCACACTGGGCACAAAGCCCCCTCAAGAACCAGTGGAAGAAGGCATCCACTCACCCCCTCCCTGGCAGGATGAAGCACACTGGGCACAAAGCCCCCTTAAATAACCAGTGGAAGAAGGCATCCACTCACCCCCTCCTTAGCAGGATGAAGCATACTGGGCACAAAGCCCCCTCCAGAAACAGTGGAAGAAGGCATCCACTCACCTCCTCCTTGGCAGGATGGAGCACACTGGGCACAAGGCCCCCTCCAGAACCAGTGGAGAAGCCATCCACTAGAGAGACTGTGGTTTGCACTCCCCAGGACCAAGCAGTGGGCAAACCACCCACTTAAGAGACTGTGGCCTTGCACTCCCCAGGACTAAGCAGAGGGAAAGCCACCCACTTGAGAGACTGTGGCTTTGCACTCCCTAGGATGAAGCAGTGGGCAAACCTCCCAGTAGAGAGACTGTGGCCTTGCACTCCACAGGACCAAGCAGTGGGCATAGAGCCCCCTCCAGGCCAGTGGCGCTGTACCATCTTCCGGCTGAGGTGCCCCACATCCCCCTGGGGTGCCTGTGTTTTTATGACCTGATGCCCCTGCAGTGTTCTCTCCGTATTGAGGCAGGAGTCAAGTGTGGCCTTGGCCTATGTGTTATGGCCCCATGGGTCACGGACATTTTGGAGTGGGCACTGTCCCTCCTTTTGTATATATTGTACATACTGTTTATTGATTTAAGTACGTATTCATCTAAAATTGTACTATTTCACTCATTTCAATCAATTCCTTTTGTCTTTGCGTTATTCCTGAGGGTTACGGAGTTTATATGTAATGTTGTTGCATCTGTTTGTGTTTTTTATGGTGTTGGGGGTGAGGGTGGGGATTGGGGTGTTGTGTGTTGCGCGTATGTGTCACTCTCTTTTTCCTCCCCCCTCCCTTGTGTGCCAGGTGCAGTACTCACTGTGATCGTCTTCACCAGCGTTCTTGTTCCTGGTATATGAGGAGGTACACCAGCATTGAAAAATGTGAGCTCGGTCTCCATGGGGTTGTGGTTCTTCCTTAAGTGTTGAGGGGTGAGTCGTTTCCCTTCAGAGTACTGTTTCCGCTGTGCTTTTTATGGCGCTGGTACAGCCCCAGAAAAGCTGGTGGATAGGTGTGTCATATTACTGTGGGCGGTACATTGTCTTCAGCCTGGCTGTTGGCGGTTACCACCGCGGTATTTGTTGCTACCGCTGTGGTAGTCAGAGTGTTAAAGTGGCTGTCTGTGTTGGCAGTTTCTGCCGTGGTCATAATTCCATTTTTTTTACCGCCGGCCTGTTGGTGGTATTACCGCCACTTTATCACAGACCGCCAGGGTTGTAATGTTTGCATAATTCTTTAAAAATTCAGATCTCCGGTTCCCTTAACCCTATTTCATTTGTTTTTTGGTCATTTTAAAGATAAATATATACTCTATTTTTATAAATTCATTTTTATTGTGTTTTGTGTTTTACTTATTTACTGTTTTGTGGTTTTTAAATGCTTTACACACTGGTCTCCTAAGTTAAGCCTTGCTGCTCGTCGTCAACCGACCAAGGGTTGAGATGGGTCTAATTTATTGAGACCTAACTGGACCGAAGTGGAGGTTAGTGGCCTGCTGTTAATTGTAGGTACTTACCTGCCCTTAACAATAATCAGATTTCCAATATCCAGTAGTATTTTTTACTTACTACAAAATCAATTCACAAGCGTTCAGATATCTCTGCTTCTGCTATCCTTTCTGCAGGTTGATTTCAATCACTTGTTCAGAGATCTCCCCAAATGTATGGGTACCCTTTTGTTGTAAATGTAGGAGGGATAGGGAGCACTTAGAAAATGGGTGATGTTTATGTAAATTTAAGACAAATTTTAGAAACTGACATGTTAATACAAAAAAAATCCACAAAAGTGTAAGACAATTGCTATTCCAAAAATACATGGCTAACTAGATCACAGCTCTAATGGAGACAAACCATGCTCAAATGCAGTCCAATTACTCAAGTCAAGCTCTACACGATCAAACACAACTACTACAGCAGGCTCCCTCAGAAAACAATGGTTTAAGTAAATAACACTTGAAACGTTAGGAAAAACTAAATTTATCTTTAGCCTCTAAATATATATTAACATTTTAACATAGTAATTAATTATCAGACATAACAAAACAGGGCTCCCAACACATGAACACACCTTCTAAAGCAAGTGGGAAGGAGTGCTGGTTAGTTCTATCCCACCCATCTACAGGTGAAACTCATTTCCACACTGACAAGCTGACCAGCCTTTTTGGGTTCACCTTGTTGGTGAATGTTTTTAAATCTCTGCCCCTCAATTTGAGGAACAATTAGTTGATTGGGAGATAATTTACAGGTAATGGATCAACAACTTTGGTACTTCCAGGGAAGCTGTCATTGTCAAATACAGGTTCTCTCCTGAAGTGACCCTTGACATGATTTCAGGCTAGGAGCATGAGCTAAATTCACCTACAGCCTACCCCCAGGGTACGTGTGCCCATGTCAACATATAAGCTGCACTTCATTTTATGGCCACTGGGCCTTTCTAGGTTGTCACTTCTGACCATGTGGACATCTCACAGGCAGGTCAATACTGATGCTTACATTGGGTTTTGAGATGTATCACCAGCACCAGTTAACTGCCATGTCATAGTCAATGATGGAAATTAAAAGGGTAGTAATAGAAGCCATCTTGTTTTCCCTCTTCCTTTATGTATTGGTGGCACTCAGTTGACCCAAACAGCACTTCAACTACAACATCAAACAGATACCTTTTCTGCAACAGACAGCCCTAGTACTCTATTAATGAGTGAGATAGCTGTAATGGCATGGGTGCCTTTAATGGAAGGACAAATGCTAATAGATATGTTACAACAACTCACACCAGGGCTGCATGTGCATCTGGGAGATTGCTGCTTAAATAATCACCTCTATGGCAAAAAAAGAAGCACACACACACAAAGACACCCACACACACACAAATGAGCCTTCATTGAATGCACTTTTGGTTTACTCACAGGCGATGCTTATTACACCCCAGAAGATGTATGCAAGATAGCAGTAGCCTATTGAGTGTTGCACAACATTTCCCATAGAGAAGTCACTCATGATCTAGGCCCACATGCAGGTTGCTGGAGTAGGGTACAGAACAGAAGTCAGGGTCTACAGGGGCATGATTGACTAGTTGCCTCAATTTTCACACTAGTTTCTATATTGGTTGCTGCATTATTACGGTTGGACAGTGTCTTGTCAATGATAAATGGTGGACTATTATACTATCCACAAATACCACAGTGAGACAATGGAGTAAAACTACCATAAAGTCACAATCAAACAAGCTGTGCTCTATTTATTAATACACTTGCCTTTCACTTTCACATTCATTTTATCTCATATACAAATATACATTAAACTAAGCTCATTCCTATAGTTTTCACAAGTATGTATATCATTAGAAGTTTTTACAAACATTATAAAACAGCTACTTTTAACATGAAACCACCTTAGTCTATGTTTTAGAGTCCTCCTCATGCAGGGTAGGCACCTCCTGATTTGGGACTGAGCCTTCTCCATACAGGATGGAGACCTAAATTCTTGGAATGGAGATGTCTGCCTAATACCAAAACTGGAAATTACATAAAGGCACACTAAGGACCTGATTACGTAACCTTGGGTTCCGCCCATCAGCACAGCAGGAAAGTTGTAATGGGCCTGGCAGGGAGGTAGAGAATATGGTGGCAGCCTTTCCGTCGGAAGTTCAGCGGAGTGGTCATCCCGTCTGCCGAACTCGTAATCAGGCCCTAGGTTTCTGGCCATTCTGAGCCATCCTCTCATAGTAAACATATTCTCCTCTATACTGCTGTTCTTTTGGGTATCTCAATTCCCAAAATGGCTGACAGAAAAGATTAGAGAGCCCCAAACTTTGCTCATAGGAACCAGACTTCATTTATGAAGGGAACATCCAAATATTTACCTCCATTCTATAGGGTTGCAGAGGTCCAGCTGAGCATTGCACTAGGGGTTAGATTTTGAGGTAAACTAGCACACTCTACAGTATAGTCACTGTCCACACCCACGGGGGGAGGTGTCATAAGTGATAAGAGTACCTTAAGTACTGGGCATGTATAAAGCCGCAGGGTGTACTTGGCCAGTCTAATAATATAAATGTGTATGTATTTTTAAAGTTATGTCCAGTTAGATGTCAAATCTAATGTTTTCCTATTATGTCCTGTTGTCTGTACCATATGTTGTCCTGGGAAACAGGAGGACTAAATGGTTGTTATTTGTTTGCATGTTTTTTTTAAATCACTTATATTTAAAAAGTAACAATGCATTGGCATAATGGAAAATTGTTATAAGCATAACATATTGAGTACTTATCCCATCAGCTACCAGAGTTTGAACATTGACTCATGTTACTTTTTATTTTGCTGACATCATTGTATGAAGGGTTGACATTTTGTAACTTTACTTTGCTATCCCACATTAAATTAATTCTTAAAAACACCAATAACAGCATGATAGGGGAACTCTTACCTGGATAGGATTGCTTGCCATGACCCAATCCTAACTATGTGACCCAATTCAACAAACGAAGTTCCTCATAGAAGGGATGGGATAATGTTTTTAAACTTATGGCTGATACTTAAAAACAAAGAGAGGGCATAAACAATGTGACAACATTAAAAGTTCACTTTAGCCATTAAAATGCAAAGGGTAATCAAGCTCTTAACACGTCCATCATTTTCATATTTAATGATATATTTATTTAGAAAGGATTGCTATGTATACAAATTGGTCTACATATGTAAATATTACTTAGTGATTTTGTCTTCATGCCTGGGAGAAAATGTTCCTTTTGGTGTGATGACCTCTATTTTTGGCTACATTTTATTAATTAATTTTAGCCTTTGCACACTAGGACACTGCTGTCCAGTGGTTTCTGTATGTGTTCTGACCCACTCCTGCATATAGAAATTGGCTAATCCTTGATTGGTTTATTTAATTTTTCTATGAGGCCATAATACAGAGCACGCAAATGCACACATGGCATGAAAAGGTAAGTGTCACCTGTGGACTTCAGCATTTATTAATATGTCATACACTAGTGTGACAAAGGAAAACATGGCTTCAGTCCTACCATTGTAGCATGAAAGTTGTTGTGTAAAACCTGCAGAGTGACCTGTTTAAATAACCCAATTTGAAAGGCAAAAACCTTCATTTTAAGTGTTAGTAGGCCACCCCTATGTGAGTCTGTAGAAAATTAATGTTACCATGTTACCATGTCCCTACAGTGACAAGGCCATACCATATATTCTCACTGTAGCAGGCCTAGCTATCCAATGCAGAAAATCAGAGCACAGATTAATAATCTAAGGGCTGACTTCACAAAGGTAATTTACGCAATTAAACATGTGAATTTATTAGTTGCATGCTACATTTGTGTCTCACACTAAAATTGTTTGCTAATATTAGAGTGGCATGGATTTTTATTTGTGATCTTTCCAAAGGACCTAATACCAAGTTTATTATCAAACTTTTCTCACATAAATTAAAGAGAGACTTCTTTAATTTGCTATTCTGATCACATTAAGATAGTTAGCCCAAAACAACACTTATGTTTAAAATTCATATAACATAATTGTAAGAAAGTTAGCTACCGGGATGGCGTAAGTTCAACCACAAGGACAAGGCTAAGGGTGGGTGTAACTCATGTAATTTCGTGAGGAATTTGTATGCAGAATTACCAAAATATTCTGCAAGATTATATGATATTATGCAAGATGAGTATTTATGGATTTAATGCTATTCTCTTAGCACAATCATGCCCCTTGCATTTAAAACAAACGTGAGAATGCATTTTTTGCCAAGAAATAGTGCTACAGAACATGTATCACTATTAATTGAATTAACATAATGGCTAGGGTTTCTAAATGCACCACACAAACAGAAACAAAATGGATCAATTGGAATACTCCAACTGCTGCCAATCCTCAGGATATACTATTTGAAAATGTTATGTTTAGTATAATTAAAATTAATTTATATTAGTCACAAATTAGATTATTATGGGTTGTCAGCCAAAATACCTTAAACAAAGAGAAGCATATTTAATTCTATAAAAAAGAGAAGAGGTTTCAGGGATGGCAGCTCTTCCTTGCTGCATATTAACCCCATATTTCATTTACAATATAATTTAAATGTATTTAAATTAACTAAAAATGTGTTTTATTATTAGGGATAAACAATGATTATTTAATAAAATGAAATATGATTTGGTTATGGCTAGGATTGGGCATAGAATGATTACAATGTTTGGTTAATTATAAATTAAATACATAATTATGGATATGACTAGGGTGCTGTCAGGGAGAGCTAACACATTTAATTAATTACAAAATAATTAAAATATTCAATTTTTTGGGTTCGTATTAGCATTAGGGGCAGAATGTAAAACAATAATAACTAATTTAATTCATTTAAAGGTGTTATTTTAGAATTAAGATTCGAGCAAAGCTATGGGCATTTAGGCCCTCATTACGACCCTGGCCAACGGTGCAATGATGGCGGTAGGACCGCAAACAGGCAGGCGGTAATTACCGCCCCATTATGACCACATGCCAAACCGCCAATGTACCACACCGTCCGCCACGGCAGTAATGACCGCCAAGCTGGAGACACCGGTCTCCAGCCCTGCGGCAGTCACTAGTCCATCGGCGGGATCATGACCCCACATACCGCCATTAATTTTGTGGAGTTTTGAACCGCCATGAAATCCATGGTGGTAGGCACTATTAGTGCCAGTGAATTCATTCTCTGACGCTGATTGGGGTCTCCCCCTACCCCTGCCCCTCCCCTGAGTCCACCCCCAACACCCACGACCCCACTACCACCCCCAAAGGTGGTAGGACCCCCTCCCCACCCCGACCCCCGTAGACCCTCCAAACATACCCCCACACGCATGCTCACACCACTCACACACATACACTCGCACATACATGCACACATGCACACATATAGACACAGAACACTTCCCCTACACACATCACACCTCCCGCATGCATACACACACTCACACACCCCCTCTAAACACTCACACTCACATCCCCATGCACGCACACATCACACAACACCCCCCACCCCCCTCCCCTGTCGGACGATCACCTTACCTGCTTCAGTGGTCCTCCGGGATGGAACGGGATCCATAGGGGCTGCTCCGCCGCATCACCCCGTCACCAGAACGCCACCACGCCGAATACTGGGACGTAATTCGGTAGGCGGTGTTCTGATGACGTGGCGGTGACGGTGCAGAAGCCTCAACTACACCGCTGACCGCCAGTATGGCTGCTGGCTGCTCTCTGTCCAAAAAAGGGCGGAGGGTCGCCAGTAGTCATAATTTGGTTGGCGTTAGACCGCCAACACTGGCGGTCTTCGGCTCGGCAGAACCTCAAAGGTCTTACCAAAAGACCGCTAAGGTTGAAAAGAGGGCCTTAATTTCCTAAATTAAATAAAATTAAAACAAAATATGGTAAGCATTCATGAGTTCTTAAAAATTAAATAAATAAAACCAATTTAACTTTGGTTAATGTTAAAGACTTGCAACTGAAGTTAAAATGCGTAAGAATTAGGTAGGGTAGGTACAGAGGGGACGTGGTAATGGTAATCAATGTAGTGTCAACATTGTATTTATTTGAATATCAATGTACTTGTTTTAGTGGTAAAAACATCCTACAACATTTCACATTTTTGTAATTTATTTTCAAAAACTTTTAATTAAACATTTTAGCAATTGCAGAAGTAGTCTAAGAGCAAACTTAAAGATATATCTAGTGAGAAGACCTGGATTAGGTGGGAGTTGCATTGAACATTTTAAAGGCTTTGATACAGAGTAGAAGCTGTTTTGTCACGTCTGAATTAAAACTTAAAACTACTGCTAATCCACCCCAAACAAACTTCTCAGGGGTAGTGGGGTACAGTGTGGACTATGCAAAAAGGATATCTTGCACATATTGTATTTCTGGCATTGTGATGTGGCCAGCTAAGTTATAAACTCAAACGGGGAGGTGCCCAGGTGTACAGGAGGGCAAATATCAAGGTGATGGGATTTGCATGAAACAATGTGTCATAGAGAGCCTTTACAAAAAAGAGCTTCAGAGCACACTGTCTGGGGGTGAGAAGCAGGTCAATTCCAGTTTGTTGACAAAGTTGAGAAGTGGCTTTCACTCATGAATGGAGTAACCTATGGCTTATTTGCTCCAGAAGGAGAGTGATCCAAAGCCAAAAATAAACATCAATATAGTGGTGCACCAACAAAGATCATAAAGGTGAAAAAGTCCAATTAAAAATGGTAGACTGTCTCCAATATTCCATTTCAAGGCAGTTGTTAAAACTTCATGATTCCACAATGTTGCAGTAAACCACACCGCAGCCATTTTGTTTACCACTGTGAGCTTCATCAGAACTGTGATATGACAACAGAAATATATACAATTAATACAAAATATGATAGCCATTGTGTATGCAAATAACTCACCCTCCATCTGTGTTCAGTAAATTTTTCCTATAGACATACAAAAATGTGCTGATTCAAAACCAGTTACAAACCATTACAAAACTTTATATAGGCATAACCAACAATTTGATTTACATGTTGTCGTTCTGTCCTACATATACCACAGACCACATATTTACTACAGCAAGGGAATAGATGCACATTGTAGAGGAAAGGTCATCACCCACCATTGACTCAGAATGGTTTTAATACAAGACCATCATTATAAGCATACAAAATTCTATCCATAAGTATCATCTTAGCACATTGCAAATTTTGCCCAAAATACTGCTATAATTTATGTCATACACAAAAGCATCCAGATAATATACAAAATGAATAATTCACACCATCCACATTTATATAGATGGTCAATCATTCATTTGGACACAACTATGTATGTTTCAATTTTCAGAAATATTGTCATCCGCATTAGAGGTCCCAATTGTATTTCAACTCAACATCCCACTCTTGTTTCCAGTGAGGTAAACCCCACAATGGGCATCTATTAAGTATAACAGTAACAACATAAATGTGCAAAGGTACACAAAAAGGAGAATCTTCTCAAAATACCCCCTCTTTTTCAAAAACTCAATACAAAATAAACAACTTCAGAAATTGAAAAAGTAACAGCTAAAGGAATTATAACCAACTTATAATTTTATACATTCAAAACCTGTGATGAGCTGTTCAGTTTATATGCACACCCACTGAGAAACAGCATCCGAAACACACCAAAGAGGAAAGACTCCCAACACTATCAATCTAGCCATTGTAAGAGCTGTTTCTTATGATACATCAAATTAGCCATCTAACTGAACAATGGACAGTTGCTCACAACACATCAAATTTGCCATGTGATGAGATGATGAAGAACGGTGTTACAATCATATCTGCCCCACTGTCAAGCACTTCCCAACACACCCAAGTGAAAATGGCCTGCAACATTGTATTAATGGTATGGCCTCACACCACCAGGAGCCATTCCCTTTAAACACTCATTGCAAAACTGCACCCCAAAAACACCAAGAAGAAAGGCTAAATAAATATAGCATCAGCCCAGCTAAACTAGAAACCATTACTTGTAGCACTGATTCAGTGACTGTAAGTAAGTGAAAGAGTGTTACTTTTAGCACATTGTATCAGCGATGTGATGAAACATTACAAAACGATGTTCAATATGTGTCTGCCTCTTTGCCGACCAGACCTAATTGAAAACTTCTTGTAACAATGTATACTCCAACCCAAATAAAGAATTGTTGTCCAAAGCACGTTCCAACTACAAAGTATGTCTTAATTGAAAACAGCTTATAACAATGTATCCTCCAAGCCAAATAAAAGGATGTTGCACAATCCAACTGCAAAGTGTGTCCCAAATCCAGCAGCACCCCTCCAGTTATTGTATCAGAGAAAAAATAAAATAAAAGATGTATCCCTGCACATATGAACTGCATAGCACATCTTAGTTATCATGCCATTTATTATTTATGCACTGCACCACTAATCATCCGAATCTGCACCAAAGCATTAAATTCTAAACTACCAGCATTATGCCATTATTAAAAGGCTCATCCCACCTAACAGTGCACCAATTAAATAGCCCACTATAATTTGTTAACACCAGACACCTGCATTCGAACCTGTAAGACACCTCCACTGTGCATAAGGTAATGGGTCCACTATCTTCGAAGGTCCCACCATTCGTGGCAACCCAACCAATATTTAAATTCAAAATCAAAATCATAATCCTAAGCTAAACAACTAAACTATTCAAAAACAATTTTGATTGAACCTTGCCAATGTGAAAAGAAACAGCATTGCAACATTCTTTGCATATCAAGCTCCATATAGTTCCCTGTTGTAGAACTCCATAAAAAAAGTCCATAACAAAATAACACCCCCATCATGTTGAACATAGGACATTGCTAAATCTTAGTACTGATTTACTGTGACCACTCATCCCTATGATTTGATGATATTAAGGAAATTCCTTCAAAAATGTAGAGATTTATAGTGTCCATCCTGAGCACACCTTTCAAATACAGGCACCCCACAACCCTGTTGGCAATACAAACAATGTTCAATATTGGGGTTTGGGCACCTTACAGAATATTTTATAGTCACAAAATGGGAGTTTATAAACTTCCACTGCACAGTACGTATCACAAATCGAATAACGGCATCCCATAGGAAGCCACCATAATCAATAATGAGGCCATCTTCCCATGCCAACGTACAGCACCAGACCAAATATACTCGGCCCCTTGAAGACCCATTTCTCCCACAATTTTATTTCCATTCCGATCATTAAAGTAAGTGCTCACTTCAGCGCAGGTAAATAGTTAAGATAAATGCATGTCAACAATTCTCCCTAAACAGTCATGAATAGCAGGGAATATAACCACAAAGATGTAATTTTAACATTGCAAATCATCATAATTTATTCAGCAATAACCCAAGCATTATGTTCCCCATTGTGGCACCGTAATGCATCACTGTGAAAGGGATACCTAAGCCCACAGGATCCCTCTTCAATCAGCTATCAGCAAAAATTCCTAACAGAACCCACCAAATTTCACAATCAATACAACCAGTTAGTCAAACTAAAAAGAATAATGCAACTCATTATCAATATTTTGGCACATTTCGATTGCTCTTCAGATGATAAATCCATCCTGCTTCCATGTGCCGTAACAGTAACTCTCTGTCCCCTGCTCTTTCACTAAATGGCATATGATCAGTTCCATGGAACCATATGTTACAATTATTTTCATGGTGCTTCATATAATGAGGAGTCATTAGATACTGTGTATCTCTATTCCTCAATGCCTGGACATGTTCCTGAAGACATGAGTTATGGGGCCTGATGGTACTGCCCATATATACCTTCTTACAGTCACAACCAATTACATATGTAACAAACGTAGTATTATAATTAATAATACATTGCCTGATCTCATAAGTCTATTCCGTGTTGTAATGGAATTGTTTTGTTTTATTTATACCCTACTGACAAGCAATGCAGTCATTCCATGTAAAAAAGCCCTTCAGTGGCTGGGGCAACCATGATATACCCTCCCTTAATGGGGGAATGAAACTAGAACATAACCAGTCCTTCAAGGTCCTACCCTTAGGAAAAATCATCTTGAGTTTGGGCAAATGTCATTCTTAATGCTGGGGATCTCCAGTGATAAATGTCTGTATTTACGCAGATTCCTTTGTATGTTATCTCTATGAATGGTGTACTTGATGATAAAGGCCAAATGGCTCTATTCATCACCCTCTTGTCTCTCCTTCTTTCTCACTTTACATCTCAAGTAACCTTCTGTATCTTATTTTCACTTTGCTATAAGATCTTTTCATCATAGCTCCTAGCTAAAAAACGTTCTTTCACTTTGTTAATATTTGGCAATAATATATTGGGTTTGCTGCAGTTCCACTGATTTGGACCATCCACCATAAGATGTGTTGTTTACCACACATCTGGGCTGAGCACTCACAGCATGCAAAATACTGTTGCAGGTGGTAGTCTCTCTGAACATGGTATTCTGTAGCATTCCATTTTCTATGTAACACTGAAGATCCAAGACATCAATTTTCCTCCTATTATAATTTATTTTATATTTAATAATCAATCTAAAACTAAAGGGTCTATTATTAAGAAATACATAATAGTCATTCAACTGTGCCTCTGACCCCTTCCACAACACTATGGTGGCATTAAGTTACCTCGAGCAACACAAAAGGAATATGGACAGAGTGTTGGAACTTTTCAAACACTCATCCCCAGTCACAAATCTGGGTTTAATCCATCGTTCTTTTGCTCACCATGCCACCCCAGTTTGGGTCCAGCCAAATGCACATCAATCTTGACCCTTTCCCCATGGGGACAGTCCAGCCCAAACTGCCAGGCTAGGTCCTCCCTGGACCGGAAACAAGCATCCTGGGACCCGTTTCAGGGTATAACTCTTCATCAGCCAGGCTAGCTTGAATCCAATGGCACAGAAAGTCAAGTTTCATGCACCACCCATAGGTCTTGGTGTGGAGTAGGCTATTTCACCTCAACATGGATGTTGTTCTGAGATTAGTGTGCCTGATATGAGTGTGCAGTCTAAATTATGAAATAGGGAGCATGTGTTAAATAGGTAATCTATGCAGGAATATGTGTGGTTGACACAGGAGTAGAAGTAGTCTTTCACATTAGGACTGAAATAGTGCCATGTCCCAATGATCTTCAGTTCAGTAATTCCCTTTTTTGAGGTGCAACAACATGGCTACCATTACCAATGAGTCAAAGAAGTCCAAGATCTATCCACCACCCTTTAAAAATGTGGCCAATCAAGGGTGGTGCATGAGTTGTATGGTAGTTTATTCCATTAGTGTTCGCCCAGGACAGATTAATTTAAACAACCAGTTGGGATGTGATACAGAACTCCACATAGGTCCATTCTGCAGGACTAAGACACTGGAAGGTTGCAAATAAGGACAGTTCGGAGGACTTAACCCCAGCCCTGGATCTGCTGTGAGGCCTCTGGCCTGCTGTCATTAGAGGGGAGATGTAAGGTGAATGAAGATTTCCAAGAATCTTTTTAGAGGCCTACAGGAAGGTTGAGGCTGGGGGGGACAGTACTATGTTAGTGGGAGGTGATGGGATGTCAGTTACCACCAGGGGCATCACATTGAGGATGGCAACAGGGTCAGCCGATGACCAAAGATGCATGGGGGGGTCTCCTGCTGCACCACCAGGCTACCTCCATGCAGGCACAGTCATTGAAGAGTTTTAAAGGGCAGTTTCAGAAATGAGCAGGCAGATGTTGGGGTCTAGAATAGCAAAAACTGCAGGTGTCATTACCTGAAGACTGTCTACAGGGTCCATGGCTTCCCCAGAGCCTCGTAATGACCTGGGAAATAAAGTTTCCCCCTCTGCAGAGAGTGCCACTTTGGTAGCCATGCACTTGGAACAAAACAATCAGAGGTGTTACCCTACTCCAATAGGGCATCCCAATGTGTTCATCAAATTTCCGAAGTGGGGCAGGAGGATTAGGATGTCATCACCTCTCAAAGGTCTGAGGGGTCCAAGAAGTCGATCATGGAGGCTCAACTGAGGCTGCGCTGATTCAGTAGGTCATCCACCAGAGCAATGGGGTCACTATGGGGCGCTGTCAGGGTCCAGTAAACGCTGCCCCAAGTGCCTCAATGCAGGCCTGCCACACTTACCTGAGGCCGCAGGCAGAGCCATCCCATTAGCAACATCCCAGGGCCAGGTCTTAATCTGCTACACAAGATGGCATCTGCACAACAGAATAATGTGAGATTGCTCCAAATCAAAGTAGCTCTAGCCCTGAGGTGCCCGCCTGGGGACATTGAATATGGTATGTGGGATCCTGATTCTCCAGGCAACAAAGTCTGGCCACTCACCTGGAGTGGGATAAATTCAGGCCCTGTTTGACAGCTTAAAATGTCAGATGTGGCTCTTTAGGGTGCTCTTGTGTTCAGGTCCCAGTTAGCTTCAGCTGCCTTCAAAAACAATTGTCGCCAACGCCACAGGTTCCAACCTCTGAGAGTCATGGTAAAAATGTTTTGGCGTTAGTCTTGTAACATACATTCAGGTCGTATTGGAGAGGAGTCATAGCACCCTTGTCTTACCACATTCCTGGATAAGTCACACCCTCTAACTTTTGTAATTTAAGAGCCACTGATGAGTTTTAAGATGATTAACTTTGTTCTAATATATAATATTGTAGTGTAGCCATTTTTAATGTAGCTTTCTGCGCATTTGCTTAATGTATTAGGCCTCTGTGCACTTTGCCCTAGATGCATTTTATTTAGCCTTGCACTGTTATTTTACAATAACCAGTTTCACTGTCTTGTTTTTATTTCCTTCTATCACACTGTTTAGCTTACTTAGCACTGTGTTCTCAAACAATACATTCTTGCTCGCTCTGTGCGTCAGTCAAGGATACAGTCTGGGACATTGCCGATAGACGTGGTAGAAGTTTAGTCTTTATGGTTCGTAGAAAGTACACATCCTTACGTAGGGACGTTTCTTAGAACACCAGCGTGTTAGTTGTAAAAACACTTTCTAGTCTGGGTACATATAAGAGGGAGATTCCGACCAGGAACCCACAACTAGATGCTGACTTTCAGACCCAGGACCTCCTCACATTCAGAAGGCTCCTCAAGACCTGGCTCTTCGACCGCTAATCCAGCAGCGCTCCCCCCCCCCCCCCCTCAGCGCCTCGAAACCCTGACGGGTACATAGCGCGCTCTATAAATACCATGATTGATTGATTGATTGACTGACTGCCCTGTTGCAGCTGCTAATCCAGATCACAGGCTTTTGCTCAGGTATGAGGGTTGATGTCCTCCCGGGGGAACCTGAAAGGCAGGCTTAGAGCTTCACATGCTGTGCTCAAAATATAACTTAGAGAGAACATAACTTAGTTGCAATATGATAGCCTTATTCTTATGTTTCACTCTCCTCGTTACTATTTCAACCTTACTGTATTGTATGGTTCTGGTTATTGCGGCTCGCGCCTTGTTATCTAAAATGCAGTCGTTTTATTAAACCAATCTTTAAAACTCAAACTGCCTTTGTCATTTATATTTGAGACCGCACTTTGTACGAGAGAACTGGTTGTGACCTGAGTGACCATGACTTCCCTGGGAAGCACTAAGATGTCATGCGCTCGGCTGCCCAATTGTCTCTTCCCTTTGGGAGAGATAAGGCACTGCTAGTTAGCCAGAGCATAACCCGGATTTAGGGTGACAAGAGTCCTTCACCGTGGGTCAGACGTAGTCCCCCACACTGCGAACGATCTTGCCGCCCAAATATCCAGTAGTCTCATTACGATAATGAGAGCATACGCGTCAATATTAATGGTTTAAAATATTGCATAAAATAAAGTAAACATTTGTTATTTAATTAATTCATTCATTCTAACTTACACTTCTTGTTAGTATTTATCTAAAGTACATAAGATGTAATGAACAGAAAGAGCAGAGCCCATTTAATGGCAATTATTAATTGCTGAAAATCAGGTTTGTTTCTCAATCACACACCTTAAATATTCCCTCTTTTAACAGTATAATTATGAAATATGCCATATTCGCTACTGGGCCTTTTCCCCCCGTGTTGAGCTCTGTTTTTGGCTATTTGGGGTAGTTTGTGCTTAGGACACCATAACCTTTTGTCCACATAAGCTATCCACCACAAACCTGTGGCCTTTTTCAATATTCTGAGGTTTGTAAAGGTACACAGAGTTTGTGGGTTCCCCTGGAGGAGACCAAGAAAGTAGCCAAAATAGAGCTAGAATTTGTTGCTTCTATAAAAAAATTGGGAAAAGTGCTGCAG
Source organism: Pleurodeles waltl (assembly GCF_031143425.1). NCBI lineage: Eukaryota > Metazoa > Chordata > Amphibia > Caudata > Salamandridae > Pleurodeles > Pleurodeles waltl. Next base: position 1,018,372,895 of record NC_090447.1, on the reverse strand, counting down.
AAGAAAGCATCTGTTTATTCCACTGTACATGGCATCAACAAAGGGTTTGCAGTGCTAAAATCACCATCTTCCCAGCTTTCAGGAACAGTCAGACTTAGATCAGAAAACCAGTTTTTTCAACACAGTTTTGGCATTTTACTGGGACACACCACATTTGTACTATTTTTGTGCTTTCATTCTCCTTCCTGTTGGTGACAAAAATGGGTGTAAAACCAGTGCTGGACCCCGGACAGCTAAACATTTACGAAAAGTAGACAAAATTCTGAATTTAGCAAGAGGTTATTCGTGGAGATCCTTTCAAGATTTTCCTACAGAAAGTAACAGCTGAAATTAAAAAATATTGAAATTGAGCTGAAAAAACCCAGCCATTTCTGTCTATGTTTTCTTCTGTCACTTTTTCCAGCTATGGTAAATTTTTTTAATTATATACCGTTACGTCTGCTGTTTGCTTCTGATTGCAGGAATATATAGGTTTTGTAGGTTCAACAGGAACCCAAGTTACCCAGAGCCAATAAATGAGCTGTACCTTGCAATGGGTTGATATTGTGTACCGGGTATACAGCAATTCATTTGGTAAAATATAAATTGTGAAAAATAGGTATCAAAGAAACCTATGTATTTCCAGAATGGGCACAAGATAAGGAGATAGGAAACCTAGCAAATATGTAAAAAAAATTAAATTAGACATCTAGGGGAATCCAGGATGAGGTGACTTATGGGGCTCTCACTTGATTCTGTCTCACAGAATCCTTTGCAAGCCTGAAAGGTTAATCAAAAAATACTTTTTTTTATAATTTCAGTCCTGCGAAGTACTGAGATCTGGGTGGAGCCACAAACTTCCTTCCACCAAGGCATTTCCCCAAGTCTTCCTATATAAATGGTACCTCACTTGTGTTGGTAGGCTTAGTGCCCACGACAGGAAATGCCCCAAACCAGAACGTGGACTCATCACATTTTTCCAATAAAAACAGCTGTGTTTTTTGTAAACTGCCTAGCTGTGGATTTTGGTCTTTATCTCAGCCAGAACCTAGGGATACCTACCAAGCCTAAGCTTTTTTGAAAATTAGACATCTAGAAGAATCCAGGATGGGGTGACTTGTGGGGCTCTCATAGGATTCTGTTTCCAAGAATCCTTTGCAAACCTGAACATTTGGCTAAAAACACCTTTTCCTCACATGTTGGTGGTGCAAAGTTCTGGGATCTGAGGGAAGCCACAATTCTCCCTCCCACCCAGCATTCCCCCAAGTCTCCCAAATAAAATGATACCTCACTTGTCTGGGTAGGCCCAGTGCCCGTGACAGGAAATGCCCCAAAACACAATGTGGACACATCACATTTCCCAAAGAAAACAGATGTGTTTTTTTAAAAGTGCCTAGCTGTGGATTTTGGCCTCTAGCTCAGCCAGGACCTAGAGAACCCTAACACATCTGAACATTTTTAGAAAGTAGACATCTAGGGGAATCCAGGATTGGGTGACTGGTCGGACTCTCAATGGGTTCTTTCACTCAGAATCCTTTGCAAACCTGAAAATTGGGCAAAAAAACATTCTTTCCTCACATTTCAGTGCTGCAAAGTTTTGGAATCTGAGGGGAACCAAAAAACATCCTTCCACTCAGCATTTCGCCAAGTCTCCCGATAAAAATGGTACCTCACTTGTGTGGGTATGCCAAGTGCCCATGACAGGAAAGCCCCCAAATCACTACGTGAACACATCACATTTTTCCAACAAAAAGATTTTTTTTTGCAAAGTGCCTAGCTGTGGATTTTGGTCTCTAGCTCAGCCAGAACCTAGAGAAACCTAGCAAAACTGTAACGTTTTGGAAAGTAAACACCTACGGAAATCCAGGTTGGAGTAATTTGTAGGGCTGTCACCTGGTTCTGTCACCCAGACTTCTTTGCAAACCTCAAAAGTGAGCTAAAAAACATTTTTTTCTCCATATTTTGGTGCTGCAAAGTTCTGGAATCTGAGGAGACCCACACATTTCCTTCCACCTGGCATTCCCCCAAGTCTCCTGATAAAAATGATGCCTCACTTGTGTGGGTAGGCCTGGTGCTTACAAAAGGAAATCCCCCAAAACATAATGCGAACACATCACATTTTTCCAACAAAAATGGATGTGTTTTTTGCAACGTGCCTAGCTGTGGATTTTGGCCTCTAGCTCAGCCACCTACGGAAACCTAGGAAACCTGTACATTTTTGGAAAGTAGACACATAGGGTAATCCAGGATGGGATGACTTGTGGGGCTCTCACTGCGTTCTGTCACCCAGAATCCTTTGCACACCTCAAAAGTGAGCTAAAAACACTTTTTCCTCACATTTTGGTGCTGCAAAGTTCTAGAATCTGAGGGAAGCCACAAACGTCCTTCCACAGGGCATTCCCCCAAGTCTCCTGATAAAATTGGTACCTCACTTGTGTGGTTAGGCCTAGTGCCAGCAACAGGAAATGCCCAAAGCGTACTGTGGCAAACGTGATAACCGAGATGAGTGTTCTAATTAGTCCTGGGATCTGGAACCATTTAGGGAAACCTACCAGACCCAGATGTTTCTTAAAAATAGACACCCAAGAGAGTCCACAGAGGTGTGGCTCATGTGAATTCTCCAAACTTTTTGTACACAGAAAACTCTGCAAATGTGAAATGTAAAAACAGTATTTTTCTATGCATTTACCCGATGTAAGCTGCAGGAATATGCATGGATCCACAAACATCTACTACCTAGCAGTCATCCAGTATGAGTGCAAGGTAGTTTTCTGCGCTAACCACCTTGTGCATACATTTCATTAAAATTAAAGCACAGCTATCGCCTGACTTTACTAATCCACTCATCTAAATACATATCTATCCTTTGCAGCAGGCAAATAAACCATCTGCGCTACTTTCAATACTACCACTACACAAAAGTCAGATCTCTTTCTATATAGAGAGAATCTATCTCTAGGGGGAAATTAAAAAAATATATATATAAATATATATATATATATATATATATATATATATATATATATATATATATATATATATATATATAGAGAGAGAGAGAGAGAGATAGAGAGAGTCTCTCTCTCTACATCACTTTGTTTTATACGTGTGCTTTCCTTGCTGCCAACCACGACCCCACGGCAAACCCATGTCAGGATGGCCAACCCCAATATTTTCAATTACCCCCGCCATTTTGATTTTTTTTTTTTTTTCAAAATCACATTTCTTTCCTGGGGGGGGCATGATCACAAAAGCACCGGAGGATTTTTAAAACCCCTCCCTGACATCAGTCACTAATCGTGGCCCACACTAGAGAGGGTGTGCGTGTGTGAGCCCTTGGCTGACACATGCACCCATGAGGTTAAGGAAGTTGTTGGTAAAACATGTGGGTAAAATAGTGAAATATAAACGTTTATTTGCAGAAAAAATGACCCACAGGCAGAGATGAGCAAATTCCATAAATGTTGTATCTTCATGAAGCTATGAAAATGTACAATTCCACCTACTTGCCCATTTCTGCATAAGCCAGTCTACACCGGTTCAGGGACCCCTCAGCCCTGCTCTGGCGCGAAACTGGACAAAGGAAAGGGGAGTAACCACTCCCCTGACCTACACCTCCCCTGGGAGGTGCCCAGAGCTCCTCCAGTGTGCTCCAGACCTCTGCCATCTTGGAAACAGAGGTGCTGCTGGCACACTGGACTGCTCTTGTTGGCCAGGGCCAGCAGGTGACGTCAGAGACTCCTTCTGATAGGCTCCTTCAGGTGTTGCTAGCCTATCCTCTCTCCTAAGTAGCCAAACCCTCTTTTCTGGCTATTTAGGGTCTCTGCTTTGGGGAATTCCTTAGATAACGAATGCAAGAGCTCATCAGAGTTCCTCTGCATCTCTCATTTCACCTTCTGCCAAGGAATCGACTGCTGACCGCGCTGGAAGCCTGCAAAACTGCAACAAAGTAGCAAAGACCACTACTGCAACATTGTAACGCTGATCCAGCCGCCTTCTCGACTGTTTTCCTGGTGGTGCATGCTGTGGGGGTAGTCTGCCTCCTCTCTGCACTAGAAGCTCCGAAGAAATCTCCCGTGGGTAGACAGAATCTTCCCCCTGCAACCGCAGGCACCAAAGAACTGCATTACCGGTCCTCTGGGTCTCCTCTAAGCACAAAGAGCGAGGTCCCTTGAACCCAGCAACTCTGTCCAAGTGACTCCGACAGTCCAGTGACTCTTCAGTCCAAGTTTGGTGGAGGTAAGTCCTTGCCTCCCCACGCCAGACTGCATTGCTGAGAACCATGGGCCTGATTCTAACTTTGGAGGACGGTGTTAAACCGTCCCAAAAGTGGCGGATATACCACCTACCGTATTACGAGTTCCATAGGATATAATGGACTCGTAATACGGTAGGTGGTATATCTGCCACTTTTGGGACGGTTTAACACCGTCCTCCAAAGTTAGAATCAGGCCCCATGTCTTTTGCAGCTACTCCGGCTCCTGTGCACTTTTCCAGGATTTCCTTTGTGCACAGCCAAGCCTGGGTCCACGGCACTCTAAGCTGCATTGCACGACCTCCTGAGTTGTCTTCCAGCGGCGTGGGACTCTCTTGTGCAACTTCGGGTGAGCACTGTTTCACGCCACTTTGTAGTGCCTGTTCTGGCACTTCTGCAGGTGCTGCCTGCTTCTGAGAGGGCTCCTTGTCTTGATGGACGCCTCCTCTGTCCCCTCACGCAATTGGCGACATCCTGGTCCCTCCTGGGCCACAGCAGCGTCAAAAAACCCTAACCGCAAGTTTTGTAGCTAGCAAGGCTTGTTTGCGGTCTTTTGGCAAGAAAACACTTTTGCACAACTTTTCACGACGTGTGACATCTATCCTCCAAAGGGGAAGTTTCTAGCCCTTTTCGTTCCTGCAGAATCCTCAGCTTCTACTGTCCAGTAGCAGCTTCTTTGCACCCACAGCTGGCATTTCCTGGGCATCTGCCCACTCTCGACTTGATCGTGACTTTTGGACTTGGTCCCCTTATTCCACAGGTACTCTAGTCTGGAAATCCATTGTTGTTGCATTGCTGGTGTTGGTCTTTCCTGCAGAATTCCCCTATCACGACTTCTGTGCTCTTTGGGGAACTTCAGTGCACTTTGCACTCACTTTCAGCGTCTTGGGGTGGGCTATTTTTCTAACCCTCACTGTTTTCTTACAGTCCCAGCGATCCTCTACAAGGTCACATAGGTTTGGGGTCCATTCGTGGTTCGCATTCCACTTTCAGAGTATATGGTTTGTGTTGCCCCTATCCCTATGTGCTCCCATTGCATCCTATCGTAACTATACATTGTTTGCACTGTTTTCTATTGCTATACTGCATATTTTTGGTATTGTGTACATATATCTTGTGTATATTTGCTATCCTCATACTGAGGGTACTCACTGAGATACTTTGGCATATTGTCATAAAAATAAAGTACCTTTTATTTTTAGTATATCTGTGTATTGTGTTTTCTTATGATATTGTGCAAGTGACACTAGTGGTACTGTAGGAGCTTCACTCGTCTCCTAGTTCAGCCTAAGCTGCTCTGCTAAGCTACCATTTTCTATCAGCCTAAGCTGCTAGACACCCCTATACACTAATAAGGGATACCTGGGCCTGGTGCAAGGTGTAAGTACCCCTTGGTACTCACTTCAAGCCAGTCCAGCCTCCTACATTGGTTGTGCAGCGGTGGGATAAGTACTTTGCAACTACTTACCACTTTTGTCATTGTACTTTTCATAAGAGAAAAATATACAAAAGAAGTTCAGTGTATGTACACCTAACCAAAAAGTTTTGCTTTTCTCCTTTCACTTCTTTGCTAAGTCTTGAAAAGTACCTCTAAACTTTCTAAAAAGTTCTTAAAAAAAAAAAAAAAGTTTTTTTCTGTCTTTCCAAAAGTTCTGAAAAACTTTTTTTTTCTCACTTTTTCTATCACTTAAACACTTTCTAAAATGTCTGGCACAGGCCAAACTGTTGATCTGTCCAAACTTGCTTATGATCACCTTAGCTGGAAAGGAGCAAGGAGTCTCTGCATAGAAAGAGGTTTAAGTGTAGGGAAGAATCCCTCTAGAGAACTGTTGGTTAATATGCTTGTTGAACAGGATAAGGCCAGAGGTGGCACTTCTGTTGAGAAATTAGCTGATGGTTCCCAATCTGACCCTGGGGCACCCCTAGCAAAAGATTTAGAAGGGAAACTTCCTAGCCTGCCCATTAGCAGACCACCTAGCATAGCTGGTACTGATGTAGAGTCACATCATAGTAATAGTGTTCCTTCTCATCATAGTAGAAGTGCTGTTTCTGTTAGCCAGGCTGTTAGAGTGCCATCTGTTAGGGTCAGGTCTCCTTCTGTTCATTCTCAGCATACTTCTGTTTCTAGACATGCCTCTCCCACCCACCCTGATGACAGAATGTTAGAAAGGGAACTCAATAGATTGAGAGTGGAACAATCCAGGCTGAAGCTCAAGAAGCAACAGCTGGATTTAGATAGGCAGTCCTTGGAAGTGGAAAGAGAAAGACAGAAATTGGGTTTAGAAACCCATGGTGGCAGCAGCTGTATTCCCCATAGTCATCCTGCAAGAGAGCATGATTCCAGGAATCTGCACAAGATAGTTCCCCCTTATAAGGAGGGGGATGACATTTACAAGTGGTTTGCTGCACTAGAGAGGGCCTGTGTTGTACAGGACGTCCCTCAAAGGCAGTGGGCTGCTATCCTATGGCTATCATTTAGTGGAAAGGGTAGGGATAGGCTCCTTACTGTGAAAGAAAGTGATGCCAATAATTTTGCAGTTCTTAAGAATGCACTCCTAGATGGTTATGGCTTAACCACTGAATAGTACAGGATGAAGTTCAGAGAAACCAAAAAGGAGTCTTCACAAGACTGGGTAGACTTTGTTGACCATTCAGTGAAGGCCTTGGAGGGGTGGTTACATGGCAGTAAATTTACTGATTATGAAAGCCTGTATAACTTAATCCTGAGAGAGCATATTCTTAATAATTGTGTGTCTGATTTGTTGCACCAGTACCTGGTGGACTCTGATCTGACCTCTCCCCAAGAATTGGGTAAGAAGGCAGACAAATGGGTCAGAACAAGGGTGAACAGAAAAGTTCATACAGGGGGTGACAAAGATGGCAAGAAGAAGGATGGTAAGTCTTCTGACAAGGGTGGGGATAAATCTAAAAATGAGTCTTCATCAGGCCCACAAAAACACTCTGGTGGGGGTGGTGGGCCCAAATCCCCTTCTAATCAAAACAAAGAAAAGAAACCATGGTGCTATTTATGTAAAATAAAAGGCCATTTGACAACAGATCCCAGTTGTCCAAAGAAAAGCACCAAGCCTCCCACCACTACAACCCCTACCTCTACACCTAGGGCCATATTTATACTCTGGTTGCGCCGAATTTGCGTCGTTTTTTTCGACGCAAATTCGACGCAGAACTAACGCCAACTAACGCCATATTTATACTGTGGCGTTAGACGCTTCGGGCGCCAAAGTGCCCGGAGTGTGCGTCATTTTTTAGCGTGAACCCCTTCCTTGCGTTAATGATATGCAAGGGAGGCGTTCCCGTCTTAAAAAATGACTCCCAGGCCTTTACGTGGTATTTATACTCCCGGGCAAAAGAGACGCCCGGGAGTGGGCGTGGCCAAAAACGGCGCATTTGCGCCGCTTTTTAACGCCTGGGTCAGGGATGGCGTTAAGGGACAAGTGGGCTCAAAATGAGCCCAGAGTGCCCTCCCCTGCCCCCAGGGACCCCCCCTGCCACCCTTGCCCACCCCAGGAGGACACCCAAGGACGGAGGGACCCATCCCATGGACATTAAGGTAAGTTCAGGTAAGTATTTTTTATTTTATTTTTTGTGGCATAGGGGGGCCTGATTTGTGCCCCCCTACATGCCACTATGCCCAATGACCATGCCCAGGGGACAGAAGTCCCCTGGGCATGGCCATTGGGCAAGGGGGCATGACTCCTATCTTTACAATGATAGGAGTCATGTTGATGGGGGATGGGCGTCGAAAAAAAATGGCGCAAGTCGGGTTACGACGATTTTTTCGACGTAACCTGACTTGCCCCATTTTAAGACGCCCATACGCCATTTTCCCCCTACGCCGGCGCTGTCTGGTGTACGTGGTTTTTTTCCACGCAAACCAGGCAGCGCCGGTCTGCTTGCGCCGGCTAACGCCATTCCATAAATACGGCGCCCGCATGGCGCTTCAGAATGGCGTTAGACGGCGCAAAATTTTTTGACGCTAAACTGCGTTAGCGCAGTTTAGCGTCAAAAAGTATAAATATGGGCCCTAGTGTCCCTACTAATAGCAGTGGTGGTGGGAGCAAACCTACTAATAGGCAATCCAAGGGAGTAGCTGGGCTCACTATTGGTAACTTAGTTGGGGTTGGTCTAATTAGGGAGACCACAGAGGCTGTGTTAGTCTCTGAGGGGGCTATTGATTTAGCCACCTTGGTTGCTTGTCCCCTTAACATGGATAAGTACAAGCAACTACCCCTAATAAATGGTGTTGAGGTTCAGGCCTACAGGGACACAGGTGCCAGTGTTACAATGGTAATAGAGAAACTGGTCCACCCTGAACAACACCTACTTGGTCACCAGTACCAAGTAACCGATGCTCATAACAACACCTTTAGCCACCCCATGGCTGTTGTGAATCTCAACTGGGGGGGGGGGGTTACTGGCCCAAAGAAAGTTGTGGTTGCCTCAGATTTACCTGTAGACTGTCTATTAGGAAATGATTTAGAGACATCAGCTTGGGCAGAAGTGGAGTTGGAGGCTCATGCAGCAATGCTGGGCATTCCAGGGCATATTTTTGCTTTGACCGGGGCTCAGGCCAAAAAGCAAAAAGGACAGGGTAATTTGGATCATGGAAGAATGGACGAAGTGCTCCCTAAAGCTAGGGTTAGTAAAGGTAAATCTCTACCTACTATCCCTCCCTCTACAGTGGATTCTACTTCTAAGGAAGAAGAATTTCCACCCTGTGCAGAACCTACACCAGAGGAGCTGGAAGCAGACACTGCTGAGCTTTTGGGTGAAGGGGGGCCTGCCAGGGAGGAGCTGAGTGTAGCACAGCATACCTGTCCCACACTAGAGGGTCTAAGGCAGCAAGCAAATGGGGATGTCAGTGACTCTCACAGAGTTTACTGGGAGGACAACCTCTTGTACACTGAAGCAAGGGATCCAAAACCTGGAGCTGCCAGGAGATTGGTGATTCCTCAGGAGTACAGAAAGTTCCTCCTAACTCTAGCCCACGACATTCCCTTAGCTGGACATTTGGGGCAAATGAAAACTTGGGAAGGCTTGTTCCCTTGTTTCATTGGCCTAGAATGTCAGAGGACACAAAGGAATTTTGTAAGTCCTGTGAAACCTGTCAAGCCAGTGGCAAGACAGGTGGCACTCCAAAGGCACCCCTTGTTCCACTGCCTGTGGTTGGGGTTCCCTTTGAAAGGGTAGGGGTTGACATAGTTGGCCCCCTTGACCCTCCTACTGCTTCAGGCAATAGGCTTATCTTGGTGGTAGTGGACCATGCCACCAGATATCCTGAAGCAATTCCTCTAAGGACCACTACAGCTCCTGCAGTGGCAAAGGCCCTCCTGGGAATCTTTTCCAGGGTGGGCTTCCCAAAAGAAGTGGTATCAGACAGGGGAAGCAATTTCATGTCTGCTTACTTAAAGGCCATGTGGAAGGAATGTGGTGTGACATACAAGTTCACCACACCCTATCATCCACAAACAAGTGGACTGGTGGAGAGATTTAACAAAACTCTCAAAGGCATGATTATGGGACTCCCTGAAAAACTCCGCAGGAGATGGGATATCCTGTTACCTTGCCTCCTTTTTGCTTACAGGGAGGTACCCCAAAAAGGAGTGGGCTTCAGCCCCTTTGAACTCCTATTTGGACACCCTGTGAGAGGTCCTCTAACACTTGTTAAGGAGGGTTGGGAACAACCTTTAAAAAGCTCTAAAGCAAGACATAGTGGACTATGTACTTGGCCTCAGATCAAGGATGGCTGAGTACATGAAAAAGGCCAGTAAAAACCTTCAGGCCAGCCAAGAGCTCCAAAAGCAATGGCATGACCAGAAGGCTGTTTTGGTTCAGTACCAACCAGGGCAGAAAGTGTGGGTCTTGGAGCCTGTGGCCCCAAGAGCACTCCAAGATAAATGGAGTGGACCCCACATAATTGTTGAAAAGAAGGGAGAAGTCACCTACTTAGTTGACTTAGGCACTGCCAGGAGTCCCCTTAGGCTCCATGTCAATCGCCTGAAACCCTACTATGACAGGGCTGATCTCACCCTGCTCATGGCAACAGATGAGGGACAGGAAGAAGAGAGTGACCCTCTCCCTGATCTCTTCTCTTCCACAGAACAAGATGCTCTAGTGGAAGGTGTAGTACTAGCAGATTGTCTTACTGCTGAGCAGAAAGACCACTGCATAAATCTCCTGGGTCAGTTTTCTGAACTCTTCTCTACTGTGCCAGGCACCACTTCTTGGTGTGAGCACACTATAGATACTGGAGCTTGTCTGTCAAAAGTAAGATCTATAGGCAGCCTGAACATGTCAGAGACTGCATAAAGCAAGAGGTGCAGAAAATGCTTGAACTGGGAGTGGTTGAGCACTCTGAAAGTCCATGGGCCTCTCCTGTGGTACTTGTACCAAAACCTCATTCCAAGGATGGAAAGAAGGAAATGCGGTTTTGTGTAGACTACAGAGGTCTCAACCAGGTATCCAAAACTGATGCTCACCCTATACCCAGGGCAGATGAGCTAATAGATACACTGGCATCTGCCAAGTATCTAAGCACTTTTGATTTGACTGCAGGGTATTGGCAGATCAAATTATCAGAAGATGCAAAAGCAAAAACTGCATTTTCAACCATTGGAGGCCATTACCAATTCACAGTAATGCCTTTTGGATTGAAAAATGCACCTGCCACTTTTCAAAGGTTGGTGAATACAGTCCTGCAAGGGCTGGAAGCTTTTAGTTCAGCATATCTAGATGATATAGCTGTCTTTAGCTCCAGCTGGGATGATCACCTGGTCCACCTATGGAAAGTTTTGGAGGCCCTGCAAAAGGCAGGCCTCACTATCAAGGCTTCAAAGTGCCAGATAGGGCAGGGGAAGGTGGTTTATCTGGGACACCTGGTAGGTGGAGAACAGATTGCACCACTTCAGGGGAAAATCCAAACTATTATAGATTGGGTTCCCCCTACTACTCAGACTCAGGTGATAGCCTTTTTAGGCCTCACTGGGTACTACAGGAGGTTCATAAAGAACTATGGCTCCATTGCAGCCCCTCTTAATGACCTCACATCTAAAAAAAATGCCTAAGAAGGTATTATGGACAGCAAACTGTCAGAAAGCTTTTGAGGAGCTGAAGCAGGCCATGTGCTCTGCACCTGTCCTGAAAAGCCCCTGTTACTCCAAAAAATTAATTGTCCAAACTGATGCATCTGAATTAGGGGTAGGGGCAGTGTTATCACAACTTAATTCTGAGGGCCAGGATCAACCTGTTGCTTTTATCAGCAGGAAGTTGACCCCTAGAGAAAAGCGTTGGTCTGGCATAGAGAGGGAGGCCTTTGCTGTGGTCTAGGCACTGAAGAAGTTGAGGCCATACCTGTTTGGCACTCACTTCATTGTTCAGACAGACCACAAACCTCTACTTTGGCTAAAACAAATGGAAGGTGAAAACCCTAAATTGTTGAGGTGGTCCATATCCCTACAGGGACAGGACTATACAGTGGAACATAGACCTGGGAGTACCTACTCCAATGCAGATGGACTCTCCAGATATTTCCACTTAGACAATGAAGACTCATCAGGTCATGGCTAGTCTTATTGTCCTTCGTTTGGGGGGGGGGGGTTGTGTAGGAAAGTACCATCTTGCCTGGCATGTTACCCCCACATTTCACTGTATATATGTTGTTTTAGTTGTATGTGTCACTGGGACCCTGCCAGCCAGGGCCCCAGTGCTCATAAGTGTGCCCTGTATGTATTACCTGTGTTATGACTAACTGTCTCACTGAGGCTCTGCTATCCAGAACCTCAGTGGTTATGCTCTCTCATTTCTTTCCAAATTGTCACTAACAGGCTAGTGACCAATTTCACCAATTTACATTGGCATACTGGAACACCCTTATAATTCCCTAGTATATGGTACTGAGGTACCCAGGGTAATTGGGGTTCCAGGGGATCCCTATGGGCTGCAGCATTTCTTTTGCCACCCATAGGGAGCTCTGACAATTCATACACAGGCCTGCCATTGCAGCCTGAGTGAAATAACGTCCACGTTATTTCACAGCCATTTACCACTGCACTTAAGTAACTTATAAGTCACCTATATGTCTAACCTTTACCTGGTAAAGGTTGGGTGCTAAGTTACTTAGTGTGAGGGCACCCTGACACTAGCCAAGGTGCCCCCACATTGTTCAGGGCAAATTCCCCAGACTTTGTGAGTGCGGGGACACCATTACACGCGTGCACTACACATAGGTCACTACCTATGTGTAGCTTCACAATGGTAACTCCGAATATGGCCATGTAACATGTCCATGATCATGGAATTGCCCCCTCTATGCCATCCTGGCATTGTTGGCACAATCCCATGATCCCACGGGTCTCTAGCACAGACCCGGGTACTGCCAAACTGCCTTTTCAGGGGTTTCACTGCAGCTGCTGCCAACCCCTCAGACAGGTTTCTGCCCTCCTGGGGTCCAGCCAGGCTTGGCCCAGGAAGGCAGAACAAAGGACTTCCTCAGAGAGAGGGTGTTACACACTCTCCTTAAGGAAAAAGGTGTTAAGGCAGGGGAGGAGTAGCCTCCCCCAGCCTCTGGAAATGCTTTCATGGGCACAGATGGTGCCCATTTCTGCATAAGCCAGTCTACACCAGTTCAGGGACCCCTCAGCCCTGCTCTGGCGCGAAACTGGACAAAGGAAAGGGGAGTGACCACTCCTCTGACCTGCACCTCCCCTGGGAGGTGCCCAGAGCTCCTCCAGTGTGCTCCAGACCTCTGCCATCTTGGAAACAGAGGTGCTGCTGGCACACTGGACTTCTCTGAGTGGCCAGGGCCAGCAGGTGACGTCAGAGACTCCTTCTGATAGGCTCCTTCAGGTGTTGCTAGCCTATCCTCTCTCCTAAGTAGCCAAACCCTCTTTTCTGGCTATTTAGGGTCTCTGCTTTCCTTAGAATAACTTAGATAACGAATGCAAGAGCTCATCAGAGTTCCTCTGCATCTCTCTCTTCACCTTCTGCCAAGGAATCGACTGCTGACCGCGCTGGAAGCCTGCAAAACTGCAACAAAGTAGCAAAGACGACTACTGAGACATTGTAACGCTGATCCAGCCGCCTTCTCAACTGTTTTCCTGGTGGTGCATGCTGTGGGGGTAGTCTGCCTCCTCTCTGCACTAGAAGCTCCGAAGAAATCTCCCGTGGGTCGACGGAATCTTCACCCTGCAACCGCAGGCACCAAACAACTGCATTACCGGTCCTCTGGGTCTCCTCTAAGCATGACGAGCGAGGTCCCTTGAATCCAGCAACTCTGTCCAAGTGACTCCCACAGTCCAGTGACTCTTCAGTCCAAGCTTGCTGGAGGTAAGTCCTTGCCTCCCCACGCCAGACTGCATTGCTGGGAACCGCGTCTTTTGCAGCTACTCTGGCTCCTGTGCACTTTTCCAGGATTTCCTTTGTGCACAGCCAAGCCTGGGTCCACGGCACTCTAACCTGCATTGCACGACCTCCTGAGTTGTCCTCCGGCGGCGTGGGACTCTCTTGTGCAACTTCAGGTGAGCACTGTTTCACGCCATATTGTAGTGCCTGTTCCGGCACTTCTGCGGGTGCTGCCTGCTTCTGAGAGGGCTCCTTGTCTTGCTGGACGCCCCCTCTGTCCCCTCACGCAATTGGCAACATCCTGGTCCCTCCTGGGCCACAGCAGCATCCAAAAACCATAACTGCAAGTTTTGCAGCTAGCAATGCTTGTTTGCGGTCTTTTGGCGGGAAAACACTTCTGCACGACTCTTCACGATGTGGGACATCCATCTTCCAAAGGGGAAGTTTCTAGCCTTTGTCGTTCCTACAGAATCCTCAGCTTCTACTGTCCAGTAGCAGCTTCTTTGCACCCACAGCTGGCATTTCCTGGGCATCTGCCCACTCTCGACTTGATCGTGACTTTTGGACTTGGTCCCCTTGTTCCACAGGTACTCTAGTCTGGAAATCCATCGTTGTTGCATTGCTGGTGTTGGTCTTTCCTGCAGAATTCCCCTATCACGACTTCCGTGCTCTTTGGGGAACTTCAGTGCACTTTGCACTCACTTTTCAGGGTCTTGGGGTGGGCTATTTTTCTAACCCTCACTGTTTTCTTACAGTCCCAGCGACCCTCTACAAGGTCACATAGGTTTGGGGTCCATTCGTGGTTCGCATTCCACTTTCAGAGTATATGGTTTGTGTTGCCCCTATCCCTATGTGCTCCCATTGCATCCTATTGTAACTATACATTGTTTGCACTGTTTTCTATTATTATACTGCATATTTTTGGTATTGTGTACATATATCTTGTGTATATTTGCTATCCTCATACTGAGGGTACTCACTGAGATACTTTGGCATATTGTCATAAAAATAAAGTACCTTTATTTTTAGTATATCCGTGTATTGTGTTTTCTTATGATATTGTGCAAGTGACACTAGTGGTACTGTAGGAGCTTCACTCGTCTCCTAGTTCAGCCTAAGCTGCTCTGCTAAGCTACGATTTTCTATCAGCCTAAGCTGCTAGACACCCCTATACACTAATAAGGATACCTGGGCCTGGTGCAAGGTGTAAGTACCCCTTGGTACTCACTACAAGCCAGTCCAGCCTCCTACAGGTGCTAATCCACTTCTGAGTAGTGTTGTGGGGGAAGGACATTGGTATGGCTGTGGAGTGTGACATTAGACAAAAGATGTCAAAATAGGTCTTCTTCGTACTGTGCCTCATACCATATATGAAAGAAAGGGGTCTGGCTAGAGCGTGTAAAATGAACTTTCCTTTGACTATTGAGTGAGCTTCCCAAACCAAGCTAACTTTCAGACTTTTCCTGTGATGTCACTTTTGGTTTAAATCATATAAAAAGGAAACATTGAGTGGTGTATGCATCACAGCTCACTCATCCTCTTATTTTTCATCACATTCATTGCTCACTTGTTACTTTTATTGTTCCTCATTCCCACTCCTTAAAACCACAATTGACTTTGGATCTCATTTTGGATGTCTTGGCTTTGCTCTTTTCTTTGCTGTGATGTCAGAGAGAGTCTGGTGCATTACCTATCTACTTGTACCTTAAATGTCATCTTCAACAAAGACCTACAAGATTGCTAAAGAGATTTAGGGGCATCTTTACAAGAATGTGGCGCATCAGCTCTGATGCGCCACTTTTATTGTGTAGTCTTGCACCCTCTACTGTCACAATGGTATTTACTGTACAGCACACCATCGCTCACGTTAGGACAGTAGCAACAACATTTTGTACACTATTGTGGCACTTTGTTGGACTAGTGTCAAAAATGTTGACGCTAGTCCAGCAAAGCTAAGGGAAGACTATAGGGAATAGTGGCAGCATCACTTTAATGCCTGCCCTGATGGAAAAAATAGTGCAGTGAAATCTTGTCAATTTCACTAAGCCATTTTTTGGGCCTCTGCAAAGGAATGTCCCCCTTGCATACATTATACCTGTTGCAGGTATAACTTGATGAAAGGAGTTACAAAGTGGTACAAGCATTGCACCACTTTGTAAATTAGGCGCATTGTGGGGGACTCCTTAACGCCACCTTAGCATCCAAAAAATGAACGCTAAGGTGGCACTAAGGTGTCACTAGGGGCACGTACATATGCCCCTTCGTGTCTTAGGGCTTTTTCTTCTAAATTGGGACTCGCATAAGATGATACCTTTGACATGTACTATTAAAAGTAAAGTGGCACTGTGGCTGCTGGGAGAAGTGTTCCTTTATCAAGCGATTTTTAGGGAAATTTGACAGAGCTTCACAGGGTACATCCTGTGACTCATTTGACAAATTAATCCCTTATTGCTATGTCAGGCGTGTCTGATTGATCACTGTACATTATTTGGTATGTGCAGCTGTACTTTTTGAGTGATGTTGGAATGATTTGCTTATTCGATGATTCTCACTTTTTGTGATACAGTTACAATGTATCGCTGTTGAGTACCCATCCACGAAGGCAGACTGCCATTTAGTATTATTTGATGTTGTCGATAATCAATGCTTAAAGATCTGAGTATGTGAAAACATTTTGGCACAAATATGCAATACCAGTTTATGCCTGTGGCGCAGTTATCTATTTATGGTCAAATGCAGAATAATGTACATGCCAAAACAGCATTATGAATGTGTGGAGGATTCTACTGTGGATACTTCTCTTCTCTTGGTTCCTTAAAATAGAGAGAGCTTCCAGTATCTGCTTAACATTTCATGGGCACACAGGCAATGGAAACCTTCTTTTCTACTGATTAGTTCATCATCGCACATACAGACTAGCTTCCAGCTCTGATCTTTTGGGTCCGCACTACATGCCAGCTCTAGACATTCTGCAGTTATTTCACCACCGTTGGTTCAGCATTGTAGAATCTGCCCTATCGATACTTTTATTTTACTAACTGGTTGCTCAATAAGCTGTTATCTATTGAGCTGAGGTCGTGTAACATGGATCTGAAAAAAATTCTAAGAACTCTTTCAGTAGCCATCAACATTCCCTCCTTTTTAAATGTGGCCTAATGGCGAGCCTTCCAGGGCCTCACTGTATCAGTAACCGCCCTTTTTATGGTATGATTCATCACCGTCAAAGGCGTAAATTGGGCCTCAGATTAAACTTCTGATTTAAACCTCAAATAATTACAGAAGTAATTGAAATATACATGCTACTTACGTTCTTAAGCCACACTCTAGACTATTTCTACAATATCTTCTTTTTCATAAACAGTACTGCTAGGGCAATTACAATCTCATGGATGCAAATGAAGTAAGGCTTCTCTGTCACTAGGACACTACCAAATTCGAGATACAAACAAGATAAAAATATTTAAGCTGACTATAAAGTAGGCCAAGAACCAAATGCAATATAAGCAACCAGGTTCCTGCCTACCCATATATTAAAGCAATGGACACTTCTTTAATGTACTGAAATGTTCAAGTCTGTTCAGTGTTGAGATTTGCTCAGTGGCATAATTTTCTTCCTAACAGGTCGGGGAATGCCAACGAATATACCAGTAATAACAGAGAGTATTACAGAGTGCCCAATGATTTTGAAGGCATATGTATGAATAGTAAAAGTTTGACGTAATCCATCTTGTAGATTGCTATATTTTGCTATTGATATTTTTCTAAATTACACAGAAAATATATTGGAAGACGTTTTAAGTGCAAATATCATAATTCTCTTTTCCTCTTCCCAGGAGGTATGATCTAGACAGGTGGTATTCCAGGAGGCACTCACAATCTACCTTTTCACTTCACTTTGTTTAACACCGCTGTTGAAGTCACTTCATTGTCCTTGCTTCCTCGCTTTCCTTTCACATATCCGAATACCACCTCATGCGCTCTGAAGTTGTTTTTCAACTGCATGTTATCAAGCAACAAATACAAATGCCTAAAGTTTCAGAGCAGTATTAGACAAAAGATCATCGTTTTCTCATGCTGAGGCTCTTGTGGTTCACGCCTATTTGTCCCTATTCATGTTAAATCTCTCTTGTGACTCCTTTGTCTAACTACCTGACTTCAGAGGACTTTCTTCGTAAGTATATTTGTATGCATCATTTGGTATTTCTAAGACATGCGCATAGCTGGCTAGCAGTGGAGCACTACACAGTGCAGAGAGTGAACCCCAGTGGGTTCATTGAGGTTGGAGAGCAGAGGGGGGAAGTAAAGCTAGTCCAAAGGGTAAAAAATCAGCATATCTGGGATCATCTTCCTGAGACTGATTTGGCTGCAGAAAGAGAGGGTATGCGCTTCCCCACACCCAGATCACATCTTAATATGAAAGAAAGGAACGCAACTTGTATTGTTATGCAAATGAGACATTCGAGACCATCTGTGTCATTCACTACATGGGATGTAGATAGCTGTGAAATCAACAGGTGGTATTTTGTTTCTCACTTAGAGGTGGGGCTGTAGCAGCCTTTAGGGGTGTTTCAAAAGAGAGAAAGTGACAGGAAATTAATGTGGGCTCTCCGACTACAATGGCTGTAGTGAAATTATTCAGATTCCCCTTAGGGCACTACAGAATTCCAAACAATTCTAAACACTTCTCAAACACACAATCCCACAGACTTGAGAGCAAAGGAAGCTAAATGGGAATACCAAACATCTAGAAAAATAATAGTTATAATCATTAAAAATAGATTTATACAACATGAATGATTCCACAATCTGTCTTTACACAATTATGCACCATATATATCACTGAGCATTTATGAAATTCACACATCATGCATTAATGTCCAGTGTAGATGGATTGTAATACACTTATTCGTTGACACGTTTTGGAGGGTTGCATATTTTATTTCCATCTTCTTGAGGACTAAAAACTATTTATCAATCATGAGCAGCATCCATACTGGAGCCTCTACTGATCCCTGCCCCCACTATATCTTCAAAAAGGCCAGTACTTTGATTGCACCCGAACTCTGCAAGACCATCAACTGCTCCCTAGAGTCAGCAACCTACCCAGAAGACTGGAAGCATGCTGAGATCCTGAAGAAACCCACAACCGACTCAACGGATCTCAAGAACTACTGCCCCATCTCGCTGCTGCCTTTCCCAGCTAAGGTCTCCAAGAATACAATCAACACTCAGCTACCTCAACACAACAAGGACAACAACTTCCTAGACATCTCCCAATCAAGATTCAGAAATAACTACAGCACCAAAACCACCCTGCTCACTGCCACAGATGACATCCACTCCCTACTCTACCGCGGACATACAGCAGCCCTCATCCTACTTCATGTAGCAGGCATATGGGGAAAGGCTCTTTGATGGACACACGCCTTCCTGACAGGAGGAACCCAGAAAGTCAGACTCCTGCCACACCTGTCAGAACCTACAGATATTAGCTGTGGAGTACTCCAAGGATCATCGCTGAGCCCCACACTGTTCAACGTCTACATGACCAAACAGGCCCCTATCATCAGGAACTACAGCATGAACATTGTCTCCTTAGCAGATGACACACAGCTGATGATCTCCCTGACCAAGAGATCCTCAACAACCAAGAAGAATTTCAGGGATGGGATTGAAGCAATCCCCACCTGGATGAGGGAGAGCTGCCTTAAGCTGACCTATGACAAAACCTGGATCCTCATCATGGGGCCTTCCTCCTTAGCCTGGGATGACTCCTGGTGGCTCTCAACACTGGGTAGGTCCCTCAGACCCACAGACCAATCACGTAACCTAGGTATCATCATCGACTCCGTCACCTCCGCCTGCTTCCACACACCCCAACTCCTACAAAAAAAACTTCAGATGGATACCAACCGATTGCCGAAAAACTGTGACACACACACTAATCATGAGCAGACTTGCCTATGGCAACGCCCTCTATGCCAGAACCGCCTAGAAGAACCTGAGCAAGCTGCAACAAATTCAGAATGCCACCGCTAGACTTTCCCAGTCAAGAGCACATCACAGAACACCTGAAAAACCTCCAGTGGATTACCGTCATGAAGAGGATACATTTCAAACTCCTCTTGCATGCCTACACAGACCCCAACAACAGTGGACCCAGCTACCTCAACCACTGCATCAACTGGTACTCCCCTTTCAAACCTCTCCATTCTTCTTAGCAATTACTCGCCACCACACCATGCATAAAGGAGTCCTCGACTAGAGGAAGATCTTTCACTTACCTGGCAGCAAAAAGTTGGAACACCTTACCCCTTCATCTCAGACAGTCGCTATCGCTGCCTCAGTTCAGGAAGGACCTCCAAACCTGGCTCTCCAACTGATCTCTGAGAACACAGCCCTCAGAACCTTGAGAACTTATGGGTGAGTAGTGTGGTTTAAAACATATGATTTGATTTGATTTATTCTTTTCCAATACTAAAATTGATTTGATAAAAAACATCTATAAACAAAGATAATTCATGTTCTATTACATTAATATGGCAAAAGAATATATGGTGTCTAGCAAGCAAGAAACTTAACGCAGGATAACATTTTAAAAAGAAATAGCACTTTTTGTTCAGTACATAGGATATAATTACACAAAACCAATTGTAATAGACATTGAACCCTATACCAGCTCTTAAAGTGTTTCTAAAAACAACAAATTAGTCCTTTTGCCAAATGTATAAGGTAGTCCATTGCTCAATCACTCAGCTCAAAAATCCTATCCAATACAGATAATTACACACCATCTCTTATGCCAATTATTAAATATTATCCCTGTATAATGTGAGTGAACTATCTTCTCTCACACCCACTGTACATATCCAGGGTTTCTCAAATTGAGCCATACATACTCACTATTTGTAGTGGAATAACATCATCCAACTCACACCTCCTTAAAATCCACTAGTGATCAAAAACAAAACTTACTCAAGATCAAACACAAGTCAAGTCATTAAGATCTAAAAAGCTAAATAGACACCCATTTTCCTTTTTGGATGATAGTCCATTCTCCTGCGTTCTAAGTTCCACTCACTGAACATCATTTAAAAAATGCTTTCCAACATTTCTATTTCCTCTCACCTTGTCCTCATCTTATAACTTCTTGCTGGGGTCCAATTTTACATTTATTTTCATTTTATTACCAAAAGCCTCCATTAATGAAAATTTACTCATGACATTTGCCCATTGGATTTCCAAAAGCTAAACACATCTGTGATCAGATTATATCCTTCTTGATGTGTTCATCTGTTAGAAACTGGGACTCTAGTTTACAGAGGTATGAACCCTGTCCAAGTAGGGATCACAATCCTAGTCAGGGTAAGTCAGATACACACCTTAAATTAACCGATTCTCATACTCTGGTAGCTTGGCACAAAGAAGACAGGTTTAATTTCAGAGGCAACATGTAAAGTATCTGTGCAAAACTAAAAATTACAGTAAGACAGTCAAACACACCAGTAAAAGGCTCTGCATGAATTTAGAACAAAAGAAAATATTTATTTGAGTAAAACAAGATTGAAACAATAAAAATCCAATAAGCAGAACTCAAGATATCAATTTTTAAAGAATACATTACAATATAGTGCTTCAGAGTCAATAGTGCTAAGAAGTTACTTGAGGTCACGCTAGAGTGGGGTAAACCCAAAGTTGAGGCTCACCGTGATGAAGTATAGGCTGGCTACAGGACACATGCAGGGTCTGCTGAAAAAGCATCTTGGATGGAGCCTACATCTGTATCGAAGACTCTATGAGTCGGTTCTGATCCTCGCAGCCAAGTAGATGCGTCATTGTTGAACCTAGCAGTCAGGCCCCTTGTTGGCATCAAACCCCTTTCAATACAGAAGATATGTAATTGAGCTGCTCAGTCAGGTCCAGTGTTGTTGTCGAAATGGCACTTCGTCGGCGTACAAGGGCACTTCATGGTTTCCGAGCAACACAACAGCCTCGATGTGCGGCTGATTTGATTAAGGAAAACAGCTGCAGAGTTCACTCCCAATGCTCAAGACTGAATTGACACTTCTTAGTAGGGCAGCAGTCAAAGTGGCAGAGTCCAACAGCTGAAGCAGTGCTGAGGGAATTTTTTGATGGCTCAGAGACTTCCAGAACTGGAGGCAAGCCAGCAAGCCCTTGGAGTCACTTGGTTCTGTAGAGGACATAGAGAGTTAAGTCCAGTCCTCACTCCCAGGCAAGAGGCAGCAGGCCAATGCAGCAATGCAGTTGAGCAGAGTGTCAGTCCCTACTGGCAGCACAGCAGTCCTTCTTCCTGGTAGAATGTCCTCAGAATCAGAAGTGTACTCACTTGGTGGGGTTTGGGGTCCAGCACTTATATCTAGTTGAGACTTTGAAGTGGGGGAGACATCAAAGAGAGGTCTTTCAAGTGTATAAAGTCCCTGCCCTTCGTTTATTGGGCCCATACCCTCTACAGGGGATTATGCAGCTCTTTGTATAAGGACAGGCACAGTCCTAATCCGGTGTAAGTGGCAGCTCCATCCTCCCACCTAGTCCAGGAAGGCCCATCGGCCTGGTGAGGGACCATCAGGATGTAAATGTCCCACCTCTTTTATGTATGACTATCTAGAGAGAATGCACAAAGCCCAGCTAGAACCCACCCCAGATGTGTATTCAGAGCCAGGGAAAGGCACAGACTCATTACAGTAAGAACATGCCAGCTTTGTACAAGTGGCAAGTACAGACTTCACCATAAGTTGTGATTTTAAATTGTGAGTCCAGAGAAACTCCAACTTTCTATCTTTTCCCAATTGGAATTTACACTTAAAGGCTGCTTCATGGTAACCGCAATGTTAACCTATGGGGCAGATAGGCCTTACAGTAATGAAAAATGTAATTAATAGTTCATCACCACAAAGACATGTTAAACTAAATGTACATGTCCAACTTTTTATATATACTGCACTCTGCAAGTAGGGCTTACTAGGGCCTACCTATGAGGTGACTTATATGTAATAAAAAGGAAGGTTTGGGCCTGGAAAGTGGGTGTACCTGCCAGGTTGAAATTGCAGATTAAAACTGCACACACAGGCTCTACAGTGACAGACCTGCAACATGTTCAAAGGGCTACTGTATTGGGTAGCATGATCAGTGTTGCAGGTCTACTAGTAGCATTTAACTTACACTGGGCACATATAGTGCACTTTACTTGGGATTTACAGATAAATGAAATATGGCAATTGTGGATAAGCCAATATCGCCATCTTTTAGTGTACAGAGCACTTGCTCTTTAGCCTTGGTTAGCAGTGGTAAAGTGCACTGAAATCTAAAGCCAGTAAAAATTAAGTCAAACAACAGGAGGTCAGGCAAAGATTCAGGGGAACCGTGCCAAGGAGGCAAGGGCTAACATCATTGTTAATTATTTCACCAATATAGGCAAACCAAAAATGTCTTAGTCCCACTACGAATTACCCAACATTGGGGTGCCTCAAAATTAAAATAATCCCAATCTCAAATTATGGTTGTTCCCAATAAACTATTGATTTTCTCTCTTCTAAATGACAGTGCAGTGTGGTTGTTGCCAATTCTGTTATGACAAAAGCCCTCAGACCTTTTTTGATTTGTGTGCTCCTCCTCATGGTAACTAAAGTTTTGCTCCTCCTTACAGGGTGTCCTCCTCCGCACAGTGTGTCCAAGTACTCCAAGCTAGCAATCAATTTAACCTGTTGTAGTGAAATTGTCTCCTGGAACACTGCTACATAATTTATACATCTGAAAGTGCAACTAAACCATGTTGCACCAAACATTAGATGCAAAAACTGCTACCACTTTCCTTCAGAGTTCATACAGCTCACATAATAGGTTTACCACCACATAATCATTCAAAAAAGAGAGCTGAGTGCTTCACAAGAATAAAATGTTGCTGGAGTGGAAAACATCCTCATACCTTACAGAGTTCTATTGAAGGAATTTTGTAAGGGGGAGAACATTTGTCCAACAGCTACCGAGATAACATTTGGCTGATCTGCGAGGAAAAAGGGGTTTAGTTGCTGCTTACTGGAGTATGCTCATGCAAGCCATATATCTGTTGTTAAGGGAAGAGATATCTGCTTGTTGATAACACTAGTAGACTTGTTAAAACTAAATGTTGTTTCAGTCGATCAATGTGAAGCCTGCATCTGAATCACTATATAAGCCAAAATAATTACTTATAACAGTAAAATCAATTCACAAATGATCAAAACACGACTCAACTGATCTAAGAACGTTGTTTAATAATTTAATCCAAAATTAATTTATACAAAATATGATATCTTGAACAAAGACATGATACACATAATTATAGGACAAATCGCATAGACTAATGCCCAACATTAATTAACACAGAAACTGATAAACTGTATAGTACTGTCACCAGTCAGTAATAAATAATGCATAGACTATCAGTTTTTAAATGAAATGCAGATCCACTCCCACAGTTCATCACAATGGTTGCGGTCAATGACTCTTAGTTGTCAATTTCAAGCACAACCTTGGTAGGGAGGATAAATAGCACCTTAATGGTCCTATTTTAAAGCTACCTATGAAATTGTTTCTACCTTCTACTACTGCCTGGTATTTGTCGCTGCGTTTTGCCACAGGGGCTCCTCCTGACTTGTAACTGGTGTACTTGTCATTGAGTATATGAGGGCTATTACGTTAGTTCCCTGTGTTTTGAGTGAAGCACTCAAGTAGTGAATACATTGAAAAATAACTTCATACCTTGGTTGAGGAAGACATTGGTTTAATTGCTTGAAATTAATTAAATAAAAAACACTGTTGCCCTAACCCCTGTGTGATGGTTAAAAAGTGGTTATTGAAACCTCAATACCTTAGTCTTACGTACAGGGATAGCTTTCAATGTGCCTGTCCTGATCGTCATGTGATAGCTGTAAGGAATTCATGCACCAATCAATCCAGTTAGAAATATGGAGAATACAGTTGCATTTCAGCATTCAAACTATAATTTTAAATTCACTCTTATTTGTTAATTTGGGTAGCGAAGTCTCAGTAGAAGAAGGTCAGTGTCTCAAGCGCATTCCGTGTCCAGCAACAGTCAAACTTACAAACAGCTGCTTTGATAGGGGGCGCATGATGTGATTGGTCAAATTTAATGGATTAGTCGGATAAAACCAGTAGGAGCCAAAGATTAACCTGTTGTAAAGATGTGATCATTGTGTAGAACGGCAGGCTCGCCAGTTAGATTATGGGAATGGTAGTTAGCCTATGCCAGTGAATGAATATTGTATGGGTTCCGAACCACCCTGTTGGATGTTAGTTATTTCCTGGGTCATTCGGTCACCTTTTTACAGACAACCCTTTTAATAGGGGGATTTAGATGGACACATGTCTTAATGTTGATCAGTACTCAAGAATGGTCTATATTAATCCCTTAAAAACAGCAGGAAAACTATATGTGCAAATTACATGTAAAATTAACTGTTCTGACATCTCATTGAATTCTGTTATTACTGTATTAAATCGCAGTATCAGAGATTCTTATTTCCTCAGTAATATGACTTCTGAATCCCCACCTTTTGGGTTAGAGGTGATGACTTCTAATATAGTCAATATTATGTTGATGGTACTATGCCCATGCATAGATAAATTTCTTACAAGTGAAAAAGTTAGTGTATTTCCCTGAATGTGGGACTTATGCTGTCTTTCACGTATGTCCTGGTTGTTTTTGCCAATGTATAACTTTCTGCAGGGACAAATGGTCCCATGAACAATCATCTTTGTCTTACAATTGGAAATCGATGCATATGTCCATTTCCTTGTGTTAGAATGATACACATATCCTCGAATGTTTTGATCCCATCAGGACAAGTCCCACATCTGATGCGTCCTTGAAGGGGTCACTTAATGTCCTTTTTAATATTGATTCAATGACTGTGTGCAGTTACCAGATAATTTCCTGATTTTTTTTAAAGCAAAAAGAGGTTTGTTATGTTTGCATTCTAGATTATTGACTATGTGCCAATTATGGTTATTTTTTTTTAACGGTTTGTGTTTGGACAGAAGATGCTTAGAGAAGGAGGACATATGTGCTTATCCGAACAGTGGTAGACTTGACGTTAAACTTTGTTTTAGTCTCCCAGTTCGAAGCCTGACTCTGAATCAGGTGTAAAGAAGGATAATCAGAATATTGCTCATCAGAAATCCAGGGTCCCAAACGTCCTGGACCCTTTGTTTCTATACTTTTAGTTATATTTCCTGAATGCATACACACCACAGAGTCTTGGTGCTATATGATATGCTAACCCACATATATGCTCTTAACAGGAGAGAATGAAAAATGTACAGATGAAAAAGATAACTTTTTAAAACCTTGCAAACAGTTGACGTGCTGGGTGAGGAATAGCATTTGCAATGGATACTGTTTCATTCTGTAGCTGCCACACAGAGAATACATTATCTCAAAAAGTTTTGGTCTTAGTGTTAGGACCCGTTAGCAGGAATGGACCTCTAGTGCAAAGAAATCTTAAGGCCGAAAAGCATCTGAACATGGTTGAAAGATAGGCAGGAGAAAGCCAGGGATTAGTCAATGTACAATACCCAA
The DNA here is from genome assembly GCF_031143425.1 of Pleurodeles waltl. Lineage (NCBI taxonomy): Eukaryota > Metazoa > Chordata > Amphibia > Caudata > Salamandridae > Pleurodeles > Pleurodeles waltl. The sequence goes on along the minus strand of NC_090447.1, from coordinate 1,018,346,703 downwards.
TACTTTGAAAATAATTATTTTCTGCTAAGTAAACAATACAACGTGTAGAAATAGGATAGATATGTTCTTGTATCGAAGTGCCACTAACAGAATGAGCAGCTGTATTTTAGACTTCTTCTAAAAATCTTAGGAGTTTATCATGGTGTCCCAAGTGACTAGAATGTCCTTGGTCCAAGCAAGATGGCACAAAGGGCGTGACTACGGGGGTGAATTAGACGTTATCAACATAAGGCAACATTTTCCTTAATAAATTAAGTTGCCAGAAGTAGCGTAAAGCTACTTTAGTCACCTGTTGCTCTACCACATGGTCAGATGTGACATAGATTCCAAAGTTGGGTACTACTTTTACAGACCCAACCCAAGGAAAAGCCCATCATCTCGCACCAAATGGTAGGAGAAATATATGAGAAAGATTAGCAGGGGCAGTATAGAAACCTCAAGTACCCCACTGGAAGCTGATTAAGAAACAAATTTGTGGAAATAGAGGAAACAGTTTGAAAACTGGTCACTGACTTGTGCAAACCAGTGCAGCCACCTTAGACAGTTTTCTGACTCCATGAGATGAGAGTCAACACTCTTGAGGGCTCAGAACAAAGGCCTGCTCTTGGTGGAGGTGATAACACCTCGTCCAGGCAGGATGGACATTTCAGGGCTTGGAGCTTCTGCCTCCTTTGAAATATGACCTGGGCCACTCCAAATGGTAGAGAATGCCAACCCCCAGTTCCTAACCCCACTTTTGGTGGCAGGACTGGTGGGAAAATTTGTTAAATTATGATGAGTGCCCACTTCATGCCAGTTCTACCCCTAAGGTGAACAAGCTGAAGTGGACACTACTTTTTAAATTCATCTTGCTTGGAAGGAATTAGACCAATAGGGTTAGGGCTATGCCCACTTCCTAAAGGAAGTTGTCATAAGATGTGTTTAGTCACCCTGAAGGTGAATAGACCCTTGGCTACCACACAACACCCCTGTGATGCCCCTAAATTCAGTGTTTAGGTGGCATCCAAGAACTCATATTTCTGGTGACCTAGGAAGAGCCAGACACTACTGCGCCACACCAGCACAGAAGACTGCAGACACCAACTGACTTGAAACAAGCCCTACCAGCCTGTCTGCAGCCCTCAATGATTTTGCATCCAAAGATGACCAGTCCTGCAGCCCAGTGACCTCCAAAGACCTGGGAGGACTACCTGCATTCAACAAAGACACCCATCTAGCAGGACTAAGACCAAGGTCTCCTGTGGACAGCGGACCTGTCCAGAAGAAACAAACTTTAAAGAAAAGGAACTCTGCCCTAAGGAACTGCGGAACAGCACTCAGATCCACCTCTGCACTGAACACTTATGGCCCGAGTCCGAGTGGCCCACCAGTCCTGTGATTGTTCCCTAGCCATTCTGAGCCTGAGTCCACCATGAGTTAACCCCTGCCTTGAAGCCTGCAGCCTTAAACTGAAGACTCCCCCTGACTGCGACCACCAAGTCATCTGTTTTCCGACGTCAAAGGACACCCCTGCATCTGGAATCCCTGGACCTTGGGGAGCTGAATTGATGCTGTCTATGAGTCCTTCAACATCTTAACTTACCTGGGTAGCTGTGGGTTTTCTTCATTCAGCCTCCTAGCCTGAGCCTGCAGCCTTTTTCCAAAACCAACCTCCTCCATTGACTTGCATTGGGCACCCTTTGCTGTGTTGGCACCCTGCACCAGGCCGCCCTGTGCCGCTGAGGGTGTCAGTTTGGTGCTGCCTTGTGGCCCCTCCAGTGCTTCCTCAACCCCTGGAGCTCAACCCCTGACACCGCTTTACTCACCTGTGAGCAGCACATCTATGGTCACCCTCATTCTCTATTGGTTAACATTGGGTGCCCGATGCTGTGTTGGCACTCTGCACCCGTCTGCCCTTGTTTCGCGTAGGGTGTATGTTTGGTGCTGCCTTGTGGCCCCCCCTTTGTACTTACCTCAACCACGGAGATCGACCACTGACAACACTTTACTCACCTGTGAGCAGTGCATCTTTGTTCACCCCTAGTAGCCTTTGGTCAACATTGGGCACCTGATATGGAGTTTGACCTCTGCACCCAGCCATCCCTGTCCTTCTGTGGGTGGGCCCTTAGTACTGATTTGAACTCTGCCTGTTGTTGACTTAAAACTCCAGAGACTGTATTTGTAAGTCCAGTACTTACCTACAAAATTGCATTCATGTTTTCCTCTCATGTATTAACCTTGAAGACTGAAAATTGCACTGTTGATTAATAAAAATTAAAATTATTTTTAATTTAAAAACTACTTAACTTATAACAAAGTTCTTTTCTTCAAAGCATATATAAAAGCAAATGTCATTTTTCTAATTTGGTCTCAGATTTGTTCTTTGAATGTATGTCTCATTTATTGCCTCTGTGAGTAAATTAAATGCCTCACACCATTCCTTGATGAGCCTAACTGTTCAACCACACTACCACAAATAGAGCATTAGACCTACCTTTTTCTGTCTTTGAAAACCTTTGGGGATCCCCTGTGCTTTGTGCATGGTGTACTTCATTTTAGTGCACCATATGGAGAGCCAGCTTCCTACACTTGCAGATTGATTTATTTTAGTAACAAATACAAAACATGTGAGGCACCCCTAAGGTAGGCCCTATGTAGCCCATGGACAGGGTGCAGTGTATGTTAAAGGTGGGACATGTACTGAAATGTTTTACATGTCCTGACAGTGAAATACTGCCAGATTCGGTTTTCACTGTTTCAAGGCCTATCTCTATAACAGGTCAACTCCATAGGGAATCTACACTTGAATCATTTTTAAAAGCAGTCCCCACGTAAACCTATGAGAGAGATAGGCCTTGAAACAGTGAAAAAATAATTTGGCAGTATTTCACTGTCAGGACATATAAAACACATTAGTATATGTAAACATGGCTCAAACCAGCCACTGCAGTCTCTGTGTGTGCAGTGTTAAACTGCGAATTTGACTTGGTAAGTGTACCCACTTACCAGGCCAAAACCTTCCCTTTTTATACATGTAAGGAACCCCTAAGGCGGGCCCTAGGCAGCCCTGTAGGCAGAGTGCAGTGTATGTTAAAGGTGGGACTTGTACTGATGTGTGTTACATGTCCTAACAGTGAAATACTTCTAAATTCCGTCTTCATTGTTGCAAGGTATATGTCTTTCACAGGTTAACGTGGAGCTACCTTTAAATAACTTTAAATTGCAGAATCCCTTTGAGAGCAGATAGAAATATAGAGAATAGGGTCTCTGAGCTCAAAATTTAAAAATGCATCTTGTAGTGAAGTTGGTTTTTAGATTGTTAGTTTAAAAATGCCACTTCTAGAAAGTAGGCACTTTCTTGCTTAAACCATTATGTGATTCTGCCTGTTTGTGGATTACCTGTCTTGTTCAGTTTGACAGTTGGGCTGTTTGTGAATCCCCTCTAGACAGTGAGACAAAGGGAGCTGGGGAGTAGCCTGCATACCCTGATGAGCCATCTGTGCTAGAGTGGAGTTAACAGTGGTCACTTACACCTGAATGGGCTGTGCCTGCAATTTCACAGTGCAGTCTCCAACCCCCTGATGTGTGTCTGGGACCTGGCCTGGGCAAGGCAGGATCTAGTGAACAACAGAGACTTTCTTTTGAAGTTTGCCAAGAAAGGGGTATAAGTATTGGACCCAAAACCCCTAAAAATGAGATCACTTCTGGAACCAAGAGTATCCTCTGCCAAGGAGAAAAGCTGAAAAGCTGAGGAGGAGTGCTGCCCCTGCCTGTGACTGTTCTGTTGGGTTATCCTAAAGTTGCTGTTCCTGCCTGTGAAAGGGGACAAAGACTGGACTTTGTGGTATATTCCTGTTTCAGAAGAATCTCCAAGGGTTTGGACTGAGCTTGCCCTGTGCTCTGATGTCTTAGGGCCATCAAAGACTTCCTCTGCCAGCACCTGGACTCTCTGCTTAGACTCCTGCCCTGCCAAGTGGTGCCTAATTTAGTCCCTGGGCCCTGGAAAGGAGAAGCTGGTGGAACATCAAGAAGCAAATGAGCAAACCAACTTCGGATGACTCCAGACTGACAATGCTGGCGAACCCCATGACGCCGCCTGCAACAGAAGCTGTGGTTCTCGCTGAAGTGTGACAGCCCCACAGGCTGACGCCTCTGCAGCCTTGCTGAAGTCCATAACTCCATGGAAGTCTCCGCACCACGTTGTGACCGCTGGACATCAACTCTGCCAGAAGTGCGCAGATCCAACATTTTGCACCAATGCTGCTTCACCTCCACTGCTCCGCAGCAAGGTCCCAGCTCCACTTTGTGACACCTCCACTCTTTTGCCCTGTAGCATTTACACAAGGTACTATACCTAGGGGTCCATGTGATTCCATGGCTGGCACAATTGGCATCGAATTGTTGAGAACAACTCTGTCACAACGCTGTTATGTCACCTAATCAAAGCATTTGTGTTTCTAAGCACTATTTTTGTGTTTAATCTTTAAAAATTCATAATTTGACTTGTGTATTTTGGAGTTTTGTTATTTTGGTCTTGTTTTGTTCACATAAATATTGGCTATTGTTTTTACCTGGTGTTGAGTCGCTTTGTAGTGTTTTCACGATATTACTGTGTGTCATGGTACAAATACTTTACACATTGTCTCTGGGTTAAGAGTTTCTGCTTGTGCCAAGCTTCCAAGGGGGTGCGCGAGGGTTAACCACGTGTGTTTCTCCTTTGCCCTGACTAGAGTGAGGGTCCGTGCTTGGATAGGGGTCTAACTTTACTGCCAACCAAAGACCCTATTTCTAACATCTGTCATTTACAAATGTTTTGAAATTGTACTATGAAGTGCCATGTAGTAAATAGGTAATTATTTATTTATTTATATTTATTTCAGTGAGTAGATTTGGAACACCTAACTACCCAGAAAGGAGATGGTACACCATCAAGGACACAACCAACATGATCGCCTTCAAGACAGCCTTTAACCCTACCTCTACCACAGACAGTTGAGAGAATTCAAGAAAAAGGGCTTAGCCTCATGCATCAAATCAAGCTCCAATAACAGCAAATAACTCCTCAACATTATCAAAGAATTCTCCAACCCCTCAGCTGCAACAAAGATTATTACCCTCTCACAGGAACTCTATATGAAACCTCTGGCCAGCATCGTCAAAACCCACAGACTCAACATAATATCCTATGTTGACGACACACAACCCATCCTCTCCAAAGACACCACCAGAACCAAGACCAACTTACACAGCTGTATGACAGACGTTGACACATTGATGAATGGCAGCTGCCTTAAGCTCAACACAGACAAGACAGGGGTATTGATCTTTGGGTCCACATGGGATGCATCCTGATGGCCCTCAGAACTCAGCCCTCCTCCCACCCCCAATGACCAAGATAGGAACCTAGGTGTCATTCTGGACAACAAGTTATCCATGATGAGTCAGTTCAACTCTGTTTCCTCTTCTTGCTATTTCATTCTATGCATGCTTCGTCAGATATTCAACTGGCTACCCCAAAGCTCAAGATGCACAGGTCTCATCTCCAGCCGATTGGACTATGGCAACTCTCTCTCTGCAGGGATTGAGCTCATTTCCTCTGATAACTACAGACTATACAGAATTCCTCTGCAAGGCTTGTCCTGGATCTCCCTAGACAAATCCAGATCACCCCCTACCTCAGGGAACTCAACTGACTCCCTGTACAGAACAAATACCAGTTCAGGCTCCCAACCCATGCATACAAGGCCCTACACAACTGCAGACCCATCTACTTGAACCACCTCCTGAACTTCCATCAGCCCAAAAGACACTTCTGCTTTGCTTGCCTTTCTTTAACCCTCACACCCTACATCTGACATAACAGATGCAGAGGTCTCTCTTTCTCCTAGCTAGCAGCAAAGACATGGAACGAGCTACCCTTTCACCTCCGGACCTACCCATGTCTTCCAGAGTCCTGAAAGTCCCTGAAGGTCTGGTTATTCCGCTCATCAACTGGACCGTGCCTGCACCTCGATACCCCCATGGGTGACAAAAAGTGCTCTACAAATCTACTAACTGATTGATTGAACCCCGATTACGTTCATTTCATTTTGCAGTAAAAAAATACCCCTGATAATTTCACCCATGCAGAAATGTTTCAGGGGCTAATTCCCACTAAAAACCAGGACTTGCAATTTGTTTGTTGCAGAATGCACAAAACTCCACATGCTATGCCTGATTTCAGTGGAAACCATATAATAGTTAGTATGCATTGCAATCAATAAATTCACTGTCTTCCATGGCCCATGTAATTGACGTCTAAGAATCAGGTTTCTATGTTTGTTATATTTCAGCTAGTTGGAATTTTGTTCCCTCCAAATTTCTATTGAATGTCAGCCATCATTTTATTACAATTTGTATGGTACATCTTTGGCAAGATACTCTGAGTAGACCACTGTCTTTATCTCCTGTGGACTGTCAATGTTTTGGCAAGAATAAATCCACCTCAGTCATTAGTGGTCAGACTCTGGTGCCAAAATAAGGAAAAAAAGAACCTTTCTTGGCCATATACAATTTGCTTGAGGAAGTTCCCAACTACATTCATTCCAACTGATAGCCTCACAGCTTCAAAGAGCTGAAGAAAAGACAATTTACACATGAGGATAACTGTGTTTGTGCAGTCCAGTCATCATCATGATATACATAGTCTGATACTTTGAGCATATATATTCATTTCTCATTTAGAGATTAACATCTCTGAACCAAGCAGAGTAGGTTCCCTGTAGTCTCTCTAATAACAACATCTTTAGTGTGTAATAGACTGTTCTTTTCCTGGACCATGTAGGGTGTGGAGACTGTTGGCAGGGTTCTGTTTAGGCTCCAGTGGAGTATCATTTTAAACAACCGAAAATTCATGTTTTTAAAACACTTGACCACATGAAAGGCCAACAATAAACATAGGAAACTGGGCTGAAAAAGATAACTGAGGAGACCACAAAAAAGGTTAATTTTCTCTTAAGAAAAAAAATAATCTTTATCCCCTTTTCATGGCATGTTTCATCATAGGAAGATTTATCTCATCCCAGGACAAATGATACTGCTGTAGGCTCAACCAATATGTAAGACCCTTTTATATGAAAAGCAGGGCTAGGATCTGTATTGACACTCACACAATTTAAATTTGTTTACAGTCTGCCCCCCAATTAGATTTATTGAGGGGAAGCAGGCAAGATTAAAATAAATGAGTGAATGTTAAAAGGTAAGTATTCCCCCTATATCCATACATAATTAATGACTAAGTGCTCACATGTTTTAGCCATTTCTTTGAGCTGCTCAGAGTCTATGGTTTTCATCAGGACACATAATAAGACTACTGAACTCTAATCTCTAAAGCCACATATGATTCCTAGCTCAGGGAGTTGGAATTAACTAACACATATGCACAATGATCTTCCTTGCTTATAGCATATATCACGTTAGCATTGCTTGAGTTAATTTGTACAAAATAGTTTTCATGTAGGAAAAAATGTATAAAATACATTAGTGTTTAACACATCATGCATATAAACTCATGTGGTATCACTGCACACATTTAGTGAAGCACACCCATTCACCCGTCTAGCAAATTCCACAACCAATAACACAGAGAATCTAACTCATCCAATTTACTTAAAGTGGGTGTTGTACTTCTTACGGTACAAAAAAGAGTAATTCACTGTAGTCAGAATATTTCATGAAGTTGAATAATGAGAGTCAGGGAGGGCTACACTTGCCATAGAAGTGTAACTTACTTGGTCAACACGCAGGATGTTAAGGTTACCGGCCCACAGTGCACATACTCATCACCTCCAGTGGTTAGGCTACCAAAGGAGATAATTATAATGCCCACATGGTAGAACCTGCCAGTTTGAGTCCCACTGATGTCCTGTTCTGATCCTTGAGTCTTACCCAGTGCTGTTAGTGGGTGGGTAATGTGTTGGTAGCATACTATACCAGGGTCATGTCATAGGGACTAGTTGATCATTATCGTTTGTGCAGATACTTGTATTGTGAAATGCTGCCTGTTTAAAGACTGATGGAAAATGTTGAAGAATAATAAATATTAAAATACATATCCCTACAGCACGTACGATGGCCATGGACCAATTATGCAATATTTCAGTTTTTTTTTTTAGAAAATGTTCGGCCACAGAGGTAATGCAGTCAAAAGGTGGGACTCTGTTGAAAAGCTGGCTACTGTTCCCACCATTCATATATATCATCCTGTTTTAGAAGTTGAGTTTTTTTCTTTAACAAAATATACTAGTGGGCACTGATGTAGATGCAGTATGGTATGCAAATGAGAATTTCTGAGATTCAATTTATCTTTCAAAGTTGACAATTTGAACTATATTTTGGAAATGTAACTTTGCCAAAGGGATGTTACTGTTAGGACCATACTGAACCTGTAAACCAAGCGTTAATTTTGTCAACGACAGTACACTGTGAGTCATTTTCAGTGTATTAAATTATAATGAAATCTTTAGTAAGGGGGGTAGTATTTCTCTCACATATTATGGTGTTTCAATGTTCTTTGCTGTGGATACATACTTTTCTAGTGGTCATATCCACATACCTAAGTCCACACGCACAGGAATTCAGGTAGATTACACTGGTGGAGTTACAGTTGTATAAATAGTTCAGCACTCGTGGGAATTTAAACCTAGGTCAAGAATTTCCATAGTTTTGTGAGTTGGCACACATTACAGCTGCCACAGGAGAAACACCTGGTTACTTGTGGTAGATCCCACAAATCGTTTTCTTTGTCAGGAATGGGATTATATGGTCTCTTGTGGGCTAGTAATTCACGAAGTTTGGCACTGCTTTTGAAAGGGAACATGGATTGTTATTCATCGACAAAGGGACAGAGATAGAGAAAGTAATTTAATCCAATGGCTTTATGCCCAATATGAATTCCTAAAATTTGCACCTACTATTAGTAATCAAGAAATTACCTTTCGATTCCTAGAAATCTCTGCCATGAATTAACAATTAAATATTACTGTGCATCACTTAAGAACAGATAAAAACAGCCTCCTTTTCTTGGATAGATTGTAACTGAGAGTTATGCTGGAGAATTTACCAATTGGTCAGTTTCTGCATTTGTGCAGAAATTGTTCCTCCATTAGGGACGTTGACAAACAGGCAGATAAGCTATCTACTTCATTTCAGAATTGAAATTACCAAGTTGGTTCACAGAAGAGGTAAACAAAAAGAAAAAAGGCTAGAAATAACTCTGGAGAAGCCCTACAATAATCACATCCTAGGGCCTAGGAAGATTCCCTAATAAGTTTAGCACAATGAAAAAAAGCAGTTAATAAACATTGGCACATTTTGAATTTGATTACCGTCTATCATAAATATTTATTGATATAAACTGATGTCAAATTTTAAATTGACTCTGAATGGATTGGTATCTGTATTTATAACTTACTCTTCCAGGATGTGGACATAAAGACAAACCATACTAACTGCAAATTGATTTCTATGGTGGGTCCAGGGTTTTTTGAGAAGAGCGTGCCCTTGTTCTCAAGAGGTTTTTCAACAACCTAGTCCAAGTAAAATCTATAACAAAATATATTGGTTGGATGAAATCATATTCTCTTTTATGTTGTTGTTCTTCTATACCTCTGAGGGCTTTCTCCTAAAGAATCCTTGTACGTAAAGAGCCTGGGTCTGATTCCAAATGAAAGCATACACTTTAAGATAAGTATACAACTTTTTGCAACTCACAAATAATTTTTACGAATACATTTACGAGTGTGGAATCTCTGACAGGTTTAGGTATCTTTGGCAATGTGTAAAGTAAGGGATTCTTGGAGATTTTGCTACTAGAAAATAATCCTCATGTTTGGTGATCTATCTAGAGCCTTTGGTTCATCTGTCAAAGACTTTCTATCATTAAAGGTAAAACTCTGTAATTGCATGTATCATTGCATGTATCATTCAATAGTCTCAGACATTACCGTCTGTATGTACCTTGAGTTTGCAGGACTATTTCTCCTCCCTTATCTTCACGTTTTATATTTATATCAAGCATAGACTAAAGATCATCAAGAACTCGTTTCTCCTCTTTTGATATCCAATTGCTTTGATGCCAGTAGGTGACAGCCTGCAAAAATCATACAACCTCACCAGAAAGGTAGTTATAGTTGGATAAAACCAGGATTTGTTTTGAAGTTCAGTGTTGTTAACTTCTGGTTCACTGTTTTCAGTTTCCGCAAAGAATACTTTTAGTTGATTTTGCGAGAAAAAAAAAACCCAGCAATTCTGCTAATATGTTGAATTTGTTTGCCATTAATGTTGGTACAAAGCGGATCAAAGCCCTGGTTTATATATCGGTCAGTGGAATACATATGAGACTCACAATCGGGCCTGTGCTTTGCAGCTCGCTTGTAGCAATCAGTAGGACATGTCCCATATTATTCTGCCATTGATTTCTTCCCGTTTATCCTTTTGATCTTTTTTCCTCTCGTCTACGGCCTCTTGCCCATCCTACAAGACACCTGTTTGTAATATAATACTGGGGATGTATAGTAAAATCAAACTTAAAGACTGGATATAGGTATGCTCTCCAGGAAAACCTATTTGTTATCACCTATTTGTAATCTGTCTAGGGATGAAGGAGGTGAAATATAGAATAAGACCTCCTACCATATGTATTCCTTAACCAACTTCTTTCGCGTGTTGTTGCAATGCAGTTTGGAGGTCCCCAAATAATCTTCTCTCTTCAGTAAATAATAACGTACCTCATTGAATACATAATTATTGGTCTATATAGATAAGTGGGCTAGGCACAACTAAGCAGACTGTGGCCCTCATTCTGACCTTGGCGGTCTTTTCGCAAGACCGCCGAGTTACCGCCGCGGTGAAGACCGCCGACCGTGGCGGTATGCCGCTGTGCGCATTCTGACCGCTGGGAGCGTTCCGCCGGAAAACCGCCAGCAGCCACACTGGCGGTCGGCGGGAAAGTGGAGACTGGTCAACCTCCACCGCCACGCCAGCAGAACACCGCCCACAGAATTACGACCCACATTTCTGTGTGGCGGTCTTCTGTTGGCGGTCTTCTGTTGGCGGTCACCTCCCCATGGCTCCCGTCGCCTCCCGGAGGACCAACGCACAAGGTAAGTTGACCGTCCGTGAGGGGAGGGGGTGGGGGGGTGTTGTGTGATGTGGGCGTGCATGGGGGTGTGCGTGTGAATGTGTAGAGGGGGTGTGTGAGTGCGTGTATGCGGGCGGGGGGTGCTGCTGTGTCTATGGGTAATGTGTGCTGTTCGGCAGGTGCGCATGTCTGCATGTATGTGTGCGGGTATGTGTCCCCGTTGTGTATGTGTGTGTAGGGGGTGTGTATATGTGCATGTTGGGGGTGTGTGCATGTCGGGGTGCATGTATGTGCATGTCGGGGTGGGGGTGGGGAGGGGGTTCGTACCACCTCTGGGGGGTGGCAGGGGGGTGGAGGGTGTGGGGGGAGGACTCGGGTGGGTAGTGGGGGGTGGGGGAGACCCCTATCAGTGCCAGGGAAGGAATTCCCTGGCCCCGATAGTGCTTACCGCCATGGTTCGCACGGCGGTTCCCACCCGCAAGAAACCGCGGCGGTAGGCAGGGTCATAATACCCTTGGCGGTCTTGGGACGACCGCCGGGCCGGAGTGCGCAAACTCCAGCCCCGCGGTCATGACCGCCGTGGCGGTCGGAGTGGAGAAGTGGCGGTCGGTCGCGGCGGGGACCGCCGCGGTCAGAATGCCATTTTTAATACCGCCGGTCTGTTCGCGGTCCGACCGCCGTCTCTCCGCCGACCGCCAGGGTCAGAATGAGGGCCTGTGTGTCTCCGACATCTCGCTCTTACTATTTTTAGTCACAAATACAAGTGGAAGTTCACTTCTGCTATTTTCAGTTACCAGTACAAGTAACTACTGAGATCTCTGAGAGATCATCCTTCATCTGTTGAAAAGTAAGAAATAGTTTCCGATTCAGTGGTGGGTAACAGTTTCCTCCTCGCTCTTTTAAACAGAGCGCCCAATAAAGCCACTTTTTCAAGAATTTTTTTCTTCCAATAAAGCTTCCTATTGTTGATTATTTTAAATGCTAATTAAACTTGGCGAATATCTATGTGATTTCAGGTGCAAAATAATTTTCCCTCTCACTCTCTCTTCATATAGTTTATACATGATTGATGGGTTTTTTTAATTTATTTTTTTATTGTAGGTCAAATCATTTCACGCAAATATATACAATGTGACCAGCTATTTTATCGTTAAGAATTCAATTTATTTTAAAGTAATCGAGCACAACCTGAATGAGCATGCTTTGAAAATACGCTGCAAATTATACCTTAAAATCCCGTTGAATTGAAACCGACGAATGTGTATTAATTAGCACTTAACATAGTTACCACTTCAGGATTTAAATTCTAAAAAAATTCGATTGAAGTAAGTATACCTCATTTCCCACCGTCCATGAAGTGTTCGTTTCTTATGTCCTGGAACGCAATGGAAGATAGTTTCCCCGGGTTTCATATGTCATTATTTAGCTCGAACAGCTTTGATTTCAAATTTGATTTTGATTTTCATGAAAATTTCCGTTTTATAAATGGGTAGCCTTTGTAATTTAAAAATGGTTATTCAACATTTACCATTAATAAGCACAACTTCATCAGCGCTATATTTAGGAACCACCTTTTATAGCCACATTACTATCATTGGAAAATGGCAAGGTATTTAAATGTCAAGCAATATTCTTTAAACTTCAATTACAATATTTACAGCTGTGCCATGTCTTGATTAAGGATGAATGAAAAATACTGTTTCCGTTTGCTGTATAACTCTCGTGGCACAAACTGACATTTTCCTTTTATTCCTGCTTTAAGTTTGATATTCTGATCACTCGCGAGCAGAATGGAAAGGGCATTTTTCCCTGAAAAAAACGAATTTGTGCTTACATTATGCACTTGCAGCATGAGGATGACACTGAGTGATACCCTAGAATTATGATGTATGTATTTCTCTGACACAGTGAAACCACTGACCAGATTCCTCTGTTAAATATAAGGTTATATGGACTTTAGTAATAATTCACATAATAGATAGAATAGCAACGTTTATTATATCACACTGGCTGCCATATAATTGAAGCTATGGACCTTTGCAAATAATACATGTTATTATTATTGTTTCCTAATTGAAAATTGAACTCAGTAGGTCAAAGGGTCGAGTCAGCCCTCTTTTGATTCAAACCTTAACAAAGAGACAGCAGCTTAGTCACTGGGCTGTTTAAAAGGGATACGGAAACTAATGCCAGTGACAACGCTGCGTGTTTAACACATCATATATTACTTGCATCCCATTAATCTTGCACCACATTTAGCACAGGTTAGCAGCAGGGTAGGGACATTGTCAGTAAGTCAGAGATTTGTATCGCAAAGACCTGGCCTGGGCATTACTCGTGTGCTGTTTGGCAGACGTTAGAGATAGAAACCTGGTGATGATGGAAGCAAATAGAGTAGTACTTGGGGGGGACCACATGGAACGCTTATGCAAGGTGTAGCATATCATCATCTGCATTGTTGGAATTGTAGAATGTTAAGTGTTTTTTGGTTAGTAGCCTAAGTAGAGGGACTGGAAATTTAGTGTTTGCGCATAGAATTATTCATCTTAGGTCGACTGCGTTTGTTAATTTGATTTTAGAGGAGTACCATGTCTACTAAACTGTAAGTTTGCTTGCTTTATTGATAGACAGGAATATGTGGTTCCACTGGTGGGGCTCCTGCTTCCTTTGTGTAGAAAGCCTTAGACTAACAACTCCCCAGATAATGTGCCATCAATATTAGTTCTTTCCTCTTTATGATCACTAGGAAAAGCCTGGCCATCCCAAACATAAAATAGTGAAAATGGCTCCACCCAATGGGAGAAAACTCTAAGGGCCATAGGTACGAACACTTTTTCCCATAGACACAGAAAGGGTAAAAACACTCTGGCCCCAAGTGTCAGGACCATTAGTTTTTCAAAATCAAATTATTACTTCTGTTTTTAAAAAAACAAAAACATTTGCTGAGTGGCCACATGAAACATGGCACAGATCCTTTTGAGTAGCTGTACTTGTACTGTATGTCTGTCCTTCATTTTGCTAGGAGCACACCTCTGTTTGTTTTTGTATGACTGCGGTGTGAATACTCTCTGCAAACCTACTGATGAAGAGTTGTTTCAGAATAGTAACCTGGATCGCCTTGCCCAGTCATAGTAAATGGTGACCTCAAAATTTTAGTAACACAAAAGAATGATGGACGGAGTGCTGAAACTTTTCAATCACTTACGCCCAGTCACAGATTTAGGTTTAATCTATTGTTCTTTTGCTCACCGTGCCACCCCAGTTTGGACCCATCCCCATGTATAACAGTCCTAACCCTGCTCTGCATGGGAATAGTCCAGCCCAAACTGCGAGGCCAGGTCCTCTCTGGACTGGAAACAAGAATTCTGGGACCTGTTTAGGGATATCACCCCTCATCAGCCAGACTAGCTTAAATCAATTCGCACAGTGAGCAAGGGGCTCACATCTGGGCATACCCTGGCCACTTAGGGTGAACATTCGTGCTCCTGGTCAGCAAATAGGGGGGCTTTCGATCCCTAGACTTTCACTTTCCCTCCTAATCTTTATAGTTTCTTAGGTGTGAAATACTATGACCTGTGAAAGTCACATGAACTTTACACCATGAGGCTTTTACTGACTTTATAATTAATCTCACTGCACATGACAAAGTGGGAAAGGATACAATAAAAAATACAAAAATTAATCAAAATATTAATGACACACCTGAGACTTTCTAAGATGGATAGATAAAAGAATTGAGCATTTCAAAAGAGTGATTGTAATTGTATGAGCTGTTTACTCAATAAATCTGTTGACTCAGCTGAATCTGTTGCATTCTCTTCACTCATTTTTCTGGAAAACTACAAGCTAGCACACTGGTTTTCAACAATGACAGCACATCCACTCCAATGATACAGTTGTCCCAAGGGAGTTGTACATCGAACTTTGAGGAGACAACGGTTAACTGCATCTAACATGGAATGGGGTAAGTTGGCCTTCATTTTCTCCATCTTTTATTTCATTATTTTAAGGGCATTGACAAGTGTCTTTCTTAAACTTCCTATCCATTTCCTTTTTTCTACTTTCCCCTCTCCTCTGTTCATTCTGTTTTTACTGCTGAATAATGAAACTGAGTTGCTCAGCCTTCCTCATTTTTTCCATTGCCTTCTCTGTGAAAAGCCTCAACTCTAAAAACGGGGTTACCAGAAAGAATAAAATGGTTGTGGTAGGTGAAATAGAAATGGCTGTGGACAGCAGGCTTAAGGGAAAGGTTAGTGATTGTTCACACAGAGGCCCTGTGGCACCCTAACTAGGTCGGAGGATAATAGTCTATTAAAAAAGATCCTTCTTGAATACATTTTCATAAAAATGTCCCTACATTTTTACATACACCTTATATTTTTGACCTTATCTTGTCAGTTATATATAAACTTGATTCTTTTTATTTGTTAGATTTGCTTTCTTTTTTAATGGATGAGAGGATTTTCAACTTGGCTATCTTTTTCTTTTCTCCCATAACTGCCTTATCTTCCAAGACATATGGTGGTGCATGCACCATTGTCCACTCTCTCTTGTCTGAAAGAGCATGTGCATTTACTTGAGCAGCGATGTTGCAAAAAATGGTCATTCTGAGGGAGAGGCATGCAGAAAACTCCAGTGCTTACACTGCAGGCTTACCATGTGTAGGCACCTGTGAATTACTTTTATATCGGTGCTCACAAATCAGTGATGTCAGTGTGCCATAAGATGCACTGACATCACAGATCCCGCTGTACGGTGCCACAAGGAGCAATTAAGGGCAGCTCAACGTATGTCTGATGAGATAGCTCTCCCGAAGCTACCACCTTTTAGTTTCAGTAGGGAATGCTGGAAAGGGAAGAGTTTCCCCCTTTCCAGTGATGCCTCTTTCACGTAGATCCCACCTTTTGGGTCGCATGTGCATCATGATCTATAAGCAAGAATTGCAATAGAGTGCAAAGATCTGTTTTTTGGGGGAAAGGAACCACACATGGGTACCTTTTCTGGTGCTGCCTAAGGTTTTTCTGACTCCCCCAGACAGCCCAGTAAAAAATGGTATATGTTTCAGCAGGTGAAAGAAAAATTTGAAATCCACTTTAAAAGGCTGGAGAGCGCTCATCCATTGCCCACAATATATGCTATGCTGGGTGAAAATGAAATGTCAGTGGTGCAATAAATGAACAGTGGCTGAAGTGGGATGACACACTCTCATGTACTATGGTACGTAGAAGTTAAATGTGAGTGGCTAAATAACTGATAATTTTCTTAAGCGAGGTCATACATTGCCCCTTAAAGTGTGCAGTTTTGATGTAAGTAAGGTGTGAATGGCATGATAACTGATCAGTGATTGAAGAGGACTGACTCACTGCCCTATGCTGTGGTGGGTCGAAGCAGAGTGGCAAGGTGTGCCCATGTCTAACTTCATTGTGAATCAGCCACATTCTGTTCTTTCACAAGGAGCATTTTGTCTCCCAAATACGTTTTTCCTGGCATCGGGGCAAAGTATGCAAGTATATTATTTTGCCTTATTGGCTGTTATACAACTTTAAATACATATTGCATTCTTTTTCTCCTTTAACTTCTTCTGGGCAGTTCCTTGCGCCACAATGAGGTCTCAGATAAGTACTTTTTCCATTTTGAGACTGTGGTTGTGATCACACTTTGCTACACTCACTCACCTAGCAGTGCATTGCATTCTTTCATTTCATAGCAGACACACTGTATTCATTTCTACCAGGACTCCTGAATTCTACCTTGGCCAGAAAGTTTTTGATAAAAAACAGAGATAATGTTCCAGCTTTTCACTCAAATAATGGAGAAGAGCTCTAAGGCAGCATCTAATAACTAGACAGCATCTGAGAAAGAGGTTTAGGGAGAAGATTCTGGCAGTGTTTTTTTCAGTCAAAATTCAATCAGATGGTGACATGCCTTCCAGCAATTTTGAGAAACATGGCATGGCAGTCACTTCACTAGCACAATCTGTGCAGATGAGAGACAGGGGAAGGTAGTCCCAATTCAGAGTGCAGTTAGGTACAGGGATGACCACAGGCAGACTGCTTACTTGGTATCCTCCTAATTTTGCTCAGTCACAGATTTCCCCAGTCACTGCAGATGCTGGAGGTAATGACAATACTGCATATTTCTTTTCTATTCACTACTTTCATCTTTTTGTGGATTAATTTTTACTTGAAGAAACTGAACACCGAATGAAAATTGTATACCAAGCATTTTCTGTGAGAGAATGTATGCACTTTGGGGCAGACCTGTGGACTTCCACTTCATTTGGGGGGTTGAAAACATGCCTGGGCTAAATGCTCAACATAGGAACAATGCAAAAACTAAAAGTAGAGTCCTAATGGTCTTCTTTTATGATCTGGACAATAGTCAGCTTCCTACAGGTCAATACCAGGGAAATAATATATTGGTCTACAAAGCATTGATTTTATATAAAGGGCACTACTGTTCAGGCAGTACATACTGTGCATAACAAATTGGATTAAGAATTGGTGTGGGTGAATACCCCTCTCAAGGAATAGTCAAAACCTTCGTCAGGGTGAACCTTTATAGTCACTAACTTAAATCAAGGAGAACACAAGCTTAACAGCAATGTGTAAAGCATTTCTGTACTACCTAAACAATAATAAAATCAGAATATCAAGCAATAAAAATGGCAAACTAAATTAAAAAAATAGAGTACATTCTAATAACAGTTATAACATAACAAATGGCAAAAATCCAATTAAGGCATTCAAAAAAATGAATTTTTAAAGTTTATACTAAGGCCCACATTTCAAATTTGTCGGTAAGTGCCCCCTACCGCTGCAGCGATGGGCACCAAAAGACTTAAATCTGTCCACCATAATATGACCACAGCTGGATTTCCACCACAAGAAGGGTGGAAATCTGGCTGTGGCCATGCTGGCAGATGGTGTTAAGGTGGCACTGCTACCACCATCAGCTCCACACCAGTAGACCATCACCAGCCATATTATGAAAAATAATATGGCCTGGCGGTGTTATGCTGGCGGGCACTTCTAGTGGTAGCAGCGTCCCGTCCTGTCCCCTGCTGGAAGACCCCCCAGATTCAGGTAAGTCCGGTTTCCGACAGGGGAGGGGGTGGTGGGTATTGTCTGTGCGTGTGGGTGTGTGTGCATGACTGTGTGAGTGTGTGCATGCATGCGTATGAGTGAGTAGTGTTGCTTGCGTGTGTGTGTGCATGCGTGAGAATGCATTTTAATGAATGGAAAAGTGAATGCATGTCTGCATGTAAGTTTGGATGTGTGTACAGTTGTGTGCATGAATGAATGGATGCATGCATGAATGAATGTGTGTATGCCTGTGTGAGTGAGTGTGTTAATGGGTGGTGTGTGCCTGCATGTGTGCATGTATGGGGGTGGATTGGAAGGGGAAGGCGTGGATGGATGTGGGGTAGGGGGTTGTATGGGGAGTGTTTGGGGGTTGTATTGGGAGTTTTTGTGGGGTGGGACTCCTACCAGTGACAGGGAAGGAATTCCCTGTCACTGGTTGGGCCTACCGCCATAGTTTTCATGGCATTACGAACTCTACAAAAACCATGGCGGTAGGCAGGGTCACAATGCCACCAGCGGGACAGTAGCGGCCGCTGGGTTAGAGATTGTTATCCCCAGCCCGGCGGCTGCTACCACCATTGCGGTCAATGTGGTACATTGGCGGGTTGGCTTCAGCCAACCCGCCAATGTCATAATGTACTGCCAGCCTGTTAAAGGTACTACTGCAACATTTCCACCAACCGCCGGGGTCATCATGACCCCCTAAGTGCCAATGTGGGTCCAGTAGACACAATAGACCGAGACATAGGTGCGATTTCAGGCTAAACACAATGAAGCATGGGTCAGATACACAAAGCAGGTTTGACCCGGCTGAAGGTTTTTACCTTGGGACTTAGGCCTTTAATACAACATTGGCAGTAAATCCCACTTACTGCCGTGCATAAGACTGCCAACACACTGCTGCGGCGGTGGAATTCCGCTACAGCTATTACGACCCACAGCTCGGAATCCACCAAAATCTAGACACCCACACAAGGCGGCCACACCAAAGGCCAGTGATAAACTGGCGATAAAACCTCCACCGTCACACCAACAGGAATAGGCCCACACTATCACTACCCACGAATCCACGCAGTGGTCTTTCAACTGCGGTATTCCATTGGCGGTACACACCGCCACGCTCATAATACACACACATTTACAAAACACAACCACATTGGACAATTCGAAATACACACACCTGATACACATACACACACCATTCCCACACACCCAATACAATATAAAACACACACCCACATCACCCACAAACCCTTACTACCAAAAATTTAGAACGAAGCACAGAGAGAGACACCACCATCAACAAACTAGCATCCACAGGCACACAACACCATCACTCACACAACATCTATGCACCTCCCACAACACACAACACACACAAACACATCCGCTCACACATCACAACACACACCACCTCACACATCACCCACACCACCCCATGGCACCGAAAAGACACCCCTGGTTCTCTGAGGAGGAGCTCAGGGTCATGGTGGAGGAAATCATCCTGGTAGTGCCACAGCTATTCGGATCACAGGTGCAGCACACCTCCATTGCAAGGAAGATGGAGCTATGGCGCTGATTGTTCGACAGGGTCAACGCAGTGGGACAGCATCCAAGAACACGGGATGACATCATTAAGAGGTGGAACGACCTACGGGGGAAGGTGCGTTCCATGGTCTCAAGATACCAGATTGCAGTTCAGAGGACTAGCGGCGGACCCCCACCTCCTCCCCCACAACTAACAACATGGGAGGAGCAGGTCTTGGCTATGCTGCATCCTGAGGGCTTCGCAGGAGTAGCTGGAGGAATGGACTCTGGTAAGTCAAATCTTAACTATTACATCCCCCACCCTACCTGCATGCTATCACATACCCCCACCCTCACCCCCATCACTCCAATACCTCACTGATGTCCCACTATCACAAACCACCCATCCCAACACCAAGCCCTGCATGCAACACCAAAGTATGGACACCCATCACTAAAGCATGTCCACTAGACATACCCACACAGATCCCCAAACCAAATATAACACAAGGTCCTAGACAAGAATGTAAGCGCTGGGGTACATGGTGTGATGCTATTAATTTTGTTTGACCAATGACTTTGTGTTTCACCACTGCGCATATTAGTTGCTCAATGTTCACCAGTAGCACATTATGGGGGTGATTCTAACCCTGGCGGTCGGTGTTAAAGCGGCGGCCAACCCGCCAACAGGCTGGCGGTAAAAAATATGGGATTCTGAGCCTGGCGGGAACCGCCAACACAGACAGCCACCTTAACACTCCGACCGCCACGGCGGTACAAACAAACAGCGCGGCGGTCACCGCCAACAGACAGGCGGCAGACAATGTACCGCCCACACTATTCCAACTCACCAATCCGCCACCTTTTCCGGGGCGGGAGCACCGCCGATAAAAACACGGCAGAAACAGACTACGGACGGGAAAACGCTCACCACTACGCACTCCAGGAGGAAGGAGGACAGCATGGAACCCGAATTAAACATCCTACCTGCTCTCGTCTACCTTCTCATCTACCACGAGTACGAAGTCCGGCGCAGACGACAACGGTGAGTACTGCACCTACGACACACGGGAGGGGGAGGACGAAAGGTTACGGCCACACACATATGCGACCCCCCCCCCAACTATGTACTCACCAATGCAGCGCACCAAGTCACAGTGACACCACCCAAACACCCCTGAAAAATGCTAGGACATAATCATATTTGGAATAAATATTTATGTACCAAAAAGCTCCAGAAAATTAGCGTACAACCATGAAATATATCCACAACAAAACTAATGACACACACATCAGTGTATAACTGAAGTACCAAGTCCTGCAGAACCTACGATTTCAGCATGTCCGTGGGCCAAAGACTTGAGAAACAAGGGCAAAGCCCACACAGGAGACCTGAGTCCTTTGGAGAGAACACTGCAGGGGCATCAGATGTAAAAACTACAAGCACCTCAGGGGGAAGGGAAGGGGGGGGCACCACAGCCACATGAGTCCACGACGCCAGATCCACGAGGAGCCACCATGCCCACTGGACCATCCTGGGGAGTGCAAAGCCACAGTCTCTCAATGTCTCTACAGTGGGTGGGCTGCCCACTGGGCCATCCTGGGGAGTGCAAAGCCACAGTCTCTCAATGTCTCTACAGTGGGTGGGCTGCCCACTGGGCCATCCTGGGGAGTGCAAAGCCACAGTCTCTCAATGTCTCTACAGTGGGTGGGCTGCCCACTGGGCCATCCTGGGGAGTGCAAAGCCACAGTCTCTCAATGTCTCTACAGTGGGTGGGCTGCCCACTGGGCCATCCTGGGGAGTGCAAAGCCACAGTCTCTCAATGTCTCTACAGTGGGTGGGCTGCCCACTGGGCCATCCTGGGGAGTGCAAAGCCACAGTCTCTCAATGTCTCTACAGTGGGTGGGCTGCCCACTGGACCATCCTGGGGAGTGCAAAGCCACAGTCCATCAGGTGGATGACAGTCTCCACTGGTCAAGGAGGAGGCATGGTGGGCACAGTGAACCATAAACGGTGCTTGCGACGGCGGTGCCCAGCGGAGCGGTGCTTGAGAGGAAGGGCCCAGCGGAGCGGTGCTTGAGACGGCGGGGCCCAGCGGAGCGGTGCTTGAGACGGCGGGGCCCAGCGGAGCGGTGCTTGAGAAGAAGGGCCCAGCGGAGCGGTGCTTGAGAAGAAGGGCCCAGCGGAGCGGTGCTTGAGAAGAAGGGCCCAGCGGAGCGGTGCTTGAGACGGCGGGGCCCAGCGGAGCGGTGCTTGAGAAGAAGGGCCCAGCGGAGCGGTGCTTGAGAAGAAGGGCCCAGCGGAGCGGTGCTTGAGACGGCGGGGCCCAGCGGAGCGGTGCTTGAGAAGAAGGGCCCAGCGGAGCGGTGCTTGAGACGGCGGGGCCCAGCGGAGCGGTGCTTGAGAAGAAGGGCCCAGCGGAGCGGTGCTTGAGACGGCGGGGCCCAGCGGAGCGGTGCTTGAGAAGAAGGGCCCAGCGGAGCGGTGCTTGAGACGGCGGGGCCCAGCGGAGCGGTGCTTGAGAAGAAGGGCCCAGCGGAGCGGTGCTTGAGAAGAAGGGCCCAGCGGAGCGGTGCTTGAGACGGCGGGGCCCAGCGGAGCGGTGCTTGAGAAGAAGGGCCCAGCGGAGCGGTGCTTGAGACGGCGGGGCCCAGCGGAGCGGTGCTTGAGAAGAAGGGCCCAGCGGAGCGGTGCTTGAGACGGCGGTGCCCAGTGGAGCGGTGCTTGAGACGGCGGGGCCCTGTTCAGCGGTGCTCTTCTCCACGGCGGGCCCTGTTCAGCGGTGCTCTTCTCCACCGCGGGCCCTGTTCAGCGGTGCCTATCTCCACGGCGGGGCCCTGTTCAGCGGTGCTCTTCTCCACCGCGGGCCCTGTTCAGCGGTGCCTATCTCCACGGCGGGGCCCTGTTCAGCGGTGCTCTTCTCCACCACGGGCCCTGTTCAGCGGTGCCTATCTCCACGGCGGGGCCCTGTTCAGCGGTGCTCTTCTGCCCCGCGGGCCCTGTTCAGCGGTGCTCTTCTCCACGGCGGGCCCTGTTCAGCGGTGCTCTTCTGCACCGCGGGCCCTGTTCAGCGGTGCTCATCCAGCAGGTCAAGGGAGCCAGACCTGGCCTCGACTCCCTGCTCAGTCGCCCTCAGACCGTGACGTTTCTGGACCCTTCGGGGACGGACTCCTGGCCTCCTTAGTGTCCTCCTTCCCAGCTGGGATGTGGCATGTGGGGTCCACCTTCTCCGCGCTCCTGCTGCCCTTCCGCTCCTTTGATGGGGCTCTCGGGCCCTTGCCTCCCCCAGATGGTGTGGGTGGTGAAGTGGCCGCACATTGCTCCTTGGGGGCAGCCCTGTCGGTCCTCGCACGGCGGTCCTTGGTTTTGCGGGTCCTCTTGCAGGGGGGGGGGGCTGGACGTGTCCTTGCTGCAGCTCGATGTGTCACTGCTGGCAAAGGGTGGGCTCCAGAACCCAGGAACAACAGTGACACCCGAAGCTGGGCTGGTGGTGGCTGCGGTGCTCTTGGGACTCTTTGAAGATGGATGGGGGAGGTCATCGGGGGGAAAGAGGTTAAGTTTAGCCAGGAAAAGTTTTTTAGGGCCAAGGTAAAGGGTAGGAGAAGTGGAGATGGAAGTGGAGGTACAGGAGGTGGTTGTAGGAGAGTCAGGTGTGCTGTCATTGGGTGAAGGTGCTGGTGCTGTAGGCTGTCGTGAGGTGGATGGCTGTTGGGTGGGTGGCTGCCTGCGTTTGTGTGTCTTGGAAGAGGGGGTGACAGACACAGTGGGAGAGGACACAGGGGACGTGTACATGGCAGTGGGGGTGGTGACTGCACGAGTGTGGACTGTACTGGAGGGTGAGGTGGTGATGGAAGCACTGGCTGATGTTGGGGTGCATGCAGGTGTGAGTGTAGACGTCACAGGGAGGGAGCAGGGAGACGAGGAGGAGGGGGACACAGGGGTGGCAGTGGCTGTTGGCATGTCTGCATCTGGGTGTTGCTCGGGTGAGTGTTTGCGGGATCTGTGGTGCTTGTGTTTGGATGAGCTGCTCTTGGGTGTTGAGGTGTGTGCAGGCTGGTCTGATGGTGTGGATGGGATAGGCTGAGGAACAGGAGACAGAGACAGGCTGGAGGCAGTCAGAAGAGGGAGGCTGGAAACAGGGACAATGGCTGCCGTCAGTGCTGAGGCCAGAGCAGTGAACGCTCGTTGATGGGCAGCCTGACCCGAATGAATGCCCTCCAGGTACGCATTGCTCTGTTGCACCTCCCTTTGCACAACCTGGATGGCATTCAAAAGGGTCGTCTGCCCAACAATGAGCTTCCTTACCAGGTCAATGAGCTCCGCACTGAGGGCAGCAGGGGCAACAGGGGCAGGGGCTGAGGTGCCTGGGGCGAAGGAGATGCGCGCCTTCCTGGGCGAACCGGCACGGAGCGAAGACTGAGGGGCTGCTGGGAGGGCGGGGCTGGTGCACTGGGTGGCAGCTGTACCTGTAGAGGCGGGGGGCACGGATGTTGCCGCCACCCCTAGGGATCTCCCATCCGAGGACGTGTCGCTTTCGCTGCTCTCACCAGCGGTCCCCATCGTGGTGCTCCCCTCGCCCTCCGGATCACTGGTGCCCTCGGTGTCTGTTCCTGGGCCCACCGGGGCCTTGTGTCCTGCAGCTCCCTCGTGCTCCGATGCCATATCTCCTCCGCCTGATGATGCTAATGCACACATGCACAAGAAGATGAAGAGAAAGGGTGGGGGGAGAAAAAAGAAGACCAGGTTGAGTGCATGCAATGTCAACACCGTTGGCGGAGAGGACAGACACAGGTGCCTAATGCACTAAGCCGCGCATTCGGGGTACACTACTCAGTACTACTGACTAAGACAACAGGCCAAGAGACGTCAAACGCGCACATGGGAGATGCTGGACCTTCAATGGCTGTACTTGTCACCCTACCGAGGTGGGGGCCGGGGGCACAGGGCCATGCCTAAGGGAGAGAACTACACTACAGAAAGCGCCCTGGCCTAATGTCACCCACAGCCCTCCTCCCCCACCCAGACGCCTCCACTGCGCAGAAAGATAGGAGAATGTGCTGATACTCACCCCCTTGTGTCTGCTGTGATGTCTTAAAGCGCCCATCCAATTCAGGGTAGGCCACCGCCAGGATCCGCGACATCAGGGGGGTCATGGTGCGACTGGCACCCCTCCTAGGTTGGGAGGCCATCCCCAGCAGTGTTTCTGCAGTCTTCCTTGTTCCGCGGCGGATGTCCTCCCACCTCTTGCGGCAGTGGGTGCCCCGTCTGTTGTGGACCCCCAAGGTCCGGACTTCCTTGGCGATGGCACGCCAAATGTCGATCTTCTGATGGGCGCTGACCTATTAGACATGTACAGGGTGGAAAGGAGGAACTCATCAATGACCTGCATGTTAGATGTAATTGGCCCCCCCCCCACCCACTTTGCCATATGGCACATGCTCTCATCTGTCGGGCGTTGCACTCCTCATTCGCCCCCCACCCCACCAACTTACATCCACCCCAATCCACACAGGCATAGCCCATTCCATTAGCACCCGGTGTACTCACTTGTTGGTCTGGAGGACCGTAGAGTAGCGCATACTGGGGGAGGACCCCATCCACGAGCTTGTCCAACTCTTCAGACGTGAAGGCAGGGGCCCTTTCCCCAGTCGCAGCAGCCATTGTATCTTCCAGACCGAGGTCACAGCAGCACTTGCAGTATAGGTCCTCTCCTGTGGATGATCAGGTCTCGAGTGATTAAGCAGATAGAAAATGGCGGTCACGTCCGCGGCGGTGCGTACCGCGGCGGTGCGTACCGCGACCGCCGGCGCACTTCGTTATTGGCTCCTAAAACCCATAGGCTTCAATGTTAACCAATGCGGCTTTGCACCGCGGTCTGCGACCACCTACCGCCACGGTGTGCCCCGCCAGCGCATTGACCTCACATCCCATTGTCCCACTTCACAGGTCAGGCAGCCGCCATTTCAAGGGCCCACATGGCTTAATTTTGACTGCGACACACAGGCCTAGGCCTTGCATTGCCACACATACACGCCTTTCAACCCATTGCCATTCTTTAACTGTGCAAGCTGTCTGTACGTACCTGTGTTTTGGCTGACTCTGTGCTCCATGTTGTCCTTCCTAGGCACCGTCCGCTGGGACTTGTGATGAGAAGGAGGAATCCTCGCGTGTACCGACCGCTGGTGGACCTGTCGACAATGGAAGAACGCCATATAATACTTCGATACAGACTTGACCGTGCCACTATCCATGAACTGTGTGCCCAGCTGGAGCCAGCCCTGATGTCCCCCATCCGCCAACCCACAGGGATTCCCCCTCTGGTGCAGGTTTTGTCAGTCCTCCATTTTTTGGCCAGTGGGTCATTCCAGACCACAGTGGCCATGTCATCTGGAATGTCTCAGCCTATGTTTTCTAAGATTTTGAGCAGAGTGTTGTCTGCCCTGATAAAACTCATGCGGAGCTACATCATTTTCCCCGAGGAGGGTGACTTGCCTACAGTGAAGGGTGATTTCTCTGCCCTTGGACACATCCCCAACATCATTGGTGCCATTGATGGGACCCATGTGGCTTTGGTACCCCCAAAAGACGATGAGCAGGTGTTCCGAAACAGAAAAAATTATCATTCGATGAATGTCCAGGTGGTCTGTTTGGCTGACCAGTACATCTCCCATGTAAATGCCAAGTTCCCAGGGTCAGTGCATGACACGTATGTGATGCGAAATAGCAGCATCCCCTATGTGATGGAGCAGCTACAGAGACAACGTGTGTGGCTAATAGGTGACTCTGGTTACCCCAACCTGCCGTGGCTACTGACCCCAGTAAGGAATCCCCGGACAAGGGCAGAGGAACGCTACAATGAGGCCCATGGGCGTACTAGGAGGGTGATTGAGCGAACCTTTGGACTCCTGAAGGCCAGGTTTAGGTGCCTGCATATGACTGGTGGATCCCTAATGTACTCACCAAAGAAGGTGTGCCATATCATCGTGGCATGCTGTATGCTTCACAACCTGGCTTTGCGACGCCAGGTGCCTTTCCTGCAGGAGGATGGTCCAGATGGTGGTGTTGTAGAAGCCGTGGAGCCTGTGGAGAGTGAAGAGGAGGAAGACTCAGAGGACGACACAGACAATAGGGATAGAGTGATACAACAGTAATTCCAGTGACACCCAGGTAAGAATCACCCACGCCATTTCCCAATTGCTTCTAGCCTCCTGCATCTGTACTTTCTGTAGTTCCCCACAGATGTTTTTCAGTAATTTTTGCCTTTCCCTTCCCTTCTCAGTGCTGTCTGACTCAGTACCTGACTTCTGCTTGGTTCGCCCATGAAATACAGCGTATTGACATTGGTATGTTGTCATGACTAATTGACAGAACAGAAATTGAACAGTAATATGTAATACATTTGTTAATAAGACAGCATGACTCAAAACAGATTATTGTGCAAAATGTGATTTATTTACAGTGCTAGATATCGGTACATGTGATTCTAAGGGTGATGGGTGGGGGTGGAGGAATATCCATGGCAGAGTCCAGTTCTCAGTCTCACAGGTGCATTGTTCTTTTGCCTGGGGAAGGATGGAGCATAGGCAGTTCATGGTTGGACAGGGTGGCAATGTGGGACAGTGGGAAGAGTTCAGGGGGTATGTCCTGCTGGCGGGGGTCTTGACATCCTACTCTGTCTTTTTCTTTGGTCTCAGGCTCCTCTTACGGGGTGGTTGTTCTTCAGCAGGAGGTGGGGTTCTGGGGGGCTGTCGAGGTGTTGGGACCTCCTGTCCACTAGCGCCGGCGGAGGTGGTAGGCTGTTCCTGGTCCGGCCTAGTGACAGGGGCCCTGTGTGGTGCACCATGGTCCCGCAACGCGTCCTCTATCCTGTGGAGGGCCAGGACGATGGTCCCCATTGCGGTCCCGATGATTCTCAGCTCCTCCCTGAACCCCATGTAGCATTCTTCCTGCTGTGCCTGGATCTCAGTGAACCTGGCCAGTACCGTCGCCATCGTTTCTTGGGAGTGGTGGTAGGCTGCCATGATGGTGGTGAGGGCCTCTTGGAGAGTGGGTTCCCTGGGCCTCTCCTCCCCCCCCTGTCACACAAACAGCCCTCCGAGCTGCCCGGTTTCCCCCGGCCTCTGTCCCCTGGCCGGTGTGCCCGCTCCCACTGCCCCCAGGTCCCTGTTGTTGTTGGGGTGTTGGGTTAGCCTGGGTGCCCTGTAGTGGCGGACACACCGCTGATTGAGCTGTCCTAGAGACAGAGGCATGGGCCCGCTGGGTGGGAGCTGTGCTGGTGTCGGCAGAGGGGGTCGGGTCTGGTGTGGCCTGTAGCTGCCTGAGGGGAACCGACTGCCCAGAGGTCCCCGATGGTCCGGGCTGGTCATCAGGTTCACTGTCGACAGAGCTGCTATCCTCAGTGTGGGCCTGTTCCGGTGGTGGGATGGACACTTCTGGACCCTCCTGGCTGGTGTGTTGTCGTTCGGGTCCTGCATGGGGTAAGAGAGTTTGGTTATTGTTTCTGTGTGTGCAATAGCGTGCGTGTTATGGGTGCCCTTGTTCCCCAGTTCAGGCATTCCCTTGAGGGAGGTGTTGTGAGGGTATTTAGTGGGGGGGAGGGGTTAGTGCAGTGGTCATGCATAGGTGATGGGTGCCCATGATTTGTGTTGGCATGCAGGAGTTGGTGTTGGGATGGGTGGGTTGTGCTGGTGAGACATTGTCAGGGAGGATATGTGCTGGGGGGTTGGGGGTGAGGGTGGGGGTGTGGGTTGGCATGCTGGTGGGGTGGGGGGGATATAGTAGTTGAGATGGGACTTACCAGAGTCCATTCCTCCGGCTACTCCAGCGAGGCCCTGAGGATGCAGGATGGTCAAGACCTCTTGCTCCCACGATGTAAATTCGGGAGGGGTGGGTGGGGGTCCGCCGCCAGTCTTCTGGACCGCGATGTTGTGCCTGGAGACCATCGATCGGACCTTTCCCCGTAGGTCGTTCCATCTTTTGCGGATGTCCTCCCTATTCCTGGGATGCTGTCCCACCGCGTTGACCCTGTCCACGATCCGCTGCCATAGCTCCGCCTTCCTGGCTATACTGGTGTGCTGCACCTGCGAGCCGAAGAGCTGGGGTTCCACTCTTAGGATTTCCTCCACCATGACCCGGAGTTCTTGGTCCGAAAAGCGTGGGTGCCTTTGGGGTGCCATGGGGTGGTGTGGGTGAGGTGTGGGGTGGTGTATGTGATGATGAGTATGTTGGTGTGTGGTCCTTTGTGCTACTATGTGGTGTGTGTGATGGTGTAGTGTGCCTCAGTGTGTCTTGCTATGGATTGTCTGCTGTGTCTCTCTCTCCTTCTCTCAGTAATTATGGTCGCAGGGGTTTGTGGGTGATGTGGGTGTGTGTTTTATAGTTGGTTGATTGTGTGGGAGTGGTGTGTGTATGTGTATCAGGTGTGTGTATTTCAAATTGTCCAATGTGGCTGTGTTTTGGTGATGTGTGTGTATTCTGACCGCGGCGGTGTGTACCGCCAATGGAATACCGCGTTTGAATGACCGCCGTGTGGATTCGTGGGTCGTAATGGCATGGGCGTATTTCTGTTGGCGTGACGTTGGAGGTTTGGTCATCTCCAGTTTATCGCTGCCCGCCGATGTGGCGGGCTGCAGTGGAGGACGGATTTTTGGAGGTTTGGCCGTTGTGGGTCAGAATGACCGTGGCGGTTGACAGCGGCCGCGGCGGTGTTATGGCGGTCTTATGACCGGCGGTAAGGGCATTTTACCGCCGAGGTCAGAATCACCCCCTATTATATGTTTTGTTCAGCCTAGCCGCCTATTGGCTTTGATATGGCATTAGCCATTATTTTCTGTATTCAGTTCAGCCGCCTATTGGCTTTGACATTATATTAGACATTGCATTTTGTATTCAACTTAGCTGCCTATTGGCTTTGACATGATATTAGACATTGCATTTTGTATTCAGCTCAGCTGCCTATTGGCTTTGACATGATATTAGACATTACAGTTTTGTTAGAAATTGGGTTTTTGTTTGGCAGTCAGGTTACCCCCTGTCCAAGCAAAAGCCCTCACTCTAGTCAGGGTAAGTCACACACAATCCAAGATTATCCTGTGCCCACCCTCTGGTAGCTTGGCACGAGCAGTCAGGCTTAACTTAGAAGGCAATGTGTAATAGAATATTTTATCAGGATAATTGTAGGTCAAAAAGAATAAAGTTGCAATGGGAAATTGTAGAGATATCACTAAAAAGTGATACAAAGTGTCTTAAGTCTTTAGAATATAAACAAAGTCTCTTTCAAGCACAAGTACCTGGTTTAGCGTGGAAAAATCTCCTCAGAGGGCCACAAGGGAAGAGGTGCGTGGAAAAAGGGTGTGTGCGTCGATTTCTCCCCAGCACACCCGGACTTGCGTCGTTATTTTCCACGCGGGGAAGTCGGGCGTCGTTTTCTGGCGTGCGGACAGTCTCTTTCTGTGGATCGCGGGGATTACCAGATGTCTCGAGTCTGTGCGTGGATTTTCCTGCTTGTTCTCCGGCTGCGCGTCGGTCTGCGGGGCCGTTCGTCGAAATTACGATCTCACGGCAGGCGTCGCGTCGATTTCTCCTCTAGACTTCGATCTGCGGGGCTGCGCGTTGAAATTACGATCTCACGGCAGGCGTCGCGCCGATTTCTCCTCTAGAGGTCGGGCGGCGTTGTCCTTGCGAGGCCGTGCGTCGGATCTTCGATCGTCCCAAGAGCGTCGCGTCGATCAGCGTCGGTGTGCGGCGATTTTCTTGCCGCGAAACAAGCTGTGCGTCGAAATTTTCGGCGCACGCAGCGTCCAAGTAAAAGAGAGAAGTCTTTTTGGTCCTGAGACTTCAGTGAACAGGAGGCAAGCTCTATCCAACCCCTTGGAGAGCACTTTCACAGCCAGACAAGAGTTCAGCAAGGCAGCAGGGCAACAGCAAGGCAGCAGTCCTTTGTAGAAAGCAGGCAGGTGAGTCCTTTGAGCAGCCAGGCAGTTCTTCTTGGCAGGATGTAGTTTCTGGTTCAGGTTTCTTCTCCAGCAAGTGTCTGATGAGGTAGGGCAGAGGCCCTGTTTTATACCCAAATGTGCCTTTGAAGTGGGGGAGACTTCAAAGAGTGGCTAAGAAGTGCACCAGGTCCCCTTTCAGTTCAATCCTGTCTGCCAGGGTCCCAGTAGGGTGTGTGGCAGTCCTTTGTGTGAGGGCAGGCCCTCCACCCTCCCAGCCCCGGAAGACCCCTTTAAAATGCAGATGTATGCAAGTGAGGCTGAGTACCCTGTGTTTGGGGTGTGTCTGAGTGAATGCACAAGGGGCTGTCAACCAAGCCCAGCCAGACGTGGATTGTAAGGCACAGAAGGATTTAAGTGCAAAGAAATGCTCACTTTCTAAAAGTGGCATTTCTAGAATAGTAATATTAAATCCGACTTCACCAGTCAGTAGGATTTTGTATTACCATTCTGGCCATACTAAATATGACCTTCCTGCTCCTTTCAGATCAGCAGCTGCCACTTCACCAGGGTATGAGGGCAGCCCCAATGTTAGCCTATGAAGGGAGCAGGCCTCACAGTAGTGTGAAAACGAATTTAGGAGTTTTACACTACCAGGACATATAACTACACAGGTACATGTCCTGCCTTTTACCTACACAGCACCCTGCCTTAGGGGTTACCTAGGGCACACCTTAAGGGTGACTTATATGTAGAAAAAGGGGAGTTCTAGGCTTGGCAAGAACTTTTAAATGCCAAGTCGATGTGGCAGCGAAACTGCACCCACAGGCCTTGCAATGGCAGGCCTGAGACAAGGAAAAGGGGCTACTTAAGTGGGTGGCACAACCAGTGCTGCTGGCCCACTAGTAGCATTTAATTTACCAGCCCTATGCACATAAAGTGCACCTTACTAGGGACTTATAAGTAAATTAATAGTCCAATCAGGTATGATTCCAGGTTACCATGTTTTAGGGGAGAGAGCATATGCACTTTAGCCCTGGTTAGCAGGGGCAAAGTGCACAGATTCTATAAACCAGCAAAAACAGTGTCCAAAAAGTGGAGGGAGGCAGGCAAAAAGTTAGGGGTGACTACCCTAAGGCTGGCAGGTCTAACATGTGTCCCCCCCAGCTGAAAGTGGAGAGAGCTACCCGACCTCCTGGGAGCTCTCATCGCTAAGGCGGAAGTACCTGGAGAGACCATCAGAATTGGCGTGGTCAACCCCTGGGCGATGTTCCACCGTAAAGTCCATCCCCTGTAGGGAAATGGACCACCTCAAGAGTTTTGGATTCTCACCCCTCATCTGCATGAGCCATCTGAGGGGCCTGTGGTCTGTCTGAACCCAGAAGTGAGTCCCAAACAGGTAGGGTCTTAGCTTCTTCAGTGCCCAGACCACAGCAAAAGCTTCTCTCTCAATAGCACTCCACCTCTGTTCCCGTGGTAATAGCCTTCTGCTAATAAAGACTACCGGTTGATCTCTGCCCTCCTCATTCAGCTGTGCTAGAACTGCCCCTATGCCATGCTCTGAAGCGTCTGTCTGCACGATAAATTCCTGGGAGTAGTCAGGGGCCATGAGTACGGGGGCCGTGCACATGGCTTCCTTCAGGGCGTCAAAGGCTTTCTGACAAGCCTCTGTCCAATTCACCAACCTAGGTTGTTTCTTGGAAGTGAGTTCTGTCAAGGGGGTTACAATGGTACCATAGCCCTTGACAAATCTGCGGTAGTATCCTGTGAGGCCTAGAAAGGCTCTCACCTCAGTCTGCGTTCGCGGTGGTTGCCAGGCCTTGATAGTTTCAATCTTGGCCTGGAGTGGCTGCACCTTGCCACCACCCACTAGCTGTCCCAAGTACACCACGGAACCCTGCCCAATCTGGCACTTACTGGCCTTGATGGTCAGGCCTGCCTGTTGCAGGGCCTGAAGCACCTCCTTGAGGTGCAGCAGGTGTTCCTCCCAGCTGGAACTGTAGACAGCTATGTCATCCAGGTAGGCTGCACAGAAGGCATCCTTGCCAGCTAGGACCCCGTTAACCAACCGTTGGAAGGTAGCGGGGGCATTTTTCAACCCAAACGGCATCACCCGGAACTGGTAATGGCCATCAGGGGTTGAGAATGCGGATCTTTCCTTGGCCCCCTCAGTCAGGGCGATCTGCCAGTACCCTGAAGTAAGATCAAACGTACTCAGGAACTTGGCAGCGCCTAGCCTGTCCACGAGCTCATCAGCTCGGGGGATGGGGTGAGCATCAGTCCATGTGACTGAGTTGAGACCCCGGTAGTCTACACAGAACCGGAGTTCTGGCTTCGCACCTGGGGCAGTAGCCTTAGGGACCAACACCACTGGGCTGGCCCAGGGACTACTGGATTTCTCGATGACCCCTAGAGTCAACATCTTGGAGACCTCCTCCTTGATGCTGGCCTTCACCTTATCCGACAACCTGTAAATTTTGTTCTTCACAGGGAGACTGTCACCAGTGTCAATATCATGAACTTAGAGGTGGGTCAGTCCAGGAGTAAGGGAGAACAGGGGGGAGAACTGCTCCAACAGTTCATAGCAGTCTCCTTTCTGGTTTAGAGTTAGGGAGTCAGACACAATGACCCCGCTTACTGACCCATCACCTTCTTGGGCAGAGAGGAGGTCGGGGAGAGGTTCACTCTCCTCTTCCGTTCCTTCATCTGTGACCAGAAGCATGTTGATCTCCGACCTCTCAAAATGAGCTTTTAGTCGGTTCACATGGAGCACCCTTAGGGGATTCCTAGGGGTTTGGAGGTCCACTAGGTAAGTGGCCTCCCCTTTCCTCTCCTTTATTTCAAATGGGCCAGACCAGCGGTCCTGGAGAGCTCTGGGCTCTACTGGCTCCATTACCCACACTTTGTCTCCAGGTTGAAACTCTAACAGGGTGGCCTTCTGGTCATACCAGTGTTTCATTACCTCTTGACTAGCCTCAAGGTTACTTTGGGCCCCTTTCCAGAAGCGGGTCATCTGGTTGCGGAGGGCCAACATATAGCTGACCACATCCTGAGGGGGTGTCTTTGGAGCTTTCTCCAATCCCTCCTGGACAATGCTTAAGGGTCCCCTGACAGGGTACCCGTAGAGAAGCTCAAAGGGACTGAACCCTACCCCCCTCTGGGGGACCTCTCTGTAAGCAAAGAGAAGGCATGGTAAGAGGACGTCCCACTTACGCCTCATGGCCTCAGGGAGGCCACCAATCATGCCTTTCAGGGTCTTGTTGAATCTCTCCACAAGACCATTAGACTGGGGGTGATAGGGGGTGGTGAACTTGTAAGTTACACCACACGCATCCCACAGAGACTTCATGTATGCAGACATGAAGTTAGTGCCTCTGTCAGACACTATTTCCTTGGGGAATCCCACACGGGTAAATATCCCCATCAGGGTTCTGGCCACCACCGGTGCAGTTACGATCCTCAGAGGGATTGCCTCTGGGTAACGGGTGGCATGGTCCACCAAAACCAGGATGAACCTGTTGCTTAAGGCAGTTTTGGGGTCCAAGGGACCAACAATGTCGATGCCCATCCTTTCAAAGGGGGTGCCAACGACAGGAAGTGGAATCAGGGGGGTTTTAACCCTTTTTCCTGCTTTACCACTGGCCTGGCAGGTAGGACAAGATCTGCAGAACTTGTCTGAGTGTGTCCTCATTTTGGGCCAATAAAAGTGGGTGACAAGCCTGTTAAAGGTCTTGCCCTGCCCCAAATGTCCTGCCAGGGGAATGTCGTGAGCCAGACCCAGTAGGAAGGTTCGGTAACATTGAGGGACCACCAGCATACGTGCTGCCCCAAAGGCCGGAACCTTAGGCTCACTGTAGAGGAGATCATTCTTCCAATATAGGTGGTGATTGCCAGAGGCGTCGCCTGCTGCCTGGTTTGAGGCTTGTTTCCTCAAACCTTCCAGAGTGGGACATTCTTTCTGCGCCTTGCAGAATTCCTCCCTGGTGGGTCCACCCTCAACTTGCCAGCCAGCAAGCTCAGGTAAGTCACCTAGGGCGGCAATGTCTTCCCCAGTTGGCTCGGGAGCCTCCTCCTCAGGAGCTCCGTCAGCCACTGTGGGAACTTCTGGGGCCGGTTTCCCGCGCCCCTGGTCCCTCCTCCTGGCAGCTCTCTGGCCATCGTTCCAGGCTCCAGATGCCCTTGACTTCCCTCTCGGTCAGCCATGGACCGTGTGGTCATGCAGACCCACTCAGGTAACCCTAACATCTCCAGGTGAGACCTGAGCTCCACTTCTTTCCAAGCAGTGTGCTCAACATCATTGCCTAACAGACAATCTACAGGCATGGCAGGACTCACAGCTACTTTCAGAGTACCAGAGACCCCCCCCCACTCAAAGGGAACCAGAGCCACCGGTAGGTGACTCTCGCGATTGTCAGCGACTCTGACCTGGTGGAATGTATTAGGTACTATCTGCTCTGTTGACACCAGCTGACTCTTGATAGTAGTCATACTGGCTCCTGTGTCACGCAGAGCCTCCACCTTCTGCCCATCAATGGTGACCCACTGCCGGTACTTGGAAGTATTTTTGGGCATGTGGGCCTGGGGCACCATTTCTCCTTCTCCCAGGGTCACTAGGGAAATCTCTACCTGCTCCCCAAAGCTACTTGGGTCCATCTCCCCCCCGAGCGCTACAATAGTCAACCCAGGTGCCTGTCCGGTAGTGGACGGTGCCCTCTTAGGGCACTGTGGATCGCCTTTGTAGTGACCATACTGGTAACACTCCATGCATTTGGGGCTAGATCTCCCTGACTTATCATATGTCCCTGGCTTTTTCCCAAATTTGGAAAAGGAAGGGTTGCCACCCCCTCCCTGGGAATTCTTTTGGGGGCCTTTGGAGAGTTCCTTATCTGCAAGTTTATCTCCCCCCTCTTTCTTCTGTTGGGAACCCTGACCACCTTTGTGGGAGTCCCCCCAGGTACCTTCTTGGACACTCTGGTGCTAACCCAGAGGTCCGCCTCCTCAGCAAGCTTCCTGGGATCAGTCAGCTTACTATCCACTAGGTGCTGGCGCAACTCTGTATAAGTAGTATTAAGCATATGCTCTCTCAGAATCAAGTCATATAAACCTTTATAATCTGCTACTTTGTTGCCCCGCACCCATCCATTCAGTGCCTTACTGGAGAAATCAAAGAAATCTACCCATGTTTGTGTGGTTTGTTTGGTGCTGTCCCTGAACCTCTGACGGTATCCCTCAGGGGTCAGCCCAAACTTGGCAAGTAAAGTGGCTTTCTGAAGTGGGTATGTGTTTTGATCAGGTTCATCCAATGTGAGAAGTGTGTCCCTCCCCAATGGCGGCACATAACCCCACATAGCTACCCCCCATTGCCCTTCAGGAACCTCATGAGCCCTTAGTGCAACTTCATAAGCAGCTAACCATTTATCTATGTCATCTCCCACCACAAAACTGGGCACCACATTTTTGGGTATACAAACCTTCTTTTCTCCAGCAGGTCCTGTCTGTATGCTGCCACCATTATTGCTGGATTCAGACTGTCTTGCCTTGATCTCCAGCTCCTTGAGACTCAGTTCATGAGCCAACAATAGTTTCTTTTCAGCCAAAGCTCTTTCAGCTTCCACCTGTTTGGCTGCTCTTTCAGCTTCCGCTTGTTTGGCTGCCCTTTCAGCTTCTGCTTGAATCTGTTTGGCTGTTCTTTCAGCTTCAATCTGTTTGGCTGCTCTTTCAGCCTCAGCTTGTTTGGCTTCTCTCTCTGCCCTCCTCTCCTCCTGTTGAGCCTCAATTTTCAGTTTTGCCATTTGCAATTGGAACTCCCTTTCCTCTCTCCTTTCCTCTGCGGTCAGGCTTTACATAGAGACACTGCTCCCTGGTCTGGAAGGGAGCACAATTGCAGTGGTAACACCATCCACTGATAGTGAAAATTCCTCTGAGGGGCCATGTTCTGGCTCCTCTTCCTCATCATCCTCTAAATGGGCTTCTGCCCAGGCCCTCAGCGCCACTTGAAAGTCCTTCTTTCTGGAGGCCCCTTGGGTGGGTACCCTCAATGCCCTGCAGAATCCTCTTAGTTGCTTGACCGTATATGCATCCAACTGGACTAGGTCAAAGTCCCCTGTCTGAGACCCAGTCAGAGACATGTTGAGTGAGGATTTAGTTTTTGAAAATTGTCAGGAAAGAAATCGGGTTTTCAAAAAGAGATAAAAACCAAGTTGACCTTCAACTGTGGGTAGGTAGTGAAATACTTAGCTACTGTATGTCACTGCACAAATACAAGTCCTATCCTCACCGCTGATCACCAATGTTAGAAATGGGGTTTTTGGTTGGCAGTCAGGTTACCCCCTGTCCAAGCAAAAGCCCTCACTCTAGTCAGGGTAAGTCACACACAATCCAAGATTATCCTGTGCCCACCCTCTGGTAGCTTGGCACGAGCATTCAGGCTTAACTTAGAAGGCAATGTGTAAAGTATTTGTGCAATAAATCATACAATACCACCATATAGCACCACAAAAATACACCACACAGTGTTTAGAAAAATATAGAATATTTTATCAGGATAATTGTAGGTCAAAAAGAATAAAGTTGCAATGGGAAATTGTAGAGATATCACTGAAAAGTGATACAAAGTGTCTTAAGTCTTTAGAATATAAACAAAGTCTCTTTCAAGCACAAGTACCTGGTTTAGTGTGGAAAAATCTCCTCAGAGGGCCACAAGGGAAGAGGTGCGTGGAAAAATGGTGTGTGCGTCGATTTCTCCCCAGCACACCCGGACTTGCGTCGTTATTTTCCACGCGGGGAAGTCGGGTGTCGTTTTCCGGCGCGCGGACAGTCTCTTTCTGTGGATCGCGGGGATTACCAGATGTCCCGGGTCTGTGCGTGGATTTTCCTGCTTGTTCTCCGGCTGCGCGTCGGTCTGCGGGGCTGTGCGTCGAAATTACGATCTCACGGCAGGCGTCGCGTCGATTTCTCCTCTAGACTTCGATCTGCGGGGCTGCGTGTTGAAATTACGATCTCACGGCAGGCGTTGCGTCGATTTCTCCTCTAGAGGTCGGGCGGCGTTGTCCTTGCGAGGCCGTGCGTCGGATCTTCGATCGTCCCAAGAGCGTCGCATCGATCAGCGTCAGTGTGCAGCGTTTTTCTTGCCGCGAAACAAGCTGTGCGTCGATATTTTCAGCGCACGGAGCGTCCAAGTAAAAGAGAGAAGTCTTTTTGGTCCTGAGACTTCAGTGAACATGAGGCAAGCTCTATCCAAGCCCTTGGAGAGCACTTTCACAGTCAGACAAGAGTTCAGCAAGGCAGCAGGGCAACAGCAAGGCAGCAGTCCTTTGTAGAAAGCAGGCAGGTGAGTCCTTTGAGCAGCCAGGCAGTACTTCTTGGCAGGATGTAGTTTCTGGTTCAGGTTTCTTCTCCAGCAAGTGTCTGATGAGGTAGGGCAGAGGCCCTGTTTTACACCCAAATGTGCCTTTGAAGTGGGGGAGACTTCAAAGAGTGGCTAAGAAGAGCACCAGGTCCCCTTTCAGTTCAATCCTGTCTGCCAGGGTCCCAGTAGGGGGTGTGGCAGTCCTTTGTATGAGGGCAGGCCCTCCACCCTCCCAGCCCCGGAAGACCCATTCAAAATGCAGATGTATGCAAGTGAGGCTGAGTACCCTGTGTTTGGGGTGTGTCTGAGTGAATGCACAAGGGGCTGTCAACCAAGCCCAGCCAGACGTGGATTGTAAGGCACAGAAGTATTTAAGTGCAAAGAAATGCTCACTTTCTAAAAGTGGCATTTCTAGAATAGTAATATTAAATCCGACTTCACCAGTCAGTAGGATTTTGTATTACCATTCTGGCCATACTAAATATGACCTTCCTGCTCCTTTCAGATCAGCAGCTGCCACTTCACCAGGGTATGAGGGCAGCCCCAATGTTAGCCTATGAAGGGAGCAGGCCTCACAGTAGTGTGAAAACGAATTTAGGAGTTTTACACTACCAGGACATATAACTACACAGGTACATGTCCTGCCTTTTACCTACACAGCACCCTGCCTTAGGGGTTACCTAGGGCACACCTTAAGGGTGACTTATATGTAGAAAAAGGGGAGTTCTAGGCTTGGCAAGAACTTTTAAATGCCAAATCGATGTGGCAGGGAAACTGCACCCACAGGCCTTGCAATGGCAGGCCTGAGACAAGGAAAAGGGGCTACTTAAGTGGGTGGCACAACCAGTGCTGCTGGCCCACTAGTAGCATTTAATTTACCAGCCCTATGCACATAAAGTGCACCTTACCAGGGACTTATAAGTAAATTAATAGTCCAATCAGGTATGATTCCAGGTTACCATGTTTTAGGGGAGAGAGCATATGCACTTTAGCCCTGGTTAGCAGGGGTAAAGTGCGCAGAGTCTATAAACCAGCAAAAACAGTGTCCAAAAAGTGGAGGGAGGCAGGCAAAAAGTTAGGGGTGACTACCCTAAGGCTGTCAGGTCTAACAATTTTGTATTCAGCTCAGCTGCCCATTGGCTTTGACATGACATTAGACATTACATTTGATATTTAGGTTAGCTGCCTATTGCCTTTAACGTGGAGTTAGACATTGCAGTTGAGAATCCAAGCTGTATTTTTCCAAGCTATGTGTTTTTCCACAAGATGAACCAAACTGTTTTTCTCACACCAGACTAGACCTGATAAGAGAGAGTACATTTGGTGTTTTCCTTTCTGCTCAGGCTTGGGAGGAGGAGCAGTCTAGGAGATCTGGCCAGTCTCCAAAGGCTTGCGTAGTTTTCCCGAGTCTGAGAGGAGGGGGCACGCTTTTGAAAGGATGGCTCGGGGCTTCAGAGAATTAGATTGGAATCTGCTTGACTTCGGGCTGGAACTTGGTGCCAGTTGCCAGTCTCCCGTGTGGGTAGATAATCTCTTTCTCGCAGTTGACCGGAGTCATCAACTTGCAGACCCCAGAAAGATGAAGCTGTGAATAGACCTTACACAGTGAAGTATTTGATTGTATATGCTTTGCATTAAATATATAACCTGCTGTGTACATTGCAACTGAGATATATTTTGTTTTAATGCTGTGACTACTTTTGTGCTTGAAATCTAATAATTCGTCGCTCAAGAGCTTGTGGGTGGGGAAGAATTAACAACAATAAAGGTCTTCTTTGAACTCAGAAGTGCATTCTTGATATGTTCTGTAAGCTCTGATACGAGATAAGATGGAAAGCAGAACACATGGTCACCCACCAATTGCACACGATAGCACACACAGATGCAATAATCATGCCTTTACACCCCTGCAGAACCCCTACCCAAAGTCACCGGACAGGACGATCCAGACATGTCCACTCCCCCACAGAAGAGGCCCACAGTGATGACAGCAGCTCTGTCCAACTGGATCTAGATGACCAGCCCGGCCCATCTGGGACCTCAGGACAGTCAGTTCCCCACACACTGGCACATGCCACCACAGAGCCTCCCCCGCAGGAAACACAAGCACAGCACCCAGCCAGCAGGCCCATACCTCTGTCCCCAGGACACATCAAGCAGCAGTGTGTCCACCACTACAGGGAACCCAGGCAACCCCACTAACCCAAGAACATCAGGGACCTGGGGGCAGTGGGCACATGGTTCAGGGGACAGAGGCACAGGAAAATAGGGGAACTGGGAGGACTGCTGTGCGACAGGGGGATGACAGGCCCAGGGAACCCACTCTCCACAAGGCCCTCTTCAACATCATGGGAGCGTACCATCATTCCCAGGAGACGATGGCAACAGCCAAGTTTCAGGAGACCCAGCGGCTGCAGGAGAAACAGTATCTGGGGATCAGGGAGGACTTGAAGTCCATTAACACCACCCTGGTCACCATTGTAGGGGTGCTGAAGGACCTTGTGAACACCAGGAGGGACACTGTGGCACAACACGGGGCCCCTGACACTAGCCTTGATGATGAACTGCCCACCACTTCTGCCGGCGTTAGTGGACAGGAGGCACCGCCACAGGACCACGACACCAGCACCCCACCCCCTGCAGATAAAGAACCACCCCGCAAACGGTCCCTGAGATCCAGGACAAAGACAGAGAACATTGCCCAGACCCCCACCAAGCAATGAGACCACCCTGAATGTCATCCTTCTGTCCCACTTCATCACCCTGTCCATCTTTAAACTGCCTTAGCTCCACTTCCTATGCCCCTTTGGACAATGCACCTGTGAGACAAATAACTGGACTCTGCCATGGACATTCCTCTACCATCACCCCTGACCATTTTGCAACCCCCTCCACTAATTTGCACTTAAATAAACACCCTTGAATCACAAAACAATCTGGAGTCAGTCTGTGCTTTCAAAAATGTGTATTTGCAATAACTGAGGAAAATAGCAATGTCCATTGTATTTTCAACATACCTATGTCACACAGCTCTAGTTCATGAGGTAACATAGCAGAGGTCACACAGTGGGGCCCACATCTGTAAAATGGAAAGGCAAAGTGACAGGTCAGGGTCCATACACTGGGTGAAAGTGACAGACATATTATAGGTCTAACAATAGTATGAGATGTAGGAGGCAGTGATGTCTTCTTGCTGGATCAGGTTGTTTCTGTTGTTAATATCCTCTTCTTCTGCCTACTCTTCTTCACTGTCTACAGGCTCCACAGCTGCCACAAGACCTCCTTCTGGACCATCCTCCTGCAGAAAAGGCACCTGTCATCGCAAAGCCAAGTTGTGCAGCACACAGCAGGCCACGATGATCTGGCACACCTTCTTTGGTGAGTAGTACAGAGAACCACCTGTCATATGGAGCCACCGGAACCTGGCCTTCAGGAGGCCGAAGGTTCTTTCTATAATCCTCCTAGTTTGCTCATGTGCCTCATTGTAGCGTTCCTCTGCCCTTGTCCTGGGATTTCTCACTGGGGTCAGTAGCCAAGACAGGTTGGGGTACCCAGAGTCACCTGCAAATGTCGAGGGACAACTGTTAGACACACACTAACCTGAAGGGACAACCCCAGACAACTATTCACACTGTATAAGGTCCTTGTCCTCACCTATTAGCCACACACCGTGCCTCTGGAGTTGCCCCATCACATAAGGGATGCTGCTATTCCTCAGAATGTAAGCGTCATGTAGTGAGCCAGGAAATTTGGCATTCACATGGGAGATGTACTGGTCGGCCAAACACACCATCTGCACATTCATTGAATGGTAGCTCTTCCTGTTTCTGTACACCTCTTCACTCCTGCGGGGGGTGCCAGGGCCACATATGTCCCATCTATGGAACCTATGATGTTGGGGATATGTCCCAGGGCATAGAAGTCACATTTCACTGTGGGCAAATCCTCCACCTGAGGGAAAATGATGTAGCTGCGCATGTGTTTCAGCAGAGCAAACAACACTCTGGACAACATGTTAGAGAACATAGGCTGGGACATTCCTGATGCAATGGCCACTATTGTTTGAAAGGACCCACTTGCCAGGAAATGGAGTACTGACAGGACCTGCACTAGAGGGGGGATTTCTGTGGGATGGCAGATAGCTGACATCAGGTCTCTCTCCAACTGGGCACACAGTTCCTGGACTGTAGCACAATCAAGTCTGTAGGTGACTATTACATGTCTCTCTTCCATTGTTGACAGGTTCACCAGTGGTCTACACAGGAGGATGCCGCCATCTCCTCACCTGCCTCAGAAGACTTGCCCTATGGACCAGAACAGCGAGCACAGAGTCAGCCAACACTGAGGTAGTAAAAAAAGAATTTATTGCACACATTTGTCAATCCGCTATGTGCCTGTCACTGTGTGTATGCAAGGCCTACATATGTGTGACGTATTTAAAACTAATGCCATGTGGCCCCCTGAAATGGCGGCTGC
The DNA here is from genome assembly GCF_031143425.1 of Pleurodeles waltl. Lineage (NCBI taxonomy): Eukaryota > Metazoa > Chordata > Amphibia > Caudata > Salamandridae > Pleurodeles > Pleurodeles waltl. The sequence goes on along the minus strand of NC_090447.1, from coordinate 1,018,304,237 downwards.
CTGACCTGTAATGTGGGACAAGGGGATATGAGGTAACTGCACTGGCGTTGTACACCATCGCGGTAGGCGGTCGAAGACCGCAGCCCAATCCTGCACTGGTTAACATTGGGCCCTATGAGTCCCAGAAGCCAATGACGATGTACGCTGGCGGTGACGGTACGCATCGCCGTGGACGTGACCACCATTTTCAGTCTGTTCATTCAATTGATACCTGACGTTCGACAGGAGAGGACCTACACTGCAAGTGCTGCTGTGACCTGTGTCTGGAAGCGACGATGGCTCATGTGTCTGGGGAAAGGACCCCTGCCTTCACTTCGGAGGAGTTGCAGAAGTTAGTGGATGGGGTCCTCCCCCAGTACACGCTACTTTACGGTCCTCCAGACAAACAGGTGAGTACACTGTGAGCATGCTGTATGGGCAATGCCTGTTTGGAGTGGTGTGGATGGAAGATACTGGGGGGGGGGGATTGAGGCCTTCATGAGCGGACGGTGAGTGTATGTGTGTGAGGGCAAGGATAGGAACGTGGGACAATGACTGTGATGGTCCAGATGGTTACATGTTTTCCATTTTCCTATTCCTCTAGGTCAGCGCCCACCAGAAGAAGGATATTTGGCGTGACATCGCAAAGGACGTCCCGCCCTGGGGGTCCACCACAGAACGAGCACCCACTGCCGTAAAAGATGGGAGGACATTTGCCGCTGGAGCAAGAAGACAGTGGAGGCCCAGCTGGGGATGGCCTCCCAACGTGGGAGGGGTGCCCGTTGCACCATGACCCCCCTGATGTTCCGGATACTTGTGGTGGCATATCCAGAGTTGGATGGGTGCTTGAGGGCATCACAGCAGCCACAAGGGGGTGAGTACCGTCACATCCATCTGACTCTGCGTGCATTACGAGGTATATGGTTGGGGGAGTTGGGCAGAGGGTTACCCTAGGCCAGGGCGAGCTTTGTAGGCAAGCACCCTTTGTGAGGCAGGCTATGTGGTACCCCAACCCCACCAGTGGTAAGAGCCATCTACACCTAGCCATGTATTTGTGTGTATGTTGTTGTGGGTGAGGGTGAGGATGGGGGTGTTGTGAGTGTGTGTCATTCTCTTTTCCCTCCCCCCTCCCCTGTGTTGTAGGTGCAGTACTCACTGTGGTCTTCACCACCGTCTTTCGTGCTCCTGGTAGAGCAGCAGGAATAGTATTGCAGAGAGTATTTGGAGTTCTGGCTCCATGGCGTCCTGGTTCCTCGTGGGTTATGTAGAGGTGAGTGTTTTCCCTTCCAAGTCCTGTTTCTGCCATGTTTTTGTTTGCATTGAATCCGCCCCGGAAAAGGTGGTGGATTGGCCTGTCATAATAGTGTAGGCGTTACATTGTCTTCCGCCTGTCTGTTGGCGGTGACCGCCTCTGTGTTTGTTTCTACCACCGTGGTGGTCGGAGTGTTAAAGTGTCTGTCTATGTTGGCGGTTTCCGCCATGGTCGTGATTTCATTTTTTTTACCGCCGGCCTGTTGCCGGTCTTACCGCCGCTTTAACACCGACCGCCAGGGTTGTAAAGGGGGCCTTGGTCCCAAAAATGGAATTCAAAATCTTGCAGTAAGACCAAGGTGGAAAGCTCTGTCTGAGGAGGTCTCTTGACACCGGATTGCAGTTGGAAGAGGTCCCAGTGAAGCCATTGGTTTATGGTGGAAAAGCTTTGAATTTTGGGCCAAGACAAGTTCCCTAATAAGTCTGATTCATCTTTGGCCCCTTCGCTCTGTCAAGATTCAAACATATGGACCTAATGTCTTTTTCAGATCTCAGAACATCTAGCAGGGCAAGGCTGCAGGCTGTATTCAATGAAGTCTTCATGAGGTCAGATACCTTTTAGCCAAGGTACCATTGATTTGGATATCCTGCTATGACGAGACGCCATGAGTAGGAAAGTTTAAATTTCACTCCAAGGGATGTCCTTTCACCAGTTGGATACTTTTGGTGCCTTTGCTCAGTCAAGATTATTCCTGTGTGGCAAGGCTGTTGGTTGTATCTGAGGAGGGCTCCACGAGGCCAGATGCCTTCTTGCTAAGGTCCCACTGAATTGGATTTGCTGATAAGGAGATTCTTCATGTGGGAGAAATGTGTTTCTTAATCCCAGTGCCAATGTTTGTTGAATGGATTTGGTTGGCACGTTGGTTCTGGTCCTATGGACTTCTTTATGTCCAAAACAAAAAGTTTCTATGTCCTCTGTTTTCAGGGGAAGAAGAAGGCTAGCCAGTCACAGCCACGAGTTCCAGGACCTCAGGAACAGCACTTGAGAGGTCAGGACTCACTCAAGCAGAGGCCACCAGCAGGGTCCAGCTCAGGTCCAGTTGCTACTGCTCATCTGGAAGTTGCTGGAAAAGGCCTCCCATAGCTTTTTATATCTATGTAGCCAAAGGGGCTGCTGCTGCTGGCAGTGGTGCTGGTGGCGGTGCAGGTGGCGGTGCAGGTGGCGGTGCTGGTGGCAGTGGAGGCAGTGGTGGGGGGAGGCTCCAGCCCTTCCCTTGCAGCCTTGGATGGCTGAAGTGCCATGGTTGGTGTTGGGGGCTCAGATTCAGTACCAGCACCAGGCCTCCTGTCCTTGCCATTGTGGTACTGAAAATTCTGGACCCGTGTTATAAACATCGTCGTATCACAACGATTTTGGTATCAGCAGACCGGGAATGATTAGAATAGTATGCACAAGCATTGTATTCATATTCGGGTAACGAAATCACCCGAATATCAGAGTTTCCGTCCTGAACCCTCGTGTTCCATTTAAACGACAGCCATTTTGTGATTGCACTCACATAAGCCAATGTCTAATGCTGAAAACAATTCTGAAGGACACGTACACCTTTGCTGACTCCTCTGTGACCTGGGCAAGCCTACTCCACTGCCTGAAGCCAAACCTGTTCGGCCAGTTTCTTTCCCAGTGGCCGAATGAGATTAGTATCAAGGCACAACACATCATAAACCTTTCATCACACAAAAACCATGCCTAATCTTACACACACCTGTCCCTGTTTCTTTCTTTATGACTTGCTTTACAAGGAGGAGGTGCCCGTTTATATTGGGGGTCCGTCGATATCTGATGAAAGTACTAAGCCTTGCCGGGTAATTGATTGAGGGCTGGACAAACTGAAATATGGGCTTGTCATCATAAACCTGCTATTTCTTTGTAGTGAAAATATGTGAATGGTCAACTGTAATCCTGTTAAAACCCCAAAGGCTACTCACATGTTGCCTCTCTAGCTTTTCTCATTTGTTTAGGAATGTGACTGGTACAGGCCCCTTGCATGCCTAGGGCATAATAAATGATATAAAAGGTCTGAGCTAAGACCATTTCTGGAGACTGCCTCTTTCAGTTGCTATAGGTCAGCTTCTGGGAGACGTAGTCTCACTCATTTGAGTTTAATAAAGATGTCTTTTCATATTTCAGCTTCTTTGCCATGTTCTTTGTTATATTACCCTGAGAATGAAAATCTCTAGTACTACACCATCTGGTGGTGCCTCCTTGCCAGCTGGTGGTGCCTCCTTGCCATCTGGTGGTGTCTCCTTGCCCTTGCCAGCTGGTGGTGCCTCCTTGCCCTTGCCAGCTGGTGGTGGCTCCTTGCCCTTCCCCTTGGCAGCTGATGAAGGCACACTGCCAGTGCTAATGGGTGTTTCCTTGGAGCTTCTCACACCTGCAGTAGCTGCTGAAACTACAGTGGCCATGGACTGGGTGGCTGAGGTGCTAGCCTGGGTTCTGGCCACCCTGGCCTGACGTGAAGGACGGGGGAATATTCTTAGGGACACTGGGGTGGAAAGAGGGTGATGGTTTGGGAGTGGAGGAAGAGGGAGTGGTTTTAGGAGGTGTCTGTCTGCTGTGTTTGGGTGCAGATGCATGGACTGGATGCTGTTGTGAGGTGGATGGCTGTTGGGTGTTTGAGTGCTTGTGTTTGTGAACTTAAGGAGGAGGGGGCACAGACACGGCACAGACACAGTGGGAGAGGACACAGGGGACATGAGCATGGATGTGGGGATGGTGACTGCCAGTGAGGGGTGTGTAGTGATAGGTGTGATGGTGATGGAGGCAGTTGGTGTGGATGTAGTGCATGCAGGTGTGAGTGTAGACGCTACTGGGAGGGAGGTGGATGATGCAATGGAGGGAGACACAGCAGAGGCAGTGGATGTTGGTGTGTCTACATCTGGATGGTGTTTGTGTGAGTGCCTGTGGGGTGATGTGTGGTGCTTGTCGTTTGCCTGAGCCACTCCTGTGTGTTGTTTTTGGTGGATGCTGGTCTGAATGGGGGGGAGGCTAGAGACAGGAACAATGGCTGCCATCAGGGAGGAGGCCAGAGCCTGGAATGATGGGCCGCCACGCCACAGTGAATGCCCTCCAGGAATGCATTTGTATGTTGCAAATGCCCTGCCAGCTCTGGGTAGCATTCATTATGGTTGACTGCCCAACAGAGATGGATCGCAAGAGGTCAATATGCTCCTCACTCAGGGCAGCAGGGCTAACTCGAAGGAGATGCCCACCCTCCTGGGTGAGCGGGTACGGGACACTCGCTGAGGAGCTGCTGGGAGGGCGGTGCTGGTACTGGGGCTGGCGGCTGTACCTGTAGTTGGGGTGGCCACAGAGCTGTCCGCCACCACTAGAGAGCTTCCATTGGAGAAGGTATCACTTTCAGAACTGTCCCCTCCTGTCTCCACCATGGTGCTCCCCTTGCCCTCTGTCCCACTGGTGCCCTGACCGTTGGTGGATTCGGCCTCATGGGCCCTGTGGGATGCAGCTCCCCCCGTCGCCGGAGTCTCTGCTCCTCTGCCAGATGATGCTAATGCACATAAGGACAGGATGACAAAACAAACAGGGGGGGAAGAGACAGAGGATACACTTGGTCAATGGCAGCAACAACACCACTGTTGGCATACACAACACACAGGGAACAGCCCTACGCAATAGGCAATGCACTACCAGTCACAGTGCTATTCACCATGCCATGGACAGTAATACCTAACACAGTTGCAGCATACCTGAGACCCACAGAGCCCTGCATAGTAGTGGATGCCCACTAGCTTGGTTGGAAGTGGAGTTCATCAGCCCCTGCCCAACATGGAACCTACCCTGCAATGTCCGGCCTGGCCTAGGGGCATCAACAGGCGCACATCCTACACTCGGAGACCACCCCACCACGCGCAAGTAGTATGTTGGGAAACTGTACTCACACCCTTGTGGCTGCTGTGATGCCCTCAAGCGCCCATCCAGCTCCAGATAGGCCATCGCCTGTATGCGGAACATCAGGGGGGTCAGGGTTCGACGGGCACCCCTTCCTCTTTGGGAGGCCATCCCCAGGTGGGACCCTGCTGTCTTTCATGCCCAGCATCTCAGATCCTCCCACCGTTTGCAACAGTGGGTGCTCCGCCAGCCGTATACACCCAGGGTCCGCACATCCTTGGCGATGGCATGCCATATACCTTTTTTTCTGATGGGCGCTATCCTGCAGAGGAAATACACATAGAAAAAGGGTATCAATCATACCGTCTGGCCTGTTACACTTATGGCCCACCATATTCCTCCCATCCCCTTACACACATACGTTGCCCACCATACATGCAGCATGCTGGCCAGGACCGCTCAACCATCCCCCCTTACACGAGGCCCTCACATACAGCACTCCATGCATTCATCCCCCATGCATCGTGCTCACAGTTTTTTCACCTGTTGATCTGGAGGCCCAAACAGCATTCGATACTGGGGTAGGCCCCCATAGACCAGTCTCTCCAACTCGGCTGCGGTGAAGGCAGGGGCCCTTTCCCCAGTGACACAAGCCATGGTCGGTTCCAGACACAGGTCACAGCAGCACTTGCAGTGTAGGTCCTCTCCTGTTGAAGGTCAGGTAGCAAGTGAGTGAGTACCATCACCACTAGCGTACATCACCATTGGCTACTGTAACCCATAGGGCTCAATGACAACCAATGAGGAGTTGCACAGCTGTACTTTGACCGCCTCCCGCAACGGCGCACAACTGCAGCGGCATTACCTCATTTCCACCTGTCCATCCACACAGGATAGGCGCCCGCCATTTCAGGGGGAGGTAGGCCATGGCACCTAACTGCGTCACAGCACAAATAGGCACCATATGGGCCCATACATCAACACACTGTTTCTGCCACAACATGCAATGCACTGTACATTTAGGAAATGTTGAAAACTGATTAGTTGCTCATCATTTTGCCCCCTAGAATACAACTGCTGAGGATGAATAGGAGATTGAGACATCCCCCGTGTACAGGCCCCTGGTGGACTTGGCAACAATGGAGGACAGGCACATTATCCTCACCTACAGACTTGATGGCCACAATCCAACAGCTGTGTGCCCAATTGGAGCCAGACCTGATCTCTGCTATCCATCACCCCACTGGGATCCCACCTCTTGTGCAAGTCTGATCTGTGCTCCATTTCTTGACAACTGACTCCTTCCAAGTGACAGTGGGCTTGGCAGCAGGAATGTTTCACCCAATGTTCTCAATAGTGCTGACCAGAGAGTTGTCTGCTCTGATGAAGCACATGCACAGCTACATTGTTTTCCCCCAGGTGGAGGATTTGCCCACAGTGAAAGCTGACTTCTATGCAATGGGACATATCCCCACATTATTGGGGCAATTGATGGTACACATATTGCATTTGTCCCCCACTGGGGAGAAATGAACAGGTGTTCAGAACTCAAAAGAGCTTTCACTCGATGAATGTGCAGACAGTGTGCCTGGTGGACCAGTACATCTCCCACGTGAATGCAAAGTATCCTGGGTCTGTGCATGATGCCTTTATCCTGAGGAATAGCAGCACCCAATATGTGATGGCTCAACTCCAGAGGCACAGGGTGTGGCTAATAGGTAAGCCCATGGTCCCCAACCAGTATATGTTGGTGTATGGGAATCGGGTTGGCCCTAAGGGTTAGTGTCTGGCTAACAGGTATCCCTCAGTATTTGACTCTGGTTACACCAACCTTGCATGGCTACTGACCCCAGTGAGGAATCCCAGGACAAGGGCAGAGGAATGTTATAATGAGGCACATGGGCGAACAAGAAGAATTATAGAGTGAGCCTTTGGCCTCCTGAAGGCCGGGTGTCAATGCCTCCTGTAACAGGTGGTTCCCTGTGCTACTCACCCAAGAAGGTGTGCCAGATCATCGTGGCATGTCGCCTGTTGCACAACCTTGCCTTACGTCGCCAGGTATCTTTTCTGCAGGAGAATGAGGCTGGAGGTGGGCATGTGGCAGCGGTGGAGCCTGTGGATAGTGACAAAGATGAGGCAGAGGATGAGGATGTGGACAATAGAACAGCAATCATTCAACAGTACTTCCAGTGACACACAGGTAAGACACTGTAACTTCACCTTCCATTGCAGTTTTGTATTGTAAATTTTCATTGGTAGGCTGATATTCTCACTACTATGGACACTTACTGTACCCTTTGACATGTCTATTTACAGATATCTGTGCCCCACTCTGGCTCCTGGTGTATTGACTGCAGCAAACTATAGGTCATACCTATGTATACATTACTGTACAGTTGAATTGCAATGTCTTTAGATTGTTAAACGAATACATAGTTCATTCACTTGACAGACTCAATACTTGTATTTTTTACAAGGATATTTATTCATGTGCTAATAAGTGGATGGGGTATTGCTATAGGCTTCGGGTGGTGAAGGAGACTCCAGGTAAGAGTTCCAGTCTATTTGTATCACAGGTGCATTGTCCAGGGGGGCATAGGAAGTGGAGCAATGGCAGTTCAAGATGGAAAGGATGAAATAGTGGGACACAAGGGTGACAATCAGGACAGTCTTATTTCCTGGCGAAGGTCTTGGCAATGTTCTATGGCTTCTGCATGGATCGCAGGGACCATTTGTGGGGTGGTTCTCCTTCTGCAGGGGGTGGGGTGCTGGTGGCCTGTTGGTCCTGTTGCAGAGCTTCCTGTCCACTTGCGTCAGCGGTGGTGGAGGGCTGTTTATCGGTTTGATCAACAAATGTCAAGGCACTTGTGAATCAATAAGAGTCTGAAGTCCATATCCATGTACAGTAGAATCCACTTCCAAACAGTCAAATACAGCGTGGACCGAGTAAAGTTCAGCAAGAATCCAGTTTATTGTTGAAGTCTGATGACAGAAAACAGCCAACACGTGTTTCGTCTTAAGAGAAGATACTCTCTATGACTTCCTCAGGGCTGCAAAAAATATAATTGTGACCAGTATTAAATAAAACAACTGTTTGGAAGAGGATTCTACTGTACATGGATATATACTTCAGACTCTTATTGATTCACGAGTGCCTTGACATTTGTTGATCAGGTTTTGTTTTTCTATTGAGAAACTTAGGAGGAGTGGTAGGACCCTCCGGCCAGGAGCACCGTGACCTTGATTTATTTGTTCACAAAATAACTTGGTGATTCATTGTGTGCGCCGAATCCTATAAACTGTCTTCCCTCTGTTCATCAGTTTGGCTAGTGTCAGGGGCCCGTTGGTGTGCCATTGCCTCCCTCATGGTGTTGGCCATGTCTGCCAGCACTCCTGCAATGGTGACCAGGGTGGTCTGGATGTCACTCAAATCCTCCCTGATCTCTAGGTATTGTCCCTCCTGCAGCCGCTGGGTCTCCTGCAACTTGTCCAGTATCTGGCCCATCATCTCCTGGGAATGGTGGTATGCTCCAAGGATGTTGGAGAGTGCCTTGTTGAGAGTTGGTTCCCTGGGCCAGTCCTTCCCTTGTCACACAGCAGTCCTCCCAGCTTCCCTGTTGTCCTGCGCCTCTGTCCCCTGAAATGTGTGCCCACTGCCACTGACCCCAGGTCCCTGATCGTCCTGTGTTTGTGGTGTGCCTTGGGGTCCCTGTAGTGGTGGACACATTTCTGATTGACGTGCCCTGGGGACAGAGGTATGAGCCACCCGGCTGGGTGCTATGGTGGTGTTTCCTGAGGTGGGAGGCTCTGTGGTGGTATGGGACTGTGCCTGGGTAACCGACTGTCCAGAGTCCCTGTTGGGCCAGGTTGGTCATCCTAATCTAGGTGTGCAGAGCTCCTGTCATCACTGGGGCCTCTTCTGGGGGGGGACTGGATGTTGCTGGCACCACCTCTCCTGTGACGTTGTGTGGTGGACCTGTGGGGATGTAAATGCAGTGTTATTGTTTCTGCGTGTGACATCTTGTGCCTGGGTGTGTTGGCCTCCATGGTTGTGATTGCCCTGTCAGCTTTGTTTTGTGTGAGTAGGCATTTTGTGGGCTAGGTGATTCTCTCTAGTATGCATGCTGTGGTGATGGGTGTCCATGCAGGGCGGTGAGTGGTGTCCATGCATTGGTGGTGCATGCAGTGCTGGATACTGGGATGTGTGGGTTGTGATGGTGGGGTGTATGGGAGGTGGTGGGGTGATGGGGTAAGGGTAGGTGTGGGGGTATGTGATGGCATGCAGGTAGGCGGGTGATAGGAATAGAGATTTGACTTACCAGGGTCCAGTCCTCCTGCTACTCCTGCCAGACCCTCAGGATGCAGTATTGCCAAGACTTGCTCCTTTCATGTTGTTAGTTGTGGGGGAGGAGGTGGGTGTCCACCGCCAGTCCTCTGTACTGGTATCTGGTGTCTTGCAACCAAGGAACGCACCTTTCCCCGTAGGTCATTCCACCTCTTCCTGATGTCATTCCTTGTTCTGTGGTGCTGTCCCACGGCGTTGACCTTGTCCATGATTAATCTTCCTAGCGATAGATGCCTGCTGCACCTGTGATCCAAATAGATGTGGCTCTACCCGGATGATTTCCTCCACCATGACCCTTAGCACCTCCTCTGAGAACATGGGGTGTCTTTGTGGTGCCATGGGTGTAGTGTGAGTGGCATGTGTGAGGGTGTGTGGGGTGATGTGTTGGGGTGTGTGCTGTGAGGTGCGTGGATGGTGTATGGGTGATGGTGTTCTGTGGCCCTGGCTGTGTGGGTTCTCTTGCTGTATCTTTCACTACCGGCAATTTTTGTTAGTTGTAAAGGGATGTGGGTAATGTGTGTGTGTTTTGTAGTGGTGTGGGTGTTTGGGTGTGGTGTGTTTATGTGTGTCAGTTATGTGTAGTTTAAATTGTCCAATGTGGTGTTGTTTTGTATGTGTGTGCATTTTGAGCGCGGTGGTACGTACCGCCAATGGTTTACCGCGTTGAATGTTCGCTGCGGTGATTTGTGGGTCATAATATCCTGGGCATAGTTCTGTTGGCGTAACGGTGTGGGATTGGATACCTCAAGTTTATCACGGACCTTTGGGTTGGCAGACTTGTGTGTGTGTCCATGTAGTGACAGATTGCTATGTGTGTGTCATATTATGGGTAGCGGTATACCGCCGCGGTGGTGGTATGTTGGTGGCAGTCAGCATGGCGGTAAGCGGGACTTACCGCCAATGTCATAATATGTTTCAACGTCAAAGATCACACTATTAATAAATAAAACGTGGAAGCTTAGGGGTATAACTATATATATGTTTAACCTTCTTAAAATGCTTTGTAGCCAAAAAACAGTCTCCCCTTCTATTGCCTATATGTGTATCCTCTTGAAAATGTATATTTCCAATAGGTTAAAATAGATTTTTGTCATACTATTATCAACCCTTTCCTCTCCTTGTAATGCCTGATTCCACAGCCATATTGTGAGCTTTCAATGTTAAAGATTTATAATTACCAACATGATACCAACAAGCAGGTGAGACATTTGTTAATATCTGCACACTGTCAGAACTTGTACAAAAGGAAAAATATTCTTATTTAGCTAAAGGTATGTAGAAATTCATTACTGGCCCAATGAATTACCAAAGTCTCTCATTTTTTCACATTCCTTTTTTATCTGAGTGATCTGACCAGCATCATCACAGCAGGATCAGGAGCAAAAAGAAAGATCCTCAGCTCAGAGGTGAGCAAAACACTCCACTCTGTCACTGGGTAAAAGAAAGCAATTACCATCAGGAATAGTGCAGCCAACCAGAGACTAAAAGATATGTCTCCAAAAGATTCTAGGTAGTGGCTGAATGTTCAACTAATGAGTTAGTGGATGTGTACATGACCAGACAGGGGGAGAAAGTTCATGGGTCTTCACCAAACCAACCTGTAGTGTCCCAAGAGAAGACCCCAATATCCTCTGAGCCTACACCCAGCCTCTCCATAGCTCCTGAGCACCCCATTCCATCCGGTCTCCAGATGCAACCCCTGCTCATGCTTTCCCTCCTTATCCCTGTGTCACCCAGAAGAACTTGAGTTGATCAAAACCTCTGCTCCCTACACCTGACACCCCTCTAGTCCTGCCCAATCCCTTCCCCTGGAATGTTCTTCAGTGGGTGCTCTCAAGAAGTCCTTGCTGCCAATGGTAGAGCTACAGGTGGCACTCTCTCAAGACATGCTGGACTGTAATGGGGAAGTCTGGATGATCCGAGTGATGCTAGGTAGGAACTTATTGACAGCAGCTGTTATGTTGTGTATACCTCCCCAATCCATACCAGCCCCATGCTATGAGGATTTCTAACGTGTGTGGCTACCCAAAGGCTTTCCTGTGCTGGTTGAGACATGCATTGCTCTGAAACAAGGGCTGGAAGGTGGAAGGGCTTTAGTAGGGGTAGGCCCATAAGCATTTTCCTGACCCAAGGCTTATTGGCTAGGCATCTTAATTGCTCTAGAATTTTGGAATAAGACATAAAAAGGACCTGCTATCCCTTCTGGCCTAGTATATTCTGGGCACCTTCAGGAGTTGACCTGCAGCGGATCTTATTGCCCTGGTAAAGGTGTAGGGGGTCATGAGTGCCCTGATCCTAGGGGGTCCTTTGGAGTTAAGCTCTCTATATGCCATTCAGATTCTTATACATGTTTTCCTTCCCTCAAGGGGAAGCCAGTGTAGAGATGCCAGGGTCTTGTTTGCTGCAGAAAATTTTGGGATCCTGTGTCAGATCCTTGCTGCCACAGCTTGGACAACCTGGAGCCTTTTGATTACATATTTGGGGGAGCGAATGTAGAGGGAGCTCCCATAGGCCAACCAGCAGAGAACAACAGATCGGACGACAATTTTTTTGGACACACTCGTGATAACATCCAGGATTTTGTGGAGTGTTCTGATAGGTGCCGAAGCAAGTTGCTGCAAGTTTCTTTGCCTGTGCATCCATGGAAAGGGACTTGTCCAGCCACATCTTGAGGCTTTTAATGGGGGAAAAAGGATTGGGTAGATTTCCAAGGTACTCTGTCCAGTGTATAGGATGTTGGCAATCTGGTCTGTTCGCTAGGATGACCACAAGATTAAATAATGGACAGAATGTTGAAGCTTTTCAAACATTCACCCCAGTCACGGTCTCATGCTCACTGCGCCACTGGATTAAAGCTAACCAAGCTAATGATGGGTGATACCCCAAAACCTGTCCCAGGGTGCTTGTTTCTGGTTCAGGGACGCCCTGGCCTGGCAGTTCGGGCTGGACTGTTCCCATCGGGAGCAGGGTCAAGACTGATTGGCATATGGCTGGGTCCAAACTGGGGTGGCATGGTTGATGAAACATGATGAATTAAACCCAGTTCTTTGTGACCATGGGTGAATGTTTGCATTGTTTAGCATTCCGTCCATCACATGTTCTTTTTGCTTTTGTCCCTCGAATCATCAGCTCTGTTTTTTCCCAATTCAATTGAAGCAGCAGTTCATCATCCTCTTGGATACTTTTTCCACCAAGCAGGGAGACAAATGAGGGTACTGTGAGCCTGTCCCAGTAGTGATGGAAACAAATAATTGTGTGTCGTCGGCATATGGGACTATTAATGGCCAGAACTCCTGAAAAATGTCAGCCAATGGTTACACGTACAGGCTAAAAAAGTGTGGGGCTGAGGACCATGCCATGCAGGACCCCACACCTCTGGGTAAGACATCAGGGTAGCATGAATACTCACAAACTTGAACAGATCTGTCCTTCAAAAAGGAGGTGAGACTATTACAAGTGACATGCTCCATTCCAGCTTCACCAGATCTGTGTGTAATTATCTCATGATCAACTGTGTTGAACACTGCACGCAGGTCCAGGAACATATTCGAAGCTGTTTCTCCCTGATCCAACAGCATTTTTAGCCCCTCAGTTACAGCAGGGAGGGCAGTTTCTGTACTGTGTTATATACAAAATCCCATCTGAGAGGTGAGCAGGAGGTGAAAAGAAGACAATATTTGGTTGTCATGTTTTTCCAGCATCTTCCCTATGACTGGGAGCAGGGAGATTGGCCTATAATTCTCTGGGCATGTTGGGTCGAAGTAGTTTTTTTGGCAAGGGCTTCACAACCCCATGTTTCCACTTTGAAGATACTATTCCAGTGGAGGGAGTGGAAAGAGTTCCAATATAATGGGGAAGATAGCTGGCACGCCTTGTGATAGTGTGGGAGTGTGGGGTCCAGTGGGGAACCTGATTTGACCTTGCTGAGTAGTGCAGATACTCTAATATTGGTGATGAGGGTAGGGATGATAAGCAGATGGGAGATGTGTTTTGTGTATGATACTATGATGGGAGAGCGTTTACAGTTTTTGTTCTTTTGTAGTGACGGAGAGATATCAGATATTTTGTGCTGAGAGAATGTTACAAATTTGTTGCAGCTCGCTATTGTAAGGTTAGGGAGAGTGTTTCCAGTTATTGGAGTGATAAGGGATTTCACAATTTTAAAGAGTTCCCTTGGGGCTTTCGATGCCTGGGTCATTTTGGCTTCATAGCAGGACACTTTTTACTTACTATATGGGAGTTCCTAATTGCAGTCCGAGAGCCATTTTTAGGAAGAAACCTCAAAGATTTTCTTCCAATTCCTTTCTGGCTTCTTACATTCTTTTTTCAAGGAAATAAGGTGGGCGGTAAGCCAGAGTGTGGATTTTTCTTTTTGACCCCTTTTGATCTTGGAGATTGGGATGCTTTTGTTAAGAGACTAGATAATCAATTCTTCAAATTTGGTGTTGGCAGAATGAGAGTTGTCACCTAAGGTTGGTTTGGTCAAGGCTAGGGATGAGGTCCATACCTCTGTATTAAGTTTATACACCTGGGGTAGATTCTTGGAGTATGTTTAGTACCAGACGTGGGTGCATTATTGTCAAGCATAAAAGGAATTAAATAATGATCTTTCCATGACTCGTGGGGGGGGACGTTTTACAGTGATTTTAAGGTCATTGCTAAAGACCGGGTCAAGGAGGTGTCTTGTGTCATGTGTAGGACCTTTAACTCTTTGCATTAATTGCCCTGCTGCGAATGAGTTGTTGGTCTCCTCACAATGGACATTGAAGTCTTCCAGAAGAGTAATATTTGTTTTTTCAATTGCCGGGCTGCCCATTAGGTCTGGGAGGACCATGGCAGAAGTGGAGCATGGTCCTGGGGGTCTATTGATTAATACCCCTGAAAAAGTGCATGTGAGAGACAGATTTATGATAAACAAGAGATTCTCACATTCGGGGATGGGTAGGGGGTTGGACATGCATCTGTAAGAATCTTTTGGAATTATTGCAATGCCACCACCCACTTTATTCACACAATCCTTTCTGCACATATAATACCCAGCGGGATGTGCTTGATTAATATCAGGTGTGGCATTCTCATGAATCCAAGTTTTCATGAGGAATATGGCTTCTGGCTGTTCGTCCTCTGTCAATATTGACAACTCTATTTTATGGCATGGAAGGGACCTTCAGTTACTTAGGAACATGTTCTAACACCTGTTCTCCATGGAGAATTCTGATCTGTCTTCCTTGGTTGTATTCAGGGAGAAACTGCATGTTGGACCATTCCCTGCTCTCTAGGTTTAAAGGAGGAAAAAAGTGTGTGGAAGGTGGATGTATGTAGCTGGGCAGGGTTTCTGGGCCCTGCTCTCATTCGGGCATGGATGGGCACAGAGGGGCTTGTCTTTGGCGCATGCCTTCAGTGTGCCATCAGTACATCCGATCCCCAGCCATCATTTAAGGGTGAGGGCCAATTCATCCACTAGAGTGCCGACCTGCATGGCATCTCTGTGGTAGGTGTGTGCTTAAATAGAAAGTGCTTGGTATGATACGGTATCTTTGCCTCACTCCCCCTTCATTTGCAGTGATACCTGAAATATTTAAAATGTAAAACACAGTAATTAGTGTCAGTTTTAAAAATGTCCCCCTTCACAGTGCAGAGCTAGTCTCTGTAGGAGGCTGGCTTGGTGTGTGGTGGATACCCAAGGTACTTACACCTTATACCAGGTCCAGGTATACCTTATAAGGCTTTTCTAGGGGATTTGCAAAGCTCACACAATACCACTCTAGTCAAACAGTACTCACACACATGAAAGAAAACACTCAGGCCCTCATTACGACCCTGGCGGTATAGAACCGCCAGGGCCGCGGCACGCGGGAGCACCGCCGACAAGCCGGCGGTGCTCCAATGGGCATTCCGACCGCGGCGGTAAAGCCGCGGTCGGACCGGCAACACTGGCGGTCTCCCGCCAGTGTACCGCCGCCCATTGGAATCCTCCAAGGCGGCGCAACTAGCTGCGCCGCCGAGGGGATTCCGACCCCCCCTACCGCCATCCAGTTCCCGGCGGTTCTCCCGCCGGGAACCGGATGGCGGTAGGGGGGGTCGCGGGGCCCCTGGGGGCCCCTGCAGTGCCCATGCCAATGGCATGGGCACTGCAGGGGCCCCCGTAAGAGGGCCCCGCTAGTATTTCACTGTCTGCATAGCAGACAGTGAAATACGCGACGGGTGCCGTAGCACCCGTCGCACCTTCCCACTCCGCCGGCTCGATTACGAGCCGGCTTCATGGTGGGAAGGTCGTTTTCCCCTGGGCTGGCGGGCGGCCTTTCGGCGGCCGCCCGTCAGCCCAGGGGAAAAGTCAAAATACCCGCCGCGGTCTTGCGACCGCGGTACGGTATTTTGACGGCGGGACTTTGGCGGGCGGCGGAAAGGTCCGAATGAGGGCCTCAGTGTTACAAAAATTTGAGGTACATTATTTTGGTGACACAAATACCAAAAATACCATAGAGACTATACTCCCTTAGGAGGTAAGTAGTTCACAAATTATATTCACTAGTATGCAGAAATAGGCATAAATACAGTTTGAAAACAGTGCAATTATTGAAAATCACAATAGAGAGAAATAGCCCTAGGGGGAGCACAAAACATATATTATAAAATGAATTTGAGAGTCGGTCCCCCACCTAGGTAAGTGGAGTGTGTAAAGGGGAGCTGGGAGTACTAGGAAAGCCCCCAGTGACAAGGAAAGCAGGAGTAAGTAACTGTAAATTCACCAGAACACCCACTTAGCAAGAAAGAAGAATTATGCAAAGCCCAGAAGAGACTGCAAGACACCAACAGTGGATTCCTGGACAAGAGGACAAGTGGAAGAAGGGGACCAAGTCCAACAAGTACAGGAGAGTCCAAGGAGGGTAGGAGACCCTACCCACCAGACTGAAGGTGCAAGACATGAGTCAACAGTGATGAAGGAGAGGCAGTACTGCACCCAAGAAGATGATGTCGAGTTGCTGGAGGATGCAGGCGATGTCCCACGCCGGAAGGAGGGTTGCAGTTGGGTTTGCGATTTCGGATTCCACCAACAAGCCTGGGCACATGCAAAAATTGCACTTAGCTGAAAGTGGCGCTGCCCGGGACCAGGAAGGACCAGGTGGACTCTACACAGGAGGGGTAGTCAGAGGGAACCCTGAGTAACACAGAGAACCCACAGAAGCACAGGCAGCACCCACAGAAGTCTCACAGGATGGAGACATAAAAGTAAAAAAAGGAGCCCATGCTGCATTATGAAAAGTGATCCTGTGCATTGCAGGATGGAGAGCTGGGGGCTATAGCTTCAAGATGCCTGAAGATCCCTTGGGAAAGATGCCAACAAACCTTGGCAGCTGTAAGGACGTGATGCATGGGAGTTCTGTCCTGCGTGGGCAGGCAAGTGCTTACCTCCACCCAATTTGTGCAGCTGGAAGAGAGGATCACCAGGACCATTTCAGTCTACCACCCGTGTTGCAGGATCCATGCAGCTCAGCAGGAGAGGGGACCCACGCAGCCGGTCTCCATTGCAGTTGGTGCCTGCAGATACAGGGACTGACTCCTTCACCCCAGGGGAGATTCCTTCTTCTTTCTAGTGCAGACTGAAGACGGGCTGTCCTCAGAGGATGCAGAACTGGGGAAATGCTGCAGTTGCTGGAAGGAGCCGTGGATACAATGTTGCAAGAGGCATCTTGCTTTTTTGTTGCAGATTGTCCTGTCCTGAAGTGTCCAGATGCAGTTTCTTCGGTAAGAAGTTGAAGTGGAGGGTGCAGAGGAATTCTGTTGGAGTCTTGCAAAACCAAATCTGAGGAACCACCCAAGAGAGAGACCCTAAATAGTCCTGAAAGAAGGATTGGTCACCTAGCTGGATGACTACCTATCGGGAGGGGGGCTGACATCACCTGCTGGCACTGGTCACTCAGATGTTCCCAGAGTTTCCTGCCAAACTTGAATCCAAGATGGCAAAACCCAGGGACCATCTGGAGGAGCTCTGAGCACCACACCAGGGGTGGTGATTGACATGAGAGTGGTCACTCCCCTTTCCTTTGTCCAGTTTCATGCCAGAGCAGGGACTGGGGTCTCTGAACTGGTGTAGACTGGTTTATGCAAGGAGGGAACCAAATGTGCCCTTCAAGGCATTGCAAGTGGCTCGGGGAGGCTACCAACCCCCAAGCCTGAAACACCTATTTTCAAAGGGAGAGGGTGTAACACCCCTCTCACAAAGGAAATCCTTTGTTCTGCCTTCCTCGGCTTGAGATGCTCAAGCAGCAGGAAGGCAGAAACATGTCTGTGAAGTGGCAGCAGCGGGGGCTGCCTGGAAAACCTCAAAAGCCTGTAATAGCAATACTGAGGGTCCTCTAAGAAGCCACCAGAGTTTATGGAATCATACAACATATGCTTGCAAAAGCCTGGGGGTATGATTTCAGCATGTTTGATACCAAACATGCCTATGTTCAGAGTTACCATTATGTAGCTGGACATAGGTATTGACCTATGTCCCGTACACATGTAAAATGGCATTCCCACACTCACGAAGTCTAGGAAAATTGGCCCGGAGCTTGTGGGGTACATCTGCTAGTGCAGGGCTGCCCTCATACACAGGTACTTTGCACCCTGCCCTCTGGGCTAGAAGACCTGCCATAGGGGTGACTTATAAGTGACCTTGTGCAGTGAAAAGTGTTAGTGAGAGGGTGCTTGCATCTTTTCACACGGGCTGCAATGGCAGTCCTGCAGAACCCTTTTCTTGGGCTCCCTATGGATGACAAAATATATTCTGCAGGCCATAGGATCGCCTGGAACCCCAATGCCCTCGGTACCTAAGTACCATATTCTAAGGACTTATAGTGCGGCACAAGTGTGCTAATTGTGGCATGAAATACGGAGTTTGGGAGAGAGAGCATAATCACTGTGGTCATGGTTAGCAGGATCCCAGTGAACACAGTCAAACACACTGACATCAGCCAGCCATTTTATGTCCACAACAGAGGAAAAACTCCATATTGTAGTTAAAATGGAGGGGGTGGCCAGTAACTTTTACCCCAAGCCAGGACCCTGAGCCAGACATACTTTCTGGCTTAAATGTCTGACTTTATTATAATTTTGAGATTTGATCCCTTATGGACTATGTAAGTTTTGTTTCCCATTTACATATACACTGGTTCCCTGGACACTTCCTATGTGTTTTTTTCCCAAACCCCTCAACGTTAGCATTTTTTCTCTGAATCAAGGCTACATTGTCATTTCTTTTGGCCCCTTTTCTTGAACAGTTTTTCACTTTCCCAATCTATATGTTTTCTTGTTTCAAATTTTTTGTTTTACCCTCCAGGAAGACCTTCATCAAGCTGAATCATGAATAACTTTCCCTTTACAGCCTCCTCTCATCTTGCAATTGTTGCAGTGTGCCCCACAACTCAAACTTCCTCCCCCCATGCAGTCAAGGAGTCTGTGATCTCCTACCATAAGGCTGCTTTCCGGGTTCCTCTGAGGGACAATGGGGACACACCATATATGTTCATATAGAATTTAACAAAAGATTTTACTACAAAGGATTTGCTTCCTAAGTGAAATTTCTCATCCTCTTCAAAACAGACAGCGTCTTTCAGGCAGAAAAATAAAGAGATGGTATGGACAGATTTATGTGCCTATACGGAAATGGGATGTTAGATGTATTTGATTTATTTCAGGCGTATATATTTTCCGATTCACCACCATGTGTTGTTCTCCTAAATTCCATGTGGAGGTCTCTGTCCTGTGTGCACAGATTTCACAACGTGTGCGGTGATCTTTTATTCACTACCATGCAGAGTCTTCTCCCTGAGTATAGAGATCCTGTTTGATGCAAAATACAATTGTAAATTACAATCATTTAGACTATAATGCCTAAACTGGAGTGGCAAAGCCATGTAAGACTACACTTTTGTTACTTTTTGTGAGTAGCTAAACATAGTAAAGTTACTCCAAAGTGTAAACGTAAATTACACATAGAAATTACTCACAAATGTAAGTTATCTTTGTGCATAGCCCCTTCAGTTTCAGCCCCAAATGTCAGTTCATGGATACATACTTTCTATGGCCCATTACTTGAGTTACTGTATATATTTGTAAATTATTTCATTTAAAATGGAAAGGAGGCCAATAATCCAATACCTTTTATTTCTAATTTAGAATTAAACCTTTGCTTTACTCAGTTTAGTAAAGAGGAGAGCATTTGTCTTGCTTTTAACTAATTACCTCCTTTTCCCTCTGGTATAACATGGCTGATGTTCTGTCCACCGTATCTCAAGTGCATTATAGTCAGTGCTGCACATAAGAGTCAACAGGACATGCATAATCTTTTGAGTACTGTGTCTGCCACACACTAAGTTCCTTTTTCTTTCTGGATGGAACTTTTAGGGGACATAGGAGTCTGCCCCAGCAAGGAACAGGTCACAAGTTCAACCTCAGGCATCTCCAACTTATTACACACACAGGAAAGTGTAGAATTTACAGCAGTGAGTGTGTTGAAGACACATGAAAGACAAGTCTTCCTGAGCCTAAGCAGGCTGTCACAGGGAGGTGTTAGTAAACAATAACTATACACATGCACACTACTAGTCAGGACTAAGAGTGAGACAAACACATGGAGAGATACTCAAACTTAGTGTAGGCTTGGTTTCATAGAGATCTTGTGTAGGTAGAAAGCAGATGGTTAAGGTAGGAGTGACACATAATGACACCACCAACCCATTCTGTAATTGTCTGGCGGTATGCATTCAGTAGGAATATGTGTGGCTCTTAGCTGAAAATATTTATGACTATTGTATGTCAGTAAGCGTGGGTGTTCACTGGTGTTATGTGTGGGTGTTGGCTGGCCTGAGGTGTGTTTGTATGTAATTTGGCAGATGACTAGCAGGGTAGGACTCACAGTTGGCAGTGTCCAGAAACTATAGCAGAGTTGGTAGAAATCTTTGATGTCCCTGAAACTTCAGCCCAGGAGACAAGTCAGCAAGCCCTTGGAGTCACTTTTCCTCTGGGGATGTAGATATGAAGGTCCAGACCTTCTTAATTCAGCATACTAAGAGTCGCTTTTGCAGCACAGCAGTCCTTCTTCCTGGCAGAATGTCCTTAGGTCCAGAAGTGTACTGATTTGGTTGTGTCTGGGGTACAGCACTTATACCCAGCTGTTCCTTTGAAGTGGAGGAGACTTCAAAGAGAAGCCTTTGAAGGGCACAAAGTCCCTGTCCTTCTTTCCCTGGCTCCAGACACTTCAGGACCCAGCCTATTGAGGTGTAAGTTTCAGCTTTTCCCTCCCATCCCATACAGGATGACTCATCAAGATGTTAATGGCCCGAACAGGATGTGGATGACCCATCAGGCACACCTAGCTTCCTTTGGGCCTGATTACAACTTTGGCGGAGGGAGTTAATCCGACCCAAATGTGACTGATATCCCGCCCGCCGTATTACGAGTCCATTATATCCTATGGAACTCGTAATATGTTGGACAGGATGTCCGTCACATTTCAGACAGTTTAACCCCCTCCGCCAAAGTTGTAATCAGGCCATTTGTGTGTGGCTGTCTAGGAGGTATGCACAGGAGCCTAGCTGTCACCTACCCAATGCGTATTTAGAGACAGCCAGAAGCACTGAATGGTTAAAGTAAAAAAATGCTAACTTTCTAAAAGTGGAATTTTCAGACTTTCAACTTAAAGTTCAACCTTACCATCAGTAGTTAGCTTGCTTTTTGATCAGAAAAAGCCCTTCAGTAGTTTTGGAGTTATTAAAGGAAAAACAAGCAAACTCTTTGTGGATCCACTAGCAGGGGTTTGCCGGAACCGTGGGGAAAACAAGTTCCTGATTGGCTGGCCGCAACCTGAAATTAAAGTTGCAGCTGCCATTTTCTTTCTCAAATTGGGCTGTGGGGAGGAAGAAACACCAAAAAATTGACATAAGTGGTCAGCATACAGGTATCCTGACTCCCACTGGAGTGATGGAGTTGTCACTGAGGGACTATTCCTGAACAAAAAATGCCCATTTCTTTTACATTTGGCCTATCCAGTGTAACCTTGTAAAGGATCAGTCAAAACCTGCAGTGCACGGCCAAATGCTGTGCATGCCGTGGGCTTGAGTGCATGTGGGGGTTGGCTGCAGGGCTTGGTGGTGGGTGTATTAGCGTTTGGTAATTAGATACTACTTTAGATTAAAAAGTTCATGGTAATTTACTGAAAAAACCAAAGGTTACAGAGACGTTATAATTCGTTTGACGTTTTACCTATACCAAACCATAGAAATTCAGCAGTTATAGTTATACGTATCTGAAGAAACTATAACTCATGCTGTTAGGTAACTTTAGGCTATGAGTTATAGTTTCTTAACATAGGTATAGTTAGAAATACAACTATAACTGCTGATTTTCTATGGTTCTATATGAGTAAAATGTCAACCTAAAAATAACGTTCTTGCAACCTTTGTTTTTTCAGTAAACAGCTCATTAAACATAACAAAACCACTATATCACTTTCAAATTATAAAGTACTTTGAATACATTGCATTAAAGTCAATAATTATTTAAAAAACATATTTTTGTTTTATTTTGTTTGATATTCTCGTAAAATTATATTTTTGAAATAATATTTTTTAATTTTACATTATAAGTATAGGATCACAATATGTTTGCTAACAATTTATGTGACTTTACAATTTTGGGCCTCATTACAAGTTTGGTGGTCCTAGGACAACAGGCTAGTGGAAAAGACTACCAAATTATGACCATGGTGGTGTTCACAACAGAATACAACCAAAGCACCACTGGCACTTCCACTGTGGTCTGGCCGCCATGGACGACAGTAGCCACCTGTAGGCCAGCATAGACCATGTTTCCACCAGGCAGATTACGAGGTTGCACGCCGCCAAGGTTTCTGCCATGGTCACACCATCATGGAAACCAAGGTAGAAACGAACTTCAGAAATGGAGACACCCACCTTCAGAAAGCCATACTCGTCCAGAGCCTCCATGGAACCAGAACAATACATCATCCCTCTGCTCCTGCTCACCCTAAGACTCCGGATTCATCGACGACGACAGCAATCATAAGTACACACACACTCACCTTTTATTGTTATATATTGACATTTTAAAAAACACCCACACAACATACAATTGGGAAGGGGGTGTAATGGTGACCTCACATGTAACAACACACTGATACCCATACTCCCGAACAGCCATGCACACAACCGCATATAAACACTACCGATGCTACGGCAATCACCCCCCCCACACACACACATCACAAACACACACAGGTACACAAAGAAACACTGCACAGGTCCATTCCCACACAGTACCATAAAATACCACACCATGTCACAACTGCAACACAACTGCACCATCCCCAATCTGTAGGCAGGGACCCACATGAGACACTACCCAGGGACACATCACACATACAACACAACCTACAAAAAACAGGTAATGAACACACACATTTACACAACCATGCTACTTACCAATCAACATACACAGGACATCGTATTTCACATACCATCTACAAAACACACACACAGTCAAAGTACACAAAGCCACACAACAAAGCAACAAACACATGTCAACACAAACATTGCTCAGTACCACCACAACAAAATGTGTCGAACATATACATGTCCACCACACACCCTAGCACTGTGAGGCAAAAGCACTGCACACAACCTCAGAAACTGGCTAAACAACACTGGTAGTACAAGCACCAGCACCGCACAACCATAAATACACACACACAACTAATGTCAGCAAGGAACAACTTCCAACTAGGGAAAAAAAAGCATGCCAAACATTTAACCACCAAACCAACAACAGGTTGGCTGAAATATATTAAATAAGTGGAAATGTCCACGTCAAATGCCATATGGCAGTCCATATAAAAATTGTCTATGCACACAGTGCACATTTGTGTGCCCTGAACTTGATTCCTGACTGCCATGTAACCTCCACAGGCAGGGCATAAAGGGGGCAGGCAAGCACCTCAGGGTTTATCGGGGGTGGTGGTGGAAGGGGGGTATGGGCTTAGGCTTGGGAGGAGAGGTTCAGGATTAGGCTTGTGAGGGGGTTTAGGTTTAGGCTTAAGGGAGGGTTGGACCTTCTTGGGAGGGGCAAATTTCTTGGTGGGGGGCATGGGCACTGGCAGAAGGTAGGGGAGACTTTTGGGGTGGAAAAGGCAGACTTTGGGAGGGAAAAAGAACATTTAGGGGTGTAATGGGGTAGAGGAGTAGGAAAAAGGGAGATTTATTTGACACATGGGGACAGTCATAGCAAAAGGGTTTGGGTGTGGGTGTGGAGGGAGAGGGAGTAGTTGTCTGAGGTGTTGGTGTACATATCTTGGGTGCATGTGTATGGGTGGTATGCTCGTGGGTGGTGGGTGTATGTTGGGTGGGTGGGTAGGGCGTTTATGTGTCTTGGGCTGAGGGGGGTGGAGGTGCCGGGAGATGCCATGGTGAGTGGGTGTCTGTTGGGGTGGTGACTGCAGGTATGATGGATATGCTGCATGTAGGAGTGTCAGTGGTTGTGGTGTCTGCAGGGTGGATGTCTGAGGGTCTGCTGTGATGCTGTCTGTGGGGAGCATAGGTGTGGTCGCTGGATCTATGAATGTTGGTTGTGGCTGTTGCTGTGTCTGTAGGTAGATGGTGCTTGTGTGCATGCCAGTGGTGTGTCTTGTGGTGCTTATGTTTGTCTGAGATACCCTTGGATGTTGAGGCAGGTGCATGTATGTCTGTCTGTGTGCTTTGGCTGGGTCGGGAAAGAGGGGCTTGAGATTGTGAAGATGGACGTGGTGGGGGGACCGGAGACAAAGGGTGACTTGCTGCCATCAATGTGGAGGCCAGAGCCTGAAAGGATCTCTGTAGGCCAGCCAGTGCACAATTAATGCCCTCCAGGAAAGCATTAATCTGTTTTATCTGAGTTGTCAGTCCCTGGATGGCATTCATGATGGTCGACTGACCCACAGAGATGGAGCTCAGGAGGTCAATAGCCTTCTCACTGAGGGCAGCAGGGATGACAGGGGCTGGGGCAGAGGTGCCGCAGCGAAGGAGATGCCCACCTTCTGGGGTGAGCAGGCATGGTCAATTGGTGGGGGAGCTACAGGGAGGTAGGTGGTAGTGAGGGGGGTGGCAGACAGAGATGGTGCTGGTGTGGTCCCAGATGGGTCCACCACCACCAGAGAATGTCCTTTGTAGGAGGATTCTGAAGATGAAGACGTGGATCTTGTCTCCCTAATGGCACTCAACCTTGCCCTTTGGACAACTGGGTTCCTTGGTGTCAGTGGTATCATGACTTTGGGTCCTGTGGCCAGCAGTTTCCACACTTTTCTTTGCCCTGTCTTCGCCTGCTGATGCTGATGCTGAGAAACAGAGAGAAAGGTAGGCTTATCACATTCTTTTCATACACTGAGATCACACTATACACAACACTAACATCACATATATGTGTGATACACTTCCAAGTAGAAACTGTTTTGAGCCAACATCATGTCACAACAACATACATTCCACAACCCTATATGACAACAATGTCACCCTCCACATAAGCCACCTATCTGAAAACAAAATCACCATCCCAACAGTACAGTTATGACACAAACAATTCCTGCACAAGATGAATTGACAACATGGAAATGGGTCCATGTACACAGCATCACTGTCAACCAACAAACCAGCAATGAGAATGGTGGTGAACATTGATGTCCACATTACACATACTCCAAATCTACACATGATAAGTGCATTACCAGATGTAATGCTACTTGAAAGTTAGCTCATCAAATGCCAATAACAAGACTGCATGTTGCTTAGAAATCACATACATCACATGTCACTGTATTGATTACCTTCACAATGGAAAATAGATCAGATGCTCCTATTCCATTTGGCATATCCAAATGTGGAACTTAATAGACTCCAAACACATCTCATCAACACATGTATCACCGGTTTTGTTGAAATGTTTGATACAGACTTTGTGGACCTACTCATCTCAGTCATTCTTACCTAGCAAACAAAGTCAAGTACACTCATGGGGCCTACTTAGCACACAGGAATTAGCCACAGACAATGCCAGGGAGTATACCAACACCTTAAATACAATGGACACTTGACATGTGCATGAAGGCCACATACAGTTCAAATTATCATGATGAGTGGCGCCATCAAAATGACATTATTTAAATACCAACATCACTATCCACACTTCAGAGTTGAGTAACCTTACAACTTTAGAATAAAGTTCCACCGACATAAAACAACATCTAATGTAATCATGGTTGAGACATACACCTAGAGCTAAGCCATTTGACTGACAACATATATCATTCCACAAACAAGTGATTGTCAACTACAACACCTTCAAAACAACGAAGTCAGTGCAAATTTAAGTTTGCATACTAAAAACCTTCAAAACAGATTCTGAGTAGCGAATGTAAGTGTGCCAAAGTCGAATCACAAAGCTGAAAACTGGTAGAAATTACCAATGGACACCTGATATCGGCTAAAAACTGTGTATATTGTACCTATATAGAGGATGTCCCACCCTATATAACATGCCCACAGAACATTGGCAAAGGGAAAGGAAATAGCAGGGTTGCCACTTACCTTCACAGTAACTTGTACATGATACAAATAGTCTGAATTCCCATGTTAATGATATGTCTTGTACTAGGAATGTAGTAATACCACCACGCTTTTCAGCATGTTGGATGTCCATTCTGACTAAACATCAGAGGTGCCAAGGTATATACTACACTAAACAATAGGAGAAACCTCCTCACACCTCTGAGCAATTTTTGCAACTATGCCATGTGAAATCTCAGATAGAGATCACACCCTCACATGAACTTGACATTTATTACACAGCTCATGGATAGTTGGACTGGTACTCACCTGTCAGACCTGATGTTGCATATAGAGCTAGATCCAGAGGCATCGGAATGGACAGAGGCCAAATACCTGGTCAACTTTCCAACAGTATATTCGGAGCCTGGATCAGTAGGTGGGAAGGATGACCCAGCAGGGTACATATAGAGCAATATAGTGGTACACATATGACAAAGTCACATGTGCATCACCACATGCTTTTATACAATAGGGTCAACATCAGTGAGTATAATGTCCCTATACACAATAGAATGTCCATACCTGTATATCTATGTTATAAACCAAACATCTGGGTGTTCCTAGGAGACCCTTTACCTTTAAGACTTACCTCATTGTCATGGCTTAAATACTTACACATCATATACTGAACTGACAGAGGGACGTAAATGTGTCTAGTTAGTACTTACCCCCTTGTGGGTGCTGTGCTGCCCTCAAACACCCATCCAACTCAGGGTAGGCCAATGCCAAAATGCAGGACATTAGGGGGGACATGGTCCAATGGGCACCTCTCCCTACTTGGGAGGACAACCCCAGTTGGGCCTCTGCAGTCTTCCAGGCCCAGCATCTCAGGTCTTCCCATTGTTTCCTGCAGTGGGTGCTCCACTGGCTGTAGACCCCCAGGGTATGTGCTTGCTTGGCGATGTCACACCAGATTTCCTTTTTCTGATGGGCGTTCACCTTCATGAATGACATAGACAAGAAGAAAAAGGTATGCCCACATGCACCATCCCATTACAAGTGGTGAAAATAATTTCAGTCATAGCAAGTGATAGACTTGGCATCCTTGGAGTGGTCTCCCCTAACTTTTTGCCTCTGCTTCCCAGGTTGTTAATGTGTGCTGGACTCTGTTTTTTCTGTTTTTGATACTCTGGGCACTTTACCACTGCTAACCAGTGCTAAAGTGCAGGTGCTCCTGTGTAAAATGTGTATGTAATTGGCTATCCCCGATTGGCATATTTGATTTACCAGTAAGTCTCTAGTAAGGTGCACTAGAGGTGCCAACGGACAGTAAATCAAATGCTACTAATGGGCCTGCAGCACTGGTTGTGCCATCCACATTAGTAGTCCTGTAAACATGGCTCAGACCTGCCACTGCAGTGTCTGTAGGTGCAGTTTTAAACTGACAATTCGACTTGGCCCCTTGCCATGCCTAAACCTTCCCTTTTTGTACATGAAAGACAGCCCTAAGGTTGGCCATAGTTAGCCCCATTGGCAGGCTGCAGTGTATGTTAAAGGTGGGGCATGGTGTGATTTACATGTCCTAACAGTGAACTACTGCTAAATTCTGTTTTCACAGTTGCAAGGCCTTTCTCTCTCATAGGTTAACATGGGTGGTGACTTTAAAATTATTAAAGTTCAGATTCCCTTTCAGAGCTAAATAGAAATATGGAGATTGGGGTCTCTGAACTTACAATTTAAAAAACACCTTTTAGTGAAGTTGGTTTTTAGATTGTTAGTTTGAAAATGCCACTTTTAGTAAGTAGGCATTATCTTGCTTAAACCATTCTGTGACTCAGCCTGTTTGTGGATTCCCTGTCTGGGTCAGTTTGACAGTTGAGCTGTTTGTGAATCCCCTCTACATTGTGAGACAAAGGGAGCTGGGGTGTATTTTGCATATCCTGATGAGCCATCTGTGCTAGAGTGGAGGGGGAGTGGTCACTTACACCTGAATGGGCTGTGCCTGCCCTCTCACAATGCAGTCTCCAACCCCCTGGTGTGTGGCTGGGGCCTGCCCAGGGCAAGGCAGGATCTTGCAAACAAGAGAGACTCCCCTTTGAAACTTACCAACTTTAAAGGTAGAAAAGGGTATAACTATTGGACCCAAAACCTCTGAAAATTAGATCACTTTGGGAATCAAGAGGAACCTATGCCAAGGAGAAGAGCTGAGGAGAAGTGCTGCCCCTGCCTGTGACTGTGCTTTATTAGTCTAGCCTGCAGTTGCTGCTTCTGCCTGTGAAAGGGGACAAAGACTGGACTTTGCTGTGAATTCCTCCTTGAGAGGTATCTCCAAGGGCTTGGAGTAGAGCTTTCCTCCTGTTTTGAAGCCTCAGAGATAGCAAAGGCTTCACCATCCAGTTTTGAGTCTAAATGCTGTGGACTCTAGCTTGCCAGAGGGTGTCATTCCAGTTCGTGGGCCCCTAGATGCTGCTGCATGGAAACAGCGACGCTGCCTGCCCTGAAGCCGTGGACCTCACAGAAGCACAACGACCCCAATGACTCCGCAGGCCTCATCTTGCCGCTGATCCCACACGACCTCACTGAGATTGGAGTGTCGTAAGTCTGACGTCCATGACATCCAATGCCATCTCAGCACCTGCGGCCCTGTAACGTCATTGCAACCCCGTGAGATCGCCCCGCAGTATCGTAACTTCACCAGACTTCGTATCTGCTGGCACCAAGTGACCAACACCTCACAATCGACATCGCTTCACCTCCACCGCTCTGCAATAAGGACCCGATGCCTCTTCGCAACGCCTCTGCTCCTCTGCCCCGTAGCACCAGGACCAGTGCCTCAGCAGATCCAGTGACGCCTAACTCCCTGACTCCATGCACCGGCCTGTTTTCTACTTGTTACAAAGGTACTGTACTTTGGGGTCCGTATGACTCCGTAAATGGTGCCAGTAGCATTGTATTGTGGGAAACAACTCCATCACAACACTGCTTAATTCCCTCTTGCAGCATTTTGTCCTCAGGGTAGTGTTGATGTCCTTAGCACCCCTGCAACAGAAGTCAGGATGCAATTTTGGGCCTTCCACTGCTGCATGGTTACTTGGTAGTTGACCTTCTGCAGCTGTTGGATTTCCCCCATCATGGTGAGTACCTGGCCCCTCAGGTTTTGGGAAGTTTGGTAGGCTCCCAAAACTTGGGAAAAGTTGTCCTGATCAACACTGTCCCTTTGAGCCACCATCATCTGGCCCACACCATCCCTCCCACATACCCTACCCTCATGTACCTGTGCTCATGGCACAGTATGCCCACTTCCACTCATAGCAGGACCATCGTTGACAGGTGACAAGAGGTGACTCAGGTACCTGTACTGGGAGGCACACAATGGTAGAGACTGTCTTTGGGACACAGCTTTGGGGGCGATTGGTTGCCTGTGATGTTGATGCAACAGGGCTGGGAGGGTCCATGTGGGTAGGGTGAGGTTGACAGTTGTAGACTGACTAGGTGTCCCTGATAGGCCAGCTTCATCAACAGTGTCCAAACATCTAGGGGTGTTGTCCTCAATGGGGCCTTCATCCGGAGGGGATGAGGCAGTCTCTGGCGCCCTCTCTATGGTGACATTGTCAAGGTTACCTTTGCGAAAAATGGAACACACAGTTTGTGTGAGTGATGCAACAAGTTATATTTAAATTTGTATACTAGTGATTTGTGAGATGCATACACTGCCTATAAATGATCCCCTGAAATGACAAAGACAGCTGCTACCAATTATTAGAATAAAGTGAGAGTCAGGTTTTTCAATTTGATACACCATGCTCAAAGCTATTTGACTATGTTGGTAGTTCAATGACTGCTGATACCCTCTTCTGTTGTCTGTCTAATGACATGAGTGATTACATTTGTTGCCGAGTAAAGTGTATACCATCATGTATCCAAATGAAAATTGAACAATGCACAATGGTGTTGGCAGACAGTATAGGAGTTAGCAGTTGACATAGGCCTCTATCTGGGTGTACTGCAAGCGCATCCAGTTTGGCATCTAGGTTTGCACCCCTGCTGAGTCAATGTCAATCTTAGGAAACTTTCTCTACAGGCAGTTGCCACTCATCTGTAGCTGTGTTTTGCTATTAATCATAGTGGAAGTGGACTATTGCATTGTTGTCATTGCCATAAATTGTTTCATAGTGGAACATTCATGATGGGTTGCATTACTAGTCAGTTTCACATGCAAGACATCTCAAATGTATTGCACTGTATTTGTTATCCTAATGGCGGAATAGTGCCTTCTGGGAGTTGTAGTGCTGTCATTTCTCAGTACTTCACATGCCTTTTTTAAGGACTGTGGACCCATGTAAGTTTATTAGACATGTGGCATGCCAGAGAGTGGTATTTGTACATTTGGCAAAGAGGGTGGTGGGTGGTTTGGTAATTGAGGTGGGGAAAGGTGGTGAGGGAGCATGAAATACATATTCAAGTGGTGTGTAAAAGTACAGCCATTGGAGTTGGTATGACTAGCAATATGGCAACATACATACTAATGATTTTGAAGATCAAACTCAGAGTTGCATAGAAAAGTTTTCCAATGTTGTTTTAACAATGGATTCTATGGATTCTGTAATGCACTTGAAAACAGAGTTTATCAAGGGGCCTTTGTGTGAAGAACTCGTAGATGGCTGAAGTATAACATTTATGGCAGATTTGGGAGCTCCTGTTACAATTTTGGCAGATATTACTTATTTCAAGTGTTGGTTAGATTCTAATGTTTTGGAACAGCCTCATACAAGTCCTAAAGCAATTGGTGAGCAGGATATTGAACTCCTTGGATTCTTCTGTTCAACTGTAGAGATTTTGTAGAGATGCACATATACAAATATATACGTCGCGGTTAATCGGATAGATATTGTGGGATGGAAAGATTTAGCAAGGCTTGGCATTATTCTACGTCCTGGACATGACATTCCTATTGTTTTTGGAGATATACCTGCTAATGGAAGTGATGTTTCTTTATCTCTAGTTTCTGCAGATGGAGTGTTTGAGCAATTGAAATATCAGTTTCCCAAAGTTTTTGCAGATAAGTTTGGAACTGTTGGAAGCTTTGAGTATTGTATTAAATTAAAAAATGAGCTATACCCATAGTTCATAAGGTCAGGCCTGTACCCTTGAGCATTAGGCAACATTTGAAGGAGTTATTAAATAGGTTGGTATCAGAGAGAATAATTATGCCTACCTATTCTTCTGAGTGGGTTTCTCCCATTGTTCTCACAAAAAAGAGGTCTGGAGATATTTGGCTTTGTGTTGATTTAAGATCTCAACAGAAATATTTTTATAGATTGTCATCCTTTTCCCCACATTCAAGAAGTGGTGACAAGCATAGGTAAATCTAAGTTTTTTCTACATTCAGCTTACCATCAAATAGCACTGAGTAAAGTTTCTAACCACTTACTACTTTTGTCACACCTTTTGGTGCATTTAAGTATTGCAGATTACTATTTAGTCTAGCATCTGCTGCTAGTGTTTTCCAAAAGATGATGGGCACTTTATTTGGGGCAATTGACATTGTTCAAACAATCCAAGATGATATATTGGCTCATACTGAGAGAGTTGAGGAACATATTCAGGCTTTGAAGAGGGTATTTGTTGGTTTACAATAACGTGGCATGACAGTCAAGTCAGAGAAGTGCAAATTCATGCTGAAAAAAATTGAATATTTGGGGCATATAATTTCTGTAGATGGTATAAAACCCAAATCTTGTAATTTATAGGCAATCATAAATGCTCCACCTCCAGCTGACAAAGATGCTCTACATTTGTTTCAGGCTTTGCGTTGATAGTTCAACCTTTGAGATTGCTGCTTAAAAAAGGCAACAAATTTGAGTGGGACAGTCAAGCAGCTGATGCCTTTCAGAATATTAAAGAGGTAGTTTTGTCAGCTCCTGCTCTTAAGCCCTTTGTCTCATTGGCCAAGTCTTTTATAACTGTTGATGCCAATCTTAAGGGGATTGGTGCTGTGTTTGGCCAGTGGGTTAATGGGTAGGAAAATACTGTTGCTATCGCTTCAATATCTCTTACAGATGCAGAGAGTAATTGTAGCACAATTAAAAAAAGGCCTTGGCGTGTGCATGGGCAGTGCAAAAATGTAAATCATAAATTTGGGGTGCCGGTTGTGATCTGTACACTGATCACAAACCTTTAGTGTACCTTCTTTGTGGCAATGGTTTGGGTAAAGCAGCTGCTCGCTTGGTGCGTTTGCTTTCTGAGTTGCAGGAGTATAATCTTAATGTGAAATATGTACAAGGAGGGAAAAATACTTGTGAGACTGTCTTTCACGCATGCCAATGCAGCATTCTGATGATGCTACTGCAGACCATGATACGGAGCGTATTGTGGGTTTAGTGGATGCTGTTTCAGCGTGTGATGGCATTATTACAAAGTATGATTGGAGTTTGGCCATGTCTAAAGATGAAGTGTTGACACAGGTTTTGCACTTCATTAAAAATGGATGGCCTTTTGAAAAGAATCTCAATGGTGAGTTAAGAACTTTTAATCAAATTGCTATGGAATTGTCATGTGAGAATGGTATATGCATGAGGGGTGGATCATGTGTTCCACCCAGTGATCTGAGAATACAGATTATCAAAATTACACATGAGGGGCATTTAGGCCTTTCTGCTATGTGCAAAAAGTTTAACGGAGTTTATTGGTGGCCCAGTATGGACAAACAGGTAACAAATTTTGTGGACAACTGTTGTCACTATGTTGTTTCAGATAAACATTGGAAGTGTAATTTCAAACCTTTGTGTAATGTTCCTTTTCCTGACAAAGCATGGGATAAATTATCCTTAGATTTTTTGGGGGCCTTTTCATGTATTGCCTAAATCAATGAAATATTTAATTGTTGTAATTGATTACTTTTCCAAATGGATTTATTATTCATTCGCAGAGTTTGCTGATTCAGAATCAGTAATTTATTTTCTGGAGAAACTGTTCTTAATTGAAGGTTCTCCGTCTTTGATTGTTACAAACAATGGGGTGCATGTTACATCAAAACAAATGGCATATTTTATGAAAAGAATTAATGTAAAGCATTCTCAAGTTGCTCTATCCAGCCCATCGTCAAATGGTCTGGTAGAAAGGGCCAACAACATTTTAAAGAAGAGAATTCAAACAGCTATGGCTGCCATGTAGATGTCTTGTGTTTTCTTAAGAGGAAAATGTGGGTTTATCTCACTATACCTCAGTCTACTACAGGGCTGTCTCCTTTTACTCTTCTTAGAGGCAGGGAGGCAAGAACCAATTTGCTTCTTCTTTGGTTGACTCACAGTGAAGTGAATAAAACTAAATGTTTGCGTGGAATTGATTGGAGCAAATTACAAAACAGAGTTTTAGAAAAACAAAGGTTGAAAAAGTGCAACTATGATCTCCGAAATAATGTTAAAGACGTACCAATCAATGTACAGGATTATGTTTTCATCAGAAAACCACAGAGAGTCTTAAAGGAGAATCTAAGTTTTCTTTACCTGTGAAAGTTATCAAGGCTAATAAGACTTCTCTTTTGTTGGAAAGAAAGGGATGGTGGAATAGGAACAGTGTAGTGCCTATTTCTGCTTTGCAAGTTAAAATTTACAGAAGAGTATATTCTGACAGGGATTTTCACATTAACACTGATAGCATGATTTCATCAGATCCATCTATTGGTGCTAGCAAGAACATAATCACTGACATTCCAGAGTTGCAAGACTCGTTTCATTATGATTATGATGAGGGGACAACTAGTGCTTTTAATACTCAAGAAATGTGTGCTAATAAAGAAAGAGATTTTGTTGCGCTGCATACTCGCAACAATCGTTCGGTTAGATTACAATATAAATTCTCTGATTTTGTTTTGAGTTTATTTATCATAGTTACAGTTTATTTATTTTGTTGTAAGGAAAGGAGATGATGTAATACTGTATTAAAAGTTTCACATGTTTATGCTTGAACAGTAATTATGGAATCCTCATAGCGTCAGCACTGTCTAAGATTCTAGAGCATCCATGTTGGCAGTTGTTCACGGACAGCAGTCTTTGAAGGCAGTTGAGGCTGTCGTGGGTCCACCACAGTGAAGAAACTGGATTAACTTGGAAACTCGTCTGGGTGTTCTCATTTCAACTAACACTTTTTTAAGCTTCACCTACACTACTCTTCATACACCATCTCATTCTGAAAGTTGAAGCAAACCCCCTACGTCCTCTTCCCACTTGTAAAACATGGCTGACCAACAATGCCCTTCCTTCTCCCGGACTGCTGGACTACTTTGCAGGAAACACAAACCCAGCTTTTAAACTTGCTTTTGTATAGTCTCTATACATTCTACAGTAATCAACACGCACTGTATTAACTTGTCACAGTTTCACTGCTTGCCATCATGTTGCAGCATATTTTGACTATGTAAACATGCTTGCACTATTCTAATAAGCTATTACGTAAAGGACTTCTCAATTAACACAAAACACTTAATCAAAATTTGGAACAGGATTTCGAAGCCTGTGCAAGCAGAAGTGTGCACAGTGGCCTAATTTGAAGTTTTAAGATAAACACTGCAACCGTGCAATTTTCCCATCCCTCGTTTCAGAAGATCATACCTGCCAAATGTTTGGACGAAAATTCCCCCAAAAAAACACCATGCTGAATTCATTGTGTTAGTCACATGTTGCATGTTATGTCTCAGTTCCATGTAGAAAACTCAAATTTAGAAGTATTTACTGCACCCGGTAAATATCTCACCCTTAGCTAATGTCTTTTCAATTTTACATTTTACACAACTATTCTGATCATCTTACATTCATGGTCCTAATATTCCCTTAGTTTTTTCTGGTCTCTCTTACTCAGTCAAAGAGAAATCATGTGCTTCATTGTATGCAACCTGGTTGAATTTATGATTAATATCCAAACATAAACATTTGGTATACTGACGTGCCTCTTTTCCTTTGGTTTTATGCTAATGATGCACTACCTTCAGCAAACTTTAGAAGAAGTAGCTGGTAGACCAAAAGAGAATAATGGGCAAAATATTTACACCTCATTTTAAAGAAATGCTTATTCCAAATTTCAATGCCAGTAAACATTTCCTCTTGTTGTCAACCCTTTATAACTAGCCAACTGATGACTGTGCCAAGTTTGACCAAGTATATATTGTTAGAAAATCAATGTTTCCACACCTATTACCACACATTTCCCACATTCTCTGCAATATTCTGAGGAAAATATCTGCAACATTTCCTATAATGCTGATGTGAGTTGAAACAATCATGAATGAATAAAATGCCTTCTGTATAGCAGGAACACCTATTTCACAGGAAGCACCCCAGTACTGACCAGAAGGTAATTCATAGGGATCCTACAAATAGCTGATTCGGAATCACACAAAGAAATACTCCCACTGGTGTCCAATATGGACTCACCCCTAATAGACTGACCACTATGGTCATATTTAGAAATGCCAACCTTCTTCTGACTATCAAAATGGGTATAAATGTCCTCCACTTTCTTGCGAAAATGCTCAGAGAGATGGTCATACAAAGATCGTGAAGTCATAATTTTGTGTTTATTGGTGGTTGGGAATAGGAAAAATCTAGTAATTTTAAACATATCCATTTCCCTATTATTATATTTATCAATGTGACTTGCCAGAGCCTCCACTCCTTCTCATACAATATTTTTTTCAGAACTCTTTCAGGGCCACTTTATGTGCAGCCTTGGCTTTCTCATCATACTGCTTCCTCTGTTTCCTAGGGGAAAACCAGGGTTCAGAAGGTTGTTGTCTTTTAGTTAACTGTACTTAAGGAGACTAGGTTTCCAATAACCTGTAATAAGGATGTATTGAAAGTCAAAACTTAACTTTCCAAATTTTCGGTCAGTCTAATCTAAGAGTTGCCTATGGCCTCTGATAGATTAGCTTGCTTGGTATCTCTCAACAGACCTCCTCTGAAAAACAGCAAAATTGGCACCAAGAAGTGATAGGACTGTGCAAGCAGTGGTGGTTTGTCTGCTGCTCTGTTGGGGCAATTGGAAAACACCTGATCAGGTTTGTGGCCCAAAGTATCTGTGGGACCACTCACTGTTTGTTTAGGATTTAGATCTATCATGAACTCCATCAATGCACTAGCCATGTTACAGGCAAGATGATCTATACGGACACTGAAACCTCCCAGCATCATGAAATTGGAAAACTGCAACAAGAATGGTGAGATTGTGTTAGATAATACCTCACCACGATGTTCCCCATACATTGGCAGAAGATACATTAGTGCTCCTGAAAAAGAAAAAATATGTGACATATTGATAGAGAATATCAGCCACTCTGCCTCACCCAACCCATCCAATATCTTCATTGTGTAGGCAAAGCATGATTGGTAAATCACGGCAACCTCTCCTCCCTTTGAATTTCCCAAACTAAGTGGAGAATGGAATAACCATCCAATATGGCTTGGGCAATGTCTGGAATGGAAGATGCCCCTAACCATGTCTCACTAAAGAATAACACATTCCACAATCCCCTAATGTTGAGCACATTTCTTATTAGTCAGACTGGCCTTCATATGGGTTTTACTTCTCAATAATCTTTCTGGCCCAGGCCTTTAGTCCCTTCTCTTTCTCATTAACCCTTACTTTGCATTATAGCAGCTGGATTTTATATTGGCATTCATGGTATTTGAAAGCGCTAACTCTATCAAGAGTATTTAGGCAATTCCTGCATCCCTTTCATGACCCAGGTAGATGTACCCCCTATCTTCTAAAGACAGTCCTCACATTTATTTTTCTAGGTGAATGGGTAATGTGTCTGGTGCTGGCCACAATCCAGATGTGGATAGGGGTAGATGGGTTTGCCTTTGACACCCCAGCAGCCTCTTTGCACCACAGAAAACATTCAGGGCCATATTTATACTCCGTTTGCGCCGGATTAGCGTCATTTTTTTTTACGCAAATTCGACGCAAAACGAACTCCATATTTATACTCTGGCGTTAGACGCGTCTAGCACCAAAGTCCATGGAGTTTGCGTCATTTTTTAGCGTGGACACCTACTTTGCGTTAATGATATGCAAGGTAGGCGTTCCCGTCTAAAAAATTTACACCGAGGCATGTGCGCCCGGGAGTGGGCGGGTCAAAAAAATGACGTCCAGCCGCTTTTGCGTCGTTTTTTAGCGCCTGGTCAGGGCAGGCGTTAAGGGACCTGTGGGCTCGGAAGGAGCCCAGAGGTGCCCTCCCATACCTCCAGGGACCCCCCCTGTCACCCTTGCCCACCCCAGGAGGACGCCCAAGGATGGAGGGACCCATCCCAGGGAACATAAGGTAAGTTCAGGTAAGTAATTTTTTTTTTTTTTGTGGCATAGGGGGGCCTGATTTGTGCCCCACTACATGCCACTATGTCCAATGGCCATGCCCAGGGAAAAGAAGTCCCATGGGCATGGCCATTGGGCAAGGGGGCATGACTCCTGTCTTTGCTAAGACAGGAGTCATTTCAATGGGGATTGGGAGTAAAAAAAAATGGCGCAAATCGGGTTGAGGCGAAAATTTTGCCTCAGCCTGACTTGCCCCATTTTTTGGCGCCCAAGCTCCATATTCCCCTACGCCGGCGCTGCCTGGTGTACGTCATTTTTTTTGACGCACACCAGCCAGCTCCGCTGGCTAACGCCGGCTAACGTAATTGAATAAATACGGCGCCCGCATGGCACTTCAGAATGGCGTTAGATTTTTTGACGCAGTTGTGCGTCGAAAAGTATAAATATGTCCCTCAATGAGAAAGTCACTTTGCTTGCCTGGTCTGTTTTCCAAACACTAGACCATTAAAGTTCAAGCTGGTGCTTCTAGCTGCGGGCCAAATTGGCTGATTAAAAGTACATTTGTTACACCCCTTTCAGCAAATGACCAAGTATTTTCCCTCAAATCAAAGCCCCCAATAATAAACAGTGTTAGAAATTCGGTCTCTAGTTGGCAGATATTTGATGCCCAAGTAGGGACCACAATCCTAGTTGCACCCTCTGGTAGCTTGACACAGAGCAGTCAGGCTAAACTAAAGAGGCAATGTGTAAAGTATTTGTGCACACACACACACAGTAACACAGTGAAAACATCACAAAATTACTCCACACCAGTTTAGAAAAATAGCCAATATTTATCAAAATAGTCAAAGAAAATGATAAAAATGCAACATATACAATGCAAGTTATTAATTTTCAAAGATTAGATCAAACTGCAGTGCTTAGAAGACAACAGCTTCAACTGGAACAATCTGGTTGTGCTGTACTGGGGCAAATTCAAATGTGTAGTCCAACCACGATTGGGAAGGCCGCTTACAGGAATCATGCACACCAACTGGCAGTACCTTTGCGGCGTCGATGCTTGGTGACAATGTGTTGATGCCGAGGAGGTGATGCATCATGCTTGCAAGCCATGCATTGTTTCCTGATCACTTGACATCAGTAATGTGTAAGGTTCAGAAGTGACGAGTACTGGTTCTGATGTGTTGGCACTGTGTCAACCAAGCCGTACTGAGTTGTAAGTCGGGGTCATTGCATCATGCAGTCGGCAAGCAGTGTCCATGGCTTCAGTGCAGGCAGAGGCAAAAGCGGCGTTTCTACTGCGAGATGCATCGGTTTCAGGTGGTGCACTGGTATTGTTGCATCAGGTCTTGTGCTGCAGTACCACACTCACCTCCAAGGATCCAGGGCTGAATTTGGCACCACTTGGCAGAGCAGGTCTCACAGCATAGGAGCCCAGGTGTTGGGAGCAAGATGCAGGTGAAGTCTTTTATATCCCTGAGACTTCAGAAACAGGAGGCAAGCCTTAAACATAGGATGTATATAGTTAGATTCAGTCCTCTCACTCCCAAGCAAGAAGTAGCAGGCAGAAGGCCAACCCAGCAGAGCAAACAGCAAATTGGCAGTCCCTCCTGACAGCCCAGTGGTCCTTCTTCCTTGTAGAATGTCCTCAGTCCAGAAGTGTTCTTAGTATATTGTGTCAGATGCCGTTATACCCAAGTGTGACTTTGAAGTGTGGGCGTACGTCAAAGAGTGATTTTGAAGTGTCCCAGTTCCCTTTCAGCCCAGTCTTGTCTGTCAGGAGGTTTGTGGAGGGTTATCACTCCCTTGTTTAGGGTCAGGCCACTACCCTTTGAAGTGTCAGTGAAAGCCCCTCTCCCCTTCCTGCCTAGGGAGACTCATCAGTATGCAGATGGAATGCAGGGGCAGGTGAGTGTCCTGTGTTTATGACTGTCTTGATGGAATGCACAAAGGCAGCTGTCACCCAACCCTACACAGATCAGATATGTATTAGAGGCAGGCTAAGGCACATGCTGGTTAAAGTAAGAAAACACCAACTTTCTGAAAGTGGCATTTTCAGACCTGCAATTTAAAAGCCACCTTTACCACAAGATGTGTTTTTAAACTGTGAGTCCATAGACATCAAACTCCATTCAGTGAGCATTTTACTAAATGAGTAATAGATCAGTTCCCACAAAATTCATCACATCATACTCACAATGAAACCTGATTGCCCAAAAAATGGAATGCCCACCTATAGTAAAATGATAAAAGAAGCCCATAGAAAAGCCCAACCTACCTATAAAACAACCCTGAATCTCATCACAAAGCAATTTAAATCACTATTGCAGTGTATTTAGATGCAGCTTGAAAATATTGGAACATTGACTTCAACAAAATTGTTCAATTCCTCTTTAATACAGTCAAGAACATTAGGGTTGCTTCTTATGTATCTCTGTGCTCTCATGGCTAACCAATGCATCACTCCAAATATAGACTCTACCCTCCTATGAAATACCACCAAATTTTCATTTTAATCTAATTATTTTATGAAAAAAATAATGTTAAAAAACTAAAGTGCCACTTCTATGAATAAAAATGCTCAATTACTATATCTAAAAAGTCATATTTTCAATAAGGAACACTTTCCAAAGAGCTTATTCCTAACGTATATTGAAGTAAGGGGGTGTGAGAAGGGGGAGTGGTTATGGGGTAAGGATATAGGAAATAAGGTATACAGGTAAAAGTGTTGGGCGAGTGATAGAAAGTTAAAGGGCTATGGTTAAGGGCTTGAGGTAGACTGTGTATGGTTGTGGTGTTGTAGTTTAGCAGAGATTAGATTAAGCATTAGCAGAAGACATCTTGTATTTGTAACTATTGTGAACATTTTGTATTCATGGCAGACATTTTCTCTGCCACATGCTGCCATGTGCTCACCATGTGCTCTGTCCTACCTTTCTGTTAACTACTCTTGAAATCTGCCTAGTGACAAGTTATATTTAGCATCTCCCACTTTCGCACATGCTCAGTAAGGTCTGCAGCTGTTAGTCCTTGAAAACTGTTCGCTCCTCCTACCTGTCGACTGTGCATTTTCCACCTGACCTTACATGTATACAAGTCTTGATTATATAACTGTACCACCTCCTTTTAGCCCCTGCGTGGGTATAAAAGGAGCATGCTCTCTCAGTTCAGTGTGCTACTTCAGACATTACCTAAGGGTGCTGTTTGAACTGTAGTACCACCTCATGAGGTTAATAAACGTTGTCTTTTATTTCAGTTCCTGTGCCAACTTCTTCCTACATCGTCTGAGGACTTTGTGCAGAGAAAGGTGAAGCCCTTGCACTAGTAGGCCTTTCTGAGGCTTACTTCAACAAATTGGCACCCGAACAGGGACTCATCGGTGACTCGGATGCCCAACGGATTGGTCGGGACGAAGGATTGGGATCTCGCTGCGGACGATCAATGCCTGAGGAGACCCGAGTCTTGGCAACCACGGCGTTTTTCCCTTCTTTCTGATTTGACCATCCAGGTGGCGCCGGTCCTCGTCTGAGATCCTTTTTGTTCATTCGTCATGCAGTGACCATTTGGTCGGTTTTAGAACTTGGCAGTTGGAACCTGGACACCCTGTGATTGGCAAGAGCCGTTTTACGGCATTTGCTGTGGGTTTTGATGCCTTTGTTTGGTAATGTAGTGTAGCACTACATACTGTGGCTCTCGTGTTTTGGGTGAGTAGTCAATTTGTGTCTTTTGAATTGATATATAAATTGCAATTTATATAGGCAGGTAATGAGGAGAATTTTCTCCAATTTAATTTTGATTTGAACAGCACCTTAAGTGCTACTTTGATTATAATATTGCATATTTTGCACTATTTTTGGCATGCCTGTTTTTAGCGCACTTCGTAGGATGTGTTGCTTTTGTAATGGTACCAATTTGAGACTGGAAGAATCGCAACCGGCACCCCTAGAGGGGACGCCAAATAGAGATATGCATGTTAAACATGGTCTTTCTTCTATAATGTACAGCACGTTATGGAATAAATACACTTGTGCGGATCCTGAGTTAAGTTGGCCTATGCATGGGTCATTTGATTTGCGAAAGATTGAGTATGTGGAACAATGTATGTGTAAGCGAAAGTCTAGGCAAGATATGTTTGACTGTGTACAAATGTGGGAGAAAGAAGTGCGTGGACGAGTGAAGCGTGAGCAAGCCTTGCTTGAGAAAGAGCAGAGGAAGAAAGTATATGTGACAGCATTGGAAATGAGAAAGAAAGAAATAAATGAATTAAAGGAGCTAGAAGAGAAAGAATTACAGGTAACTGGCCAATACACCGTAAGGCAACCTCTCTATCCTATCCTTAATAAACCACATGATGATTTATTGTTACTAGATCGCCCTCCATCTCCGTATGTCGTCCCTTCTGTCCCTCATGAGTTAGCTAAGGTCTCCAGTTTGGAGCAACAGAAGATGCGAGACAGTCGCTCTATGTTGCCTGCTGACCGTGCATCTGAGCTTAGATCTATTGCTCGTAAAACAATTTGTAGCGTTGTCTCTGCTTCTGAACTTTTAGACAGCATCAAAGGGTGGACGGGAAAGGAGCAGCTATATTTTAC
The DNA here is from genome assembly GCF_031143425.1 of Pleurodeles waltl. NCBI lineage: Eukaryota > Metazoa > Chordata > Amphibia > Caudata > Salamandridae > Pleurodeles > Pleurodeles waltl. The sequence goes on along the minus strand of NC_090447.1, from coordinate 1,018,262,276 downwards.
TGAGGCATTTGGCTCAGAAGTTATTGAACTATATCGGAAATATTCTGATGAGTTAGAGCCCGATGATGTAGGAGCTGATCATAAACAAATGCGTGATGGTCTTTTTGTTTTCTCCCAGGTGGCTGATGCAATCAGGCATTTAATGAAATTATGTGTTACAGCAGTCCGTTTGCAAGAGGAGAAAAGGGCTGTGGACGGAGTTGCACGGACATCTCAGACCAATGGGGTGCAAGCTTCCATCTTCGGAACAGATAAGACTATGATAGTTCACGCGAAACCAATGCGGGAGGCCGCGCCTTTGTATGTTCATCCTAAAGGATTGGGTACAATTGATGATAAAACTTCTGTTGATGCTAAGGGTTATTTTATTTATAATTGGGTGTATACTCCTTGGAATAGGGCAGATGTAATGGCACTTAAAACAGCATTACCTGACCCGCGGAAAAATCCAGCCGCCTTTTATGAGGAAGTTGAGGGAGCAATTAGTTCTTGTACTATGACTTTGGCTGACATTGATTTATTTTTCGGATTGATATTACCGCCAGATATGTGGAGAACTGTTTGTAAAATTGATGATCGTGCAGTTTTTGGGTCGTCATGGAAAGAATTAGAACAGATGGACGGAGATAGGGAACCTGCAAAAAAGCCATATCAATTGATTCTAGATCTTCCTGCAGCCATATTAGTTAAGTTAAAAACGATTATTCCCCCTAAAAAGATAGATTGGACTGTTTTAGCATCCTGTAAGCAAAAGGCAGATGAATCGGTCTCTGTTTTCTTTACAGGCTTTGAAGAAGCATTTCATGATTTTAGCGGTCAGTTATTGTCAGATGATACGGGCAGACATTTGTTTGTCAATAAGTATGTCGCAAATCTGTTAGGAATAGCTAGTTGTCTAAAAGCTAGTGAAAGTTCATGGACTACCTCTACTCCGGTTTCTCTTTTGACTATGGCTCAGTATTATGAACGTCAGGAATTAGAAGCAAAAGCCAGCGAGGACAAACAAATTAAAGAATTAAAGATGAAGGTTATGTTGGCTCAAGCTTATCGTCTGCCTTTTAGAGGTAGTGATAGAGGTGGACGTGGATCTTATGGTTCTTCTTACACTCATTCGAATTTGTCTATTGATCAGTGTGCGTATTGTAAGAAATTTGGGCATTGGGCTGCTGATTGTCAAGTACTACGTGTTCAGCAGTGTTCACGTGGTCGAGGACAAATGAGAAATCGCTCAGGATATTCAGGACCTAGAGAAAGCACGAATAAACATGCTAGGGTTGATGCTAATGTACGAGGGCAGGATGGGTTTAACACTTTTGATAGACGGAACCAATACCAGATGTCTAACTATGTGCAGCCTGATTTCCAAGACTCTGCTTATGCATAGGATTGCCTAGGATGGGGTAAGGAATCAGTTGAAGTTCCAGTAGATCAGAGGGGTCCCTATGTTACAGCACATGTTTTGGGTTCTACTGATCAGTTTCTGGTTGATACAGGAGCTACTCGTAGCGCCTTGTCTAAACAATTGATTCCAAGGGCTCCCCTGTCTGGCTTAACCATTACATCGATAGGTTTCGATGGAACACCTTCCCCTAGCCCATTGTCACAACCACTTGCATTCCATATTGATAAATGTACTGCTCAATGTCCATTTTTGCTTTCTCCAAATACACCAGACAATATTGTGGGTCTTGATATGCTCAAGTATTTCAGGGCTACAATACGATGCTCTCCTGAAGGGGTGCGTGTTATTTTAAATGATAATCATCCTGTGATGGAAAGAGTTTGTCTTGTTAAAGAGGATATTGCATTAGCTTCACTCCCTAGTACTTTGTGGGCTACTTCAGATACTGATGTGGGACAAATGATTATTCCACTGGTACATATTAGTGTCAAGGAGGGAACTGTATTGCCACGTTTGCCTCAATACAAAATTTCACAGTAGGGCGAAGAAGCACTCACGCGAATTGTGCATGATCTTATTGCAGTTGGAGTTGTTGAGGAAGTTCTGTAAAATGTTTGTAACAGTCCGATTCTTCCTATTCTGAAAAAGGATACTGATACTAGGATTTACCGATTCATTATTGATTTACGAGAAGTCAATAAGATTGTGATACCACAATATCCTGTGGTATCTGACATCACGACACTCCTCACTTTGGTTCCCCCGACAGCAAATACGTTCTCTGTGATAGACTTGAAGAATGCTTTCTTTTCGATCCCTATTCATCCTGACAGCCGATATTTGTTTGGTTTTACTTTGAATAAACGATCTAATAGATTTTGCAGAGTTCCTCATGGCTATACGGAGAGTCCAAGTATTTATAGTCAAGCGTTAAAACGACAACTTGATTCTTTTGTTTTGCCTGAAGGTGTGGCTCTCATACAATATGTCGATGATATTTTGTTGGCGGCTGATACCCCTGAGCAATGTGAAAAGTACACTTTGTCTTTACTTTCTTTTCTTGCTTTACACCATCATAAAGTGTCACAAAAGAAATTGCAATATTGTAGACCAAAGGTAACCTATTTAGGTCACCTTTTGTCTAAGGAGGGCCGTGCACTTACATCAGATCGTATTCAAGCAATTTTAGACACACCAGTACCCTCTACTCAGAAAGATGTTCGGGCATTCCTTGGTCTTACTTCTTTTTGTAGGCAATGGATATTAGGGTTTTCATACATTGTCAAACCTTTGCTAGCACTTTTGACTAAAGATACTCCAATGTCCCTCCCATGGACAGATGAATGTGAGACTGCTTTCAGGCAGCTGCGACTAGCCTTTTGTTCCGCACCAGTGTTAGGTACTCCAGATTACATGAAGCCTTTTGCACTTTACATACATGAGAAAGATGGATGTGCATTGTCAGTTTTAGTACAGACACATGGCGATAAGCAGCGTCCCTGTGCATATTTTTCGGCAATACTTGATCCTGTCGCTTGAGCGTTGTCTGGGTGTTTTCGTTCAGTTGCCGCAACAGCTGTGTCAACACATCAGAGTGAAGGGATAGTTTTGTCACATAAGCTGTTGGTGTTAGTACCCCATGCGGTTGATGCTCTTTTAAATCAAACAAACACACAACATTTAACTAGCGCCCGTAAAACGGAATATGAGTTGACATTGTTGGCTCCTCACATTACATTGAAGAGATGTGCAACATTAAATCCAGCCACTTTGTTGCCATATCCGGTGACTCAGCCTCAGTCACAAGAAACACATGATTGTATATTCCTTACCGAAGAACAGACAAAGGGTCGTATTGATTTACAAGATACGCCCATTTTAGATGTAGACAGGGAATTGTGGGTTGATGGGTCTTGTTTGAAGTTGCCAGATGGTACGACCTCAGCTGCACATGCAATCACCACAATACACACGGTAGTGGAGACAGCTCGTATACCACAGAAGTCAGCTCAAGCAGCTGAACTCATAGCTTTGACACAAGCATGTAAGTTTAGTACTGACTTAAGTGTGAACATTTATACAGACAGCCGCTATGCTTTTGGAGTGGCTCATGATTTTGGTTTGCTTTGGAAGGAGAGAGGCTTTCTCACATCCCACGGGATGCAGATAATGCACGGAGAATTAGTGCATAACCCCTTGACTGCATTGACATATCCAAAGAAACTAGCTATTGTGAAATGTAGTGCACATAAGAAAGTGACCGATAAGATAGGGCAAGGTAATGCTCTTGCAGACCGCGTAGCACGTGAAACTGCGATGCAGCGAAGTACTACTTCTATGTATGTAGTGAAGTCACAAGCTGAACGTTGGCATAATGCTAGACAAGACGTATTAGATATACAGAAATCTGCTTCTGTGAAAGAACGTGAGCAATGGTCTGAAGATGGAGAATTGGATGATGAGGGCTGTTGGCGAAATAAGCAGATGGATAAATGGAAATTGCCTATAGCTTTTGTACAACCTATGGTTCAGATGGCACATGGGCTGGCACATGTTGGAGCTTCAACAATAACGAAGTTGCTTATGCAAGTTTGGGAGCATCCAGAAATTTCCAGTACAGCTAAGAGAGTAGTACAGTCTTGTTTGATCTGTTTACAATACAATCCTGGAAAAGGGACACGTACTCCTGCGGGAGGGTTTGCTACACCAACTGCACCTTTTGAAGTTCTACAAATGGGTTATATTCAGTTTGAATGCTGCAACAATTTAAAGTATGTCTTGGTGGTGGTATGTGCCTTCAGTAAATGGATAGAGGCGTATCCCACAAAGGATAATACTGCCATTACTACAGCGAAGGTGCTTTAGAAAGAATTTTTCCCTAGGTTTGGTGTTTGCAGACTTTTATGGAGTGATAACGGACCTCATTTTGTTGGGGAAGTTATTAAGTATGTCCTGAAAGGATTAGGGATCAAACAGAAGTTCCATGCGGTTTTCCACCCACAATCAGCAGGGTTGGTGGAAAGGTATAATGCTACTTTGAAGCTGAAGTTAGCGAAGATACAGGCTTCCACATCCTTAACTTGGCCGGATGCATTACCGTTGGCATTATTGTCTATTAGGTCAGTGGCACACTCTCGACTCGGCCTTAGCCCATACGAAATAGTATTTGGGAGGCCAATGAATATTTGGGGAGTTCCTAAGCCAAAATCCGTATATGATGTACTTTGTGTCCTGATGAATGATTATTTGGCACAGTTAACCGACAATTTGGTTTCTATTCATCAATAGGTTCGAGAAGCACTTCCTGACAGATCTACAGGTGAAGGCCATGAACTCCGACCTGGTGACCAGGTGATGATTAAGTCCTTTGAAAGATCAAGCAGCTTGGAACCAAAGTGGCGAGGCCCAGAACAGGTGCTCCTTGCGACAAGGACAGCAGTTCGAGTGACGAACCGAAAGAATTGGGTCCATAGTACTCACTGCAAGAGAGTGCTACCTACCTTGGTGGAACCTGCTGTGCTGACCGATCATCGAGAGATTTTGACTACGGAGAAAGGCCGTGCTATATCACCTGATGAATCTGCAGAGGTCTTCCCGGACCATACGACTTCTGGAGTGTCGCGATATAATTTGAGATCGAGGAAAGAATCTGAAAATGTTTTGAAAAAACTGGTTGAGCTACCGCCCTGGGTTAGTGAAACGGAGAGCCAATGTGGCGGGGGGGAATCAGCCATGCATTAGAGTAGTGACACCCGTCTTGGCCCGTGGTGAAGAAATCAGCGGCTGCCCAGGGATAAGAGCTCCAACGATTGTTTTTAATCCATTTCTGAAAGGGTCGATTATCACTGTTGCTAAAATGAATAACAAACTGATCATTAGTACTATGGGGTTTGTTGTTGTTTTGGTGGTTACAGCAACAATCACCTGGTTTGTTGAAAAGAAGGCTCCTGCTCGTGAGTTTTTTTGATGCCACTACTCCAGTACCAGAGGATCACTATTACTTTACACTTCCCTATCAGGAGCAGAAGCACCGTCAATCGTACTTCAATAATACTTTCATTCAGATGTTGCATCATACTCATAATGCTACAAATACTAATAACTGTTGGGTATGTGGAATGATACCTGCGCATCAAAAGAAAGGAGGAACACCTTTCATTCCTCTTCCTTTTTCACACAATGGTTCTTGTGAAGCTTGGTACATGCTTTTGTTTGCATCTGGAAAACGTACAGAGGGCGGACTTCTTTTTTTCGCCTTAATAAAGTATGCTACCAAGACAAAGATGGGTATCCCCAAGCCAAAGGAACTAAATGGGAATGGGAAGAGTATCAACCGGACAATGTTTCAGCACCAAATGTCTTCACAAATATAAGAGACTCTGACAAGAAAGAACAATTTGTGATTTCTGTTACAAAAACTAAAGCAGATTTATGTATACGTAGCATTGGGTGAATTCCAGTAGGGATAAGCGATTGTACCTTGATTTTAACTATTGAGGGTGTAAATAATAGTAGTTTTACAGCTTCACATAATACATATTTTGTTTGTGGGAACTATGGATATTACCAACTACCTGTTGGGTGGTCAGGTGTGTGTTATGTATCTTTTCTATTACCCCCTGTGTTTTTGGCCCCTGCATCATATCACCGAGATTTAAAACTGTTCAATTACATCATTAACAATAGATATATAAGGGAAATAAGTACAAATGAGGTAGACCAAACGGATACTAGCCTGCAACAATATGTTGATTTTAATTTAGGATTGTTCCCCTTTGTGGGTGCTGCGTTAAACAGTAGGAAAGTGAGACGATTGACTAGGGTTGTGGAAGCTGTTACCAATCAGGCAGCTCTGGCACTTGGGAATATTACGGAGGAGCTCCAAATTGCGAGGATTGTAGCGCTCCAAAATCGTAGGTACTAGATGTGATATTAGCTGACCGAGGTGGTGCATGTCGCATTATCGGTAGTAGTTGCTGTGTTTTCATTCCCGATCACTCACCTTCAGTATATGATGCAATATCTAAATTGCATAAAATTGCTGCCGAAATCCACACAGAGACTGGTACTTGGACTTTTTCTGGATGGTTTTGGGCTCTTGTTTCCGCCTGGGGCTGATAACTACTGACTATCCTGTGTGTAATGATTGCAATATATTTCACATGCTGTATCTGTATTCAGTGTGGTCCAATGTTCTGCTCCATGTGTATTACTGCTTGTATGCCTACCAAAAGAAATATTACAGAAATGAAAGCACAAAATATGTTAGATAAAGAAATAGCTGAAATGATGAGCATAAGTATACAAGATGAATATTTAGATTATCCCATAAAGACTAATGTCTTCAGCTAATGCTGAAAGGGTCGTCTGTTGTAGTTTAGCAGTGATTAAATTAAGCATTAGCAGAAGACATCTTGTATTTGTAACTATTTTGAACATTTCGTGGAATCCATTTTGTATTCATGGCAGACATTTTCTCTGCCACATGCTGCCATGTGCTCACCATGTGCTCTGTCCTACCTTTCTGTTAACTACTCTTGAAATCTGCCTAGTGACAAGTTATATTTAGCATCTCCCACTTTCGCACATGCTCAGTAAGGTCTGCAGCTGTTAGTCCTTGAAAACTGTTAGCTCCTCCTACCTGTCGACTGTGCATTTTCCACCTGACCTTACATGTATACAAGTCTTGCTTCTATAATTGTACCACCTCTTTTTAGCCCCTTCGTGGGTATAAAAGGACCATGCTCTCTCAGTTCAGTGTGCTACTTCAGACATTACCTAAGGGTGCTGTTTGAACTGTAGTACCACCTCATGAGGTTAATAAACTTTGTCTTTTATTTCAGTTCCTGTGCCAACTTCTTCCTACATGGTCTGAGGACTTTGTGCAGAGAAAGGTGAACCCCTTGCACTAGTAGGCCTTGCGGAGGCTTACTTCAACAGTGGTGTATGATTAAAGGTATGGAATTTAGGTTATGAGGCTAGGTAAAGGGTATACAGTCAAGGGGTGAGATAAAGGGTTGAAGGTTACGGTTGAGAGAAGGGTATAGGGGTTAGGGGCATGAGGTTTGGGTACTAAGTTGAGAATACCTGTTTAGCAAGTTTCCCAAGTATATCTCCAGAAATATTTCCAAATGCATTCTATCAAGAAGATTCAATTCAGCCTCATCACTCTTTCCATCATCCCCTGGTTTAAAACTCAAACTAAGTATTCATGGTTAGGGGTTAATTATAACAGATATAGGGTTACGTATATGGGGGTTCAGAGTTAAAGGTCTAAGGCATAGGGTTAAGGGTTTGAGGTATTAGGTATAAGGGTTTGAGGATATAGGGATGTGGATATGTGATACAGTGGATGAGGGTATAGTGTGAAAGGTATATTATGGAAGGTTTGAGTTTGATGGTTAAAGGATATGGATTTGATGTACACAAATGAGGATATTTGTCATAGTATAGTGATTAGGTTATGTGATTATACTCACGGATAGAGGATTAAGGGAAAAAAAGGTTTAGGATATTGCATTACGATTCTAAGGTATGGGGTTCAGGTTTTGAGGTAAAGGATTAGCCATTATGATTATATTTGTAACCCACAATCATGTATTATGTGTTTAATTTGAGGCACATTGATAATTGGTATGGTTATTTTTATTCTTTCAATTCATAATAAAAAATGAAAAAATGAAGAGTTGCTTTTCATAGTATCACTAAAGATACTGAATTTCAATTAAACACACTACAATTTAAAAAAGATGCTAGTCAAATTTTCCAAAAAACATGCTGTTTCTTGTATAAAACATTTAATAAGGTACAACCGAGAAAAAATAAAAAATCAAGCTCTCACCTGCACTCTCAAAGTCACTGCTTTAAGCCAATAGCATAATTCCTCCTTGATGAAATAGAAAAGCAATTTTCTTCTTGATAGTGGTCCTCATGTTTAAATCACTGTTAAAGTGAGTTATTTACTATTTAGAAACATCTCAGAATGTTGTACTATGCCACACCATGGTCCTTACAAAGTGAAAAAATAGTGCCTTATCATGAGTTGCCCAGTATTAATTTCATTAATAACCCAAAAACACAAATGGCAGTACTGCAGTCGGTGGGATATATTGGGTATAATATTAACATATTATTCTGATTGGGTAATGCATAGCAAGCACAAACTGGATTAAAGTAGGAGTCAAACTAAGCACACTGTAGCTAAACAGACAAACTCATCCAATCATCCTTCTATCCTGGTGGACCCAACATCCATTGCGTGATTTTCTCCAACCTTTTCCTTTCAAACCTCCTGTTTTTGTTGACTTTACCATCGCTACCAGTGCTAAAGTACTTGCGCCTGTCCCTAAAACATGGTAACATTGGCTTACTCCCATTTGGCACATTTAATTTACTTGATCATGCCTTCTAAGTTGCAACTACATGTAGCCAGGGACTGTAAATTAAATGTTTTTAGTGGGCCTGCAGCACTCAGTGTGCCACCCATTTCAGTGGTCTTTTGAAACTTGGCAGGCCTTATTTATATCATGTGTGCAGTTTTAAACTGCCATTTTGACCAGGCAAAGTAAATATTTTGCCAGGCACAACGCTTCCTTTTTAATACATATACGTCACCGCAAGGGTAGGCCTTAAACAGGCCATAGGGCAGAGTGTATTGTATTTGAAAAGTTGGACATCTGCTTTTAACTTTTACATGTCCTAGTAATGAACAGCATCCTCAACAATGCTTCAGGAGATCACATCAAAACCTCACCAACGGCTTTGTTGGTACTGACGCTGCACCCTGACAAGAATTGAGGTTGTTGCTTGAGTAGGGTTAGGGTTTCACCCCCTCATGCTATAACATTGATCATTTAGGATAGCCTTAATCAAATGATAAAACTGTAAACTGGGAGGTGAAATTAATTTAGTTATTTTTGGACATTTGGCATTTATAGTGAAGACAAGTAAAATATCCTTCCATTGGCTATGCGTACATGATTGTTTCCCGCATTAATTAACTCAATCCACCCAAATATGGATTGAACATGATCACTTTGTACTCTTTAGAAAAAGGACTTACCTACCCTGTTTTACGCATGTTGTAATGTACTTATGAGTTATTATTATCACTTGTTTTCCATCAAATGTCATTTTTTACTTTTGTCTATTAAATCACTGCTTCTTGAAGGTATGTTGGTCTTGTAAAAAACGTGTCTGCTATTGTGACTGCATTTTCAATTGGAAGAGCCCCTTGATGAGGAAATCTCTGGCAGGAAATCCTCCAGTGCTTTTTGAATTCCTACAACTATATTTCGGCACCTGAAATATAATAGTTAATTTTTCTTCATACAATGTTGGGGTTTAGGAGGGCGTACAACACAATGCTTAACTTTCTGTAAGAGGGCTTCACTCTTTCTTAGAGATTTTTAATAATTTCATGGTGTTCACTCTGACAGGCATGTTGTTGAACATGTCTCTCTACATGGGATGGTTGTTATGCCAACGTTCCCTTTGGCATTATCTCAGCAACATGGCTGAGCAGGAAGAATACTTTTCTACAGGCAATTGACCACACATAAAACTCAAATGTGTTGCTAATCCATTGCCCAAGTGGAATATTGAATATGTCCTTTTAAGGTAGATTGTTTACACATCATTTAATCTATCCAGTGATTATGTGAGTGAAAACATTAGAATGACTTCATGTATTGACTTATAAGTACTGTTAGACTTGTCATCATTGGCGTGCTCTCCCCTAATTTTTTACCTTCAGACCGCCTGTTTGCTGTTTACATTTATTTTGGCTTTAGGACTTTGAGCACTTTACCACTGTTGACTAGTACTAAAGTGCAAGTTTTCTTTCCCTAAAACATGATACAATTGGCATGGCCACAATCAGTATATTTAATTTATTTATAAATCCCTACTAAAGTGCCCTACATGCACTACATTTGGCTAAGGCCTGTAATGTAAATGCTACTGGTGGGCTTGCAGCACTAATTGCTCCACCCTCTTCAGTAGCACTTTGAGCCTGACTCAGGCCTGCCATTGCAGAGCAGTGTGTGCAGTTTTATACTGCCATGTCAACATGGCATGTTAATCCTCTTGCCAGGCCCAAACCTTCATTTTTAATACACATATGTCATCTCTAAGGTAGGCCCTAGACATTCCCAAGGGCAGGATGCAGTGTTTTTAAAACGTTTGACATGTACTTTTAAGCTTTACATGTCCAAGTAGGGGAAACTCTCTTAAATTAGATTTTCTCTACTGCAAGACCTATTTCTCCCATAGGTTAACATTGGGATTGACGTATTACATTTTATGAGTGTAAATTCCAATTGAGAAGGGATGGCACCCTCATGTTTTGTGTTTCTAGAATTACAATTTAAAATCACAATTTATGGTTAAGTCAAATTTTAAAATGTAATTCTGAAAATACCACTTTTAGAAAGTTGCCATTTACTTAATTTAAATCATCTAGTGCCTTCTGCCTACTTTGAATACACATCTAGGTGGGTGACAGCTGGACTCTTATGCATTCCCTCCATATAGCCACACACAAAGGGAGCTTAGTTGTGACTAAGTGGACCATGTTGATGTCCCATCCTGGGCAGGATGGGAGGGAGGAACTGATGCTGTACACCTGAATAGGGTAGCTCTTGAGTCCTCACAAAGGGCTGTATAACCCCCTGTAGTGTGTCTGGAGCCAGGGTAGGGGCCTATATGTAGTTCAAGGGCCTGTCTTTGAAGTCTCCCACATTTCAAAGGACCCACTGGGTATAAGAATTGAACTTCTGACCCTACCAAATCAGCATACTTCTGCAGCGCCAACTGCATGGCTCATAATTGAAGCATCACCCTTAGCCCTGATGCATCACCTTCGCATCACCAGCTCCATAGGTCGAAGACAACATATCCCCTTCATCACAAAGGGGTTTAATGATGCACCCCTTCTCAAGAACATTGCATCGCTGACTGTGCGGCTTGATGACATCTCATCCCTGACTGCCTGTATCATAAGCGATGCATTGACTTTGCATTGCCCTCGCATTGGTTTCTTGACATCGACACAACCCTCCATACACAGTACTTTTTCAGTCAGAATTGGTTGGTCCCTGTAGCCAGCCTGTGCCCCATCATGGTCAGACTGAACTTTTTGGATTTACCCCAGTCTAGTGTGACCAGGCAGTCCACTTGGCACTTTCTGCTTCTAAGCACTGGACTTTCAGATATTCTTTAACAATCCATATCTCAACTTCTAATTATTGGATTTTTGACATGTTGATCTTGTTTTGTTCATTGGATTGAGCTCTGTTTTTGTAACCTGGTGTGGATTATTTTTGTGTGGTGTTTTCATTCTTTACTGTTATACATGTTGCACAAATACTTTACACATTGCCTCCTAAGTTATGCCTGCCTGCTGTGTGTCCAGCTACCTGAGGGTGAGCACAGGTTACTTTATTGTAACTGGCTTACCCTGGCTAGGATTGGGGTCCCTGCTTGGACAAGCTGCATGCCTCTGCCAACGAGAGACCCAATTTCTAACAGTAATACATATAATTAAATAGTGTCTAATCTACGGTATTTCTAAAACATGCAAATGCTGAAAAGCCCACGCATGGTATTTTTTATATATGAATTACAATAAAAACATTATTCAGTCCCAAACCTAGAACTAGCTTGTAGAATATTACACATTAAACTGAAAACTGCCACCTCACCTTAAGAATAGGCTACCTATGTGGCTTTTCAGCGAATGTTTGGGCGAAGCTGTCTTATGTTTTTTTACGTTTATTTTTCCCTGTTTTTTTCAAAAATGTAGTAGAAAATTATTAGACAAAATGTACTATCCATATATATCAAATGTTAATGCATTTCATAATTTAGAGGCAGGGGATACTGGGTGCCGCATTTCCAGATTGCATCAGTGCTTTTCACACCCAACAAGCGAAAACAACGATGCTTTAAAGAAATTGAATATGTACTTACTATGCTCTGTGAAATGTCTTTCTCTGAGTGGTCAGTCATTAATATAGGTATTTTGCACTGGTCTGCGTTTTTGTTTGGTGTACTTGATGCCACTGTTTATAGTTAGAGGATTGTCTGACATTGATGAATCTATTTATTTCTGTCACTGGTTTACTCTTAAACAGTTAGCTTTTGGGTATGCTTCGCATGTTATGAAATAATTTGGAAATCATGAATGGCAATTGTAGAACGCTCAAATGTTTAGTCAAGTTAGGAAGGATATAATTAATGTCTTAAAATGGATAGCAAAAATATTGAAGGGTAGATTGCTTCATAATTACCAATCATTTAGTTGTAATTTGCAGAAGCACATTTCTGGGACGTTAATGCGACAGATCATGTATGGATAATCACTTCTCTCGCGGAAATTTGCTCTACAAATAGAACATTAGTAAGGCACTTTGTCTTCATTCTATAACGCTGTTCATTTGGGATATCCTTAGTCAAATAATGAAAATGTAAACTGACAGCTGAAATTAAAGTGTTTGTTCTTGTACATTTAGCATTCCAAGCACTGTCGACGTGCGAATGCGTTTTTTCGCGATAGCGCATTCATAGGGAAGACGAAAAAACAGAGAACTTCCATTGGCTATAAGCACAGGATTTTTCACTGCAATTATTAACCAAGCCCGCCCAAATATCAACTGTACATGTTCACTAACACATCGGCGTGTGTGTTATGCAAATTGAACTGTTTATAAAATAGGACTTAACTGCTCTATTTTGCATATGTTGTTATGTATTTGTGATCTATTAAACACCCATGTCTCTTTTTCGTAAAATTGTACTTTTTTCTCTTGTGCCTATTAATTAGCCATTCTATGAAAGTACGATGGTCCTGAAGAATACTTGTCTGCCACTGTAGTAAATGTATCTCCTTCCTAAAGGTGACATATGTAAACTTTCTTTTTTTTTTTTTAACTTCCAATGAGAGCTTCGACGATTTCTTCACAAAGTGACCACATTTTTCATGGAAATCCTTTTCATGGGAATCTGTGGCAGGAAAGCCGCCAATGCTTTTTGTATTTGTACAAGTATATTTGGGCACCTAAAAATGTAATGGTATATTCATGGATGTCAGTTTACCAAATGGCCAGGGGTAGCGTAAATGACATCACAAGCCACTTCATCTTTACTTGTATTCACAAACACAGATCCTTACACATGCACACACATTCACTCTCACACACACTCCCTTTTGTATAAGCACACTCTTACCCGTAAGCATGTATACAACAAACATTTAGAAGTGTTTTTTTACTTACCTCAGCTATCAAAGAGGGCCTCTAATAGTGAATAATACATTATTATTCTCTATTAATGTAATTAAAAAACTGATTAAAAACAAGGAAGTTGAGCCCCAAGAGAAGTCCATAAGGACGAGCTGTCCCCTTGTTCCTAGCACTGATTGTGCCACTTCAGAGGCTGGGGTCGCAAAGGCAGTGCCAGGGGTAGCAAGGGGTAAGCTGAGGGTCATAGCTGCGACTAAGTGACATCCATGGGTGTATTTGTGGTCATGCAATGCTGGGGGGGGGGGGCGTGGGGAGGGTAGGTGTTTCCCTTTATGCTTTGAACACAATGCTTAACTTTCCGTAAAAGTCCTTCACTCTTTCCTCAGTAATCATTCATGGTGTTCACTCTGACAGGCATGTTGATGAAAATGTCTATATGCATGTTCGCTTTATCTCTGCAACTTGGCAGAACAGGAAGAATCACTTTCTTCAGGTGACTCTCTACATATCTAACTCAAATTTATGTCTATTTCATTGGTCAAGGGAAATATTGAATATGCTCTCTTAAGGTATATTTTCAATCAGCTCGCACCTCTATATCATCCACTTCATTTTGGACAAGGGTCTATCCTGAAGGAAAAATAGATTAACAGTAACCTTCTGAAGCTCAACGCGAAAAGACTGAGGCTCTCATTACAACCCTGGCAGTGTTAAAGCAGCGGTAATACCGCCAATGGGCCGGCGATAAAAAAAATGGGATCATGACCATGGCGGAAACCGTGAACACAGCCAGCCACTTTAACACTCCGACCGCCACGGCGGTAGCAACAAACGCCACTGTGGTCACCGCCAACAGCCAGGCGGAAGACAATGTACCGCCCACCACATCACAACCCCCCTATTCGCCAACTTTTCCGGGATGGTACCAATGCCATCAAAGGCACAGCAGAAACAGGATTTGTAATGGAAACCACTCACCTCTCAACACTCAACGAAGAACCAGGACACCATGGAGCCCGAGCTACAGGTCCTGCCCATGCTGGTCTACCTCCTCATCTACCAGGAATACGAAAGGCGGTGAGTGCTGCACCTAGCACATAGGGGAGGGGGAGGAAAAAGAGAGTGACACACACACGCAACACGCAACACCCCCACCCCCATCCCCAACACCACACACACAAACACATGCAGCAACATTAAACTTACACCCCCTACCCCCCTGGAAGTACGCAAGGACAAAAGGAATTGAGTTAAATCATTGATATATTAGAAATAGGCAGATATACGTAACCATTTGAGAAACAGTATTTACAAAAATATACAATATGTACATAAGGCCGTACATTGTCCATGCAAAATGCCCGTGGGCCACAGGGCCAAAAATCATGGGCCAAGTCCTCACTTGACTCCTGCCTCAATACGGAGAGAACACTGCAGGGGCATCAGGTCGTAAACACACAGGTACCTCAGGGGGACGGGGAAGGGGTGGGCACCTCAGCCTTAAGATGGAATAACACCACTGCTCCTCAAGGGGGCTCCATGCCCACATCGATGTCCTGGGGAGTGCAAAGCCACAGTCTCTCAAGTGGGTGGTTTGCCCACTGCCTGGTCCTGGGGAGTGGAAAGCCACAGTCTCTCTAGTGGATGTCTTCTCCACTGGTTCTGGAGGGGGCCTTGTGCCCAGTGTGCTTCATCCTGGCAAGGAGGGGGTGAGTGGATATCTTTCTCCACTGGTTCTGGAGGGGGCATTGTGCCCAGTGAAGAAACACTTGGGGTGTGGCTGTTCACATTCCCTCACCTGGGTGTTTGAGGCACGAGATTTGCATGGAACAGGTGGCAAAAGAGTCCTTGGAGGCTGGGCTAGACTCCACCCTGCGGCAGCAAAGGCTGCAAACTTGTGGTAGTGTCGGTGCTGGTGAGGGTGTTGCCAGTGGTCGTAGGAGGCTCCAGCCCTTCTCCTGCAGCCTCGGCTGCCCACTAAGGCTGCTGCTGCTGGTAGTGGTCCTACTGACAGCGGGACAGGTGACAGTGCTTGCGGAGGGGCCAGTGGCGGTGCTGGCAGCAGTGCATATGGCGGTGCTGGCCGTGGTGCAGCTGCTGGTGCTGCCAGTGGTGGAGGGAGGCTCCAGCCCTTCTCCTGCAGCCTCAGATGGCTGCCCACTGTGGCTGCTGCTGCTGACAGTCATGGAGCTAGCAGCGGGGCATGTGGCGGTGCTTGTGGTGGGGCTGCTGGCAGTGCTGGCCACGGTGCAGGTGGCAGGGCTGGCGGTTGTGCTGGTAGCCACCAGGCCTTCACCTGAGGCCTCTGATGGCTGAAGTGCCTTGCCTGGTGTTTTCTGTCCCTTCCTCAGCTTGGCAGATGGTGGTGTGACCTTGGCCCTGGAAGCTGGAGTTTTTGAGGAGACCTTGCTTGGTGGTTCGTGCTCCTTGCCCTTTCTGCATGCTGGCCCCTTCTTCACCTTGGCAGGTGGTGGATTGCTTTTGTCCTTTGCAAGGGATGATGGAACACTGGCTGGGCTGACGGGTGCCCCCTTTGAGCCTCTGTGAGTTACAGGTAACACAGTGGACGGTGACTTGGTGGCTGCGGTGCTGGCCTGGGTTCTGGACACCCTGGTCCGAGGGGAAGGACGGGGAAGGGGTAGTGAAGAGGTCACGGTTTGCCAGGAAAAGCTTTTTAGACACACTGGGGCGGGAAGAGGGATAGGGTTTGGGAGTGGAGGAAGAGGGAGTGGTTGTAGGAGGTGTCTGTCTGCTGAGTTTGTGTACAGTTGCATAGGCTGGATGCTGTTTGGGGGGTGGATTGCTGTTGTGTGGGTGGGTGCTTGCGTTTGTGTACTTTGGGAGGAGGGGTCACAGACACACTGGGAGAGGACACAGGGGACGTGTGCATGGTTGTGGGGGGGGTGACTGCTCATGAGGGGTGTGTTGTGATGGGCATCCTGGCGATGGAGGTAGTGGATAAGGATGTAGTGCATGCAGGTGTGAGTGGAGATGCTACTGGGAGGGAGGTGGATGAAGAGGAGGAGGGGACACAGTAGAGGCAGTGGATGTTGGTGTGTCTGCATGGGTATGGTGCTTGTGTGAATGCCTGTGAGATGAAGTGTGGTGCTTATGTTTGCCTGAGCCACTTTTGTGTGGTGATTTGGGTGAATGCTGGTCTGAAGGTGTGCTTGGGATAGGCTGGGATTGACAGGATTGGGTCTGGATAGAGGAAGTTGGAGGGGGGAGGTTAGACACAGGGACAATGGCTGCCATCAGTGTGGAGGCCAGAGCCTGAAATGCTCTCCGTTGGGCCGCCACGCCAGAGTGAATGCCCTCCATGTATGCATTTGTTTGTTGCAAATGCCTCCCGACACCCTGGACGGCATTCAGTATGGTTCACTGCCCAACAGTGAGGGATCTCAGGAGGTCAATAGCCTCCTCAGTGAGGGCAGCATGGCTGACGGGGCAGGGCCTGAGGTGCCTGGGGCGAAGGAGATGCCCACCCTTCTGGGTGAGCGGACACGGAAAACACGCTGTGGGGCTGCTGGGAGGGCGGTGCTGGTAAGGGGTGGCAGCTGTACCTGTTGTTGGGGTGGCCACAGAAGTGTCCGCCACCTCCAGGGAGCTTCATTCAGAGGAGCAGCCGCTGTCTGTGGTCTCCCCTCCTGTCCCCGTCATGGTTCTCCCCTCGCCCTCCGTCCCACTGGTGGCCTCACCCTCGGTGGATTCGGCCTCCAGGCCCATGGGGGATGCAGCTCCCTCCGTTGCTGGTGCCTCTGCTCCTCCGCCAGATTATGCTAATGCACACAAGGACATGGTGACAAAACAAAAAGGGGGGAGGGACAGAGGGTACACATGGTCAATGCCAGCAACACCACTACCGTTGGCGTACACAACACACAGGGAGCAGCCCTATGCACTAGGCCATGCACTAGCAGTTACTAAGATAGTCACCAGGCCATGGGGTACAATTCCTAAAGCCATTAGCTGCACACCTGAAACCCACAGGACCCTGCCCAGGTGTAGATGCCCACTAACACTATTGGGGTAGGAGCGCTTCAGAGCCTGCCCAACAACATACCTGAAACCCACAGGACCCTGCCCAGCAGTAGATGCCCACTAACACTATTGGGGTATGAGTGCTTTGGAGCCTGCCCAACAAGGGACCTACCCTTCCATCTTCGCCCTGGCCTAGGGGCACCCATAGCCCACATCCCCCACCCAGGTAACTCTTAACGCGCGCAAATTCTGGATTCAGAATCTGTACTCACCCCCTTGTGGCTGATGTGATGCCCTCAGGCGCCCATCCAACTCCGGATAGGCCACAGCCAGGATGCAGAACATCAGGGGGGTCATGTTACGATGGGCACCCCGTCCTCGTAGGGGGGCCAGCTCCAGCTAGGACTCCACCATCTTCTTTGCCCAGCGACGCAGGTCCTCCCAACTTTTTCTGCAGTGGGTGCTCCACCTGTCAAAGACCCCCAGGGTCTGCACCTCCTTGGCGATTGCACGCCAACTACCTTTTTTCTGATGGGTGCTGACCTGCATGGAAAAGGCAGCAGAAAAATTAATTAGTCAACCGTCCGGACTGTCAGACTCATGGCCCACCAGATCCCTCCCATCCCCTGATGCACATACATTGACCACCTTACATGCTGCACTCTGGCCAGGGTGCCTCTGCCCCCCCAACATGTGACATACACACACACAGCACTCCATACATTCATGGCCCACCCATCATGCTCACAGTGTACTCACATGTTTGTCTGGAGGACCATAGAGTAACGTGTACTGGGGTAGGACCCCATCCACCAGTTTCTCCAATCTCAACCTCAGTGAAGTCAGGGGCCCTTTCCCCAGACACTCGAGCAATTGTTTCTTCCAGACACAGGTCACAGCAGCACTTGCAGTGTAGGTCCTATCCTGTTGAAGGTCAGGTAGCAAGTGAGTGAACCGAGAGAAAATGGCAGTGGCGTCCGCTGCGGTGCGTAGTGTCACCGCCGGCATACATCACCATTTGCTCCTGGAACCCATAGGGCCCAATGATAAGCAATGTGAAGTTGTGCAGCGGTCATCGACTGCCTATCGCGATGGAGCACAATGCCAGCGGAATCACCTCATTTCCACTTGTCCCTCCTCACAAGTCAGGCAGCCACCATTTCAGGGGGCACAGACCACGGCAGCTAACTGCGTCACAGCAGACATTGTCACAGAAATTGATTGTCGGATTCACATACTGGTTCTGTAAAGGAAGAAATTCATCATTAGTATGATAGATGTGTGAATATGACCCTCTGCTCACCATTTTCTTCCATAGGCTTCAACCGCTGAGGCTGAATCTGAGATGGCGGCATCCTCCGGTGTACAGACCTCTGGTGGACCTTGCGACAATGGAGGACAGACACATTATCATAACCTACAGACTTGGTTGTGCTACAATCCAAGAACTGTGTGCCCAATTGGAGCCAGACCTGATGTCAGCTATCCACCAGCTCACAGATACCCCCTCTCTAGTGCAGGTCCTGTCAGTGCTCCATTTCCTGGCAAGTGGTTCCTTTCAAACAACAGTGGCCATGGCATCAGAGATGTCTCAGCCAATGTTCTCCAACGTGTTGACCAGAGTGTTGTCTGCCCTGCTGAAACACATGAGCAGCTATATTGTATTCCCCCAGGTGGAGGATTTGGTCACAGTGAAAGCTGACTTTTATGCCCTGGGACATATCCCCGCCATCATTGGTGCCATTGATGGTACACATGTGCCATTGATGGTACACATGTGGCATTTGTTCCCCCCCCCCACACCCCGGGAGAAATGGACAAGTGTTCCAGAATAGAAAAAGCTATCACTCTATGAATGTGCAGATGGTGTGTTTGGCCAACCAGTACATCTCCCATGTGAATGCCAAATACCCTGGCTCTGTGCATGACACCTTTATCTTGAAGAATAGCAGCATCCCATATGTGATGGCACAACTCCAGAGGCACCGGGTGTGGCTAATAGGTGATCCCAAGGTCCCCACACAGTATAAGTTGGTGTCTGGGTCTGGGGTTGTCCCTAAGGGTTAGTATGTGTCTAACTGTTGTCCCTCGATTTTTACCAGTGACTCTGGTTACCCCAACCTCTCATGGCTACTGACCCCAGTGAGGAATGACAGGACAAGGGCAGAGGAACGTTACAATGAGGCACATGGGTGTACGAGGAGGATTATTGAAAGGACCTTTGGTCTCCTGAAGGCCAGGTTCCAAGGGCCTCCATCTGAGAGGTGGATCCCTGTACTACTCACCCAAGTAGGTGTGCCAGATCATCATTGCATGTTGCACAACCTGGCATTGAGACGCCAGGTGCTTTTTCTGCAGGAGGATGAGGCTGGAGATGGGCGTGTGGCAGCAGTGGAGCCGGTAGACAGTGAGGAAAAGGAGGCAGAGGAAGAGGA
Source organism: Pleurodeles waltl (assembly GCF_031143425.1). Taxonomy (NCBI): domain Eukaryota; kingdom Metazoa; phylum Chordata; class Amphibia; order Caudata; family Salamandridae; genus Pleurodeles; species Pleurodeles waltl. The sequence goes on along the minus strand of NC_090447.1, from coordinate 1,018,242,216 downwards.
TGTTGACAACAGAAGCAACATAATACAGCAGTACTTCCAGTGACACACAGGTTAGACACTGTAGCTTAACTTAACTTATCAGTTATCTGTTTGACATTGTACATGGCAGCCTGATTTTCCTAGGTCACTTACTTTACCCTTTGGCATCTCTATTTCCTAATCTCTGTGGCCCACTCTGGCTCCTGCTATGTGTACTGCTGCCCACCAAAGGTCATTTCAAAGTATATTTGACTGTACATTTGACTTACAATGCTTTGATTATGTTGAACAAATATATATTTAAATCATTTGACAGACTCCAGATTAGTATTTGTTTCAAGGGTGTTTATTTACGTGCTCATAAGTAGAGGGGGATGTGCAATGGGCTGGGGTGATAATGGACGAAAGTCCAGGGTAGAGTCCAGTCTCTTGGCATCACAGGTGCATTGTCCTAGAGGGTATAGGAAGGGGAGCAATGGCAGTACTAGGTGGACAGGGTGACAGAGTCGGACAGAAGGGTGACAATCAGGAGAGTCTTATTTCCTGGCGTGGGTCTTGGCAATGTTCTCTGGCTTCTGCCTGGATCGCAGGGACTGTTTGCAGGGTGGTTCTCCTTCTGCAGGGGGTGGGGTGCTGGTGGCTTTTTGTTACTGTGGTGGGGCCTTCTCCCCACTTTTGCTGGCAGAGGTGGAGGGCTGTTCATCGGTGTGGCTAGTGTCATTGGCCTGATGGTGTGCCACTGCCTCCCTCATGGTGTTGGCCATGTTGCCCAGCACCCCTGCAATGGTGACCAGGATGGTGTAGATGTTTTTGAGGTCATCCTTGATCCCCAGGTACTGGCCCTCCTGCAACCGCTGGGTCTCCTGGAACTTGTACAGTATCTGGCCCATGGTCTCCTGAGAATGGTGGTATGCTCCCAGGATGTTGGTGAGGGCCTCCTGGAGAGTGGGTTACCTGGGCCTGTCCTCCCCCTGTCACACAGCAGTCCTCCTAGTTTCCCTGTTGTCCTGTGCCTCTGTCCCCTGAACCGTGTGCCCACTGCCACTGACCCCAGGTCCCTGATGGTCCTGGGTTTATGGGGTTGCCTGGGGTCCCTGTAGTGGTGGACACACTGCTGATTGACATGTCCTGAGAACAGCGCCATGGGCCCGCTGGGTGGGTGCTGGTTGATGTTTCCTGAGGGGGAGGCTCTGTGGTGGGTTGGGACTGTGGCAGGGGAACCGACTGTCCAGAGGTCCCGGATGGGCCAGGTTGGTCAACCTGATCCAGGCATGCAGAGCTGCTGTTGTTACTGTGGGCCTCTTCAGGGGGGACTGGATGTAGCTGGCACCTCCTCTCCTGTAACATTGAGTATGGGTCTTGGGGGGATGCAAATGAAGTGTTATTGTATCTGTGTGTGCCATCTTATGCATGAATGAGATCCCAGTATGAATGTGATTTCCCTGTCAGCCTGGCCTTGGGTGAGTGGTGATTTTGTGGGCTGGGTGAGTCTCTCTACTGGGCATGCTGTGGTGATGGGTGTCCATGCAGGTCTGAGATGGGGGTCCATGCATTGGTGTTACATGTATGTCTTGGTATTGGGATGAGTGGGTTGTGATGGTGGGGTATGTGTGAGGTGGTGGAGTGGTGAGGGTAGGGGTAGGAGTTTGTGATGGCATGCAGGTAGGGTGTAGGGGATAAAGTAGTAAAGATTTGACTTACCAGAGTCCAGTCCTCCTGCTACTCCTGTGAGGCCCTCAGGATGCATTATTGCCAATACTTGCTCTTCCCATGTTGTTAGTTGTGGGGGAGGAGGCGAGAGTCCACCGCCAGTCCTCTGTACGGCTACCTGGTGTCTTGCAACCACGGAATGCACCTTCCCCTGTAGGTAGTTCCACCTCTTCCTGATGTCATCCCTTGTTCTTGGATGCTGTCCCACGGCGTTGACCCTGGCCACGATCCTCCACCATAGCTCCATCATCCTTGCAATGGACGTCTGCTGCACCTGTGATCCGAATAGCTAAGGCTCTTCCCGGATGATTTCCTCCACAATGACCCTTAGCTCCTCCTCTGAAAACCTGGGGTGCCATGGATGTGGTGTGAGTGATATGTGTGAGGATGTTTGGAGTGATGTGTGGGGTGCTGTGTTGTGGTGTGTGGTGTGAGGTGCATGGATGGTGTATGGGTGATGGTGTTCTGTTGCTCCGATTGAGTGGGTGCTCCTGGCTTGTGTCTCTCTCTGTTGGCAGTCTTTTTTTTCTTGTAAAGGGTTGTGGGAAATGTGAGTGTGTGGGTGTGGTGTGCACATGTGTGTAGTTTTAATTGTCCAATGTAGTGTAGTTTTGTAAATGTGTATATTTTGAGAGCATAGGGGTGTACCGCCAATAGTTTACTGCGGTTGAAAGACCACTGTGGTGGTTTGTGGGCCGTGATACTGTGGGCGTATTCCTGTTGGCTTAACGGTGTGGGTTTTGCTATCGTCAGTTTATCACTGACCTTTGGGGTGGCGGACATGTGTGGGTGTCTGTATAGTGGCAGATTTCTCAGTGTGGGTCATAATACCCGTAGTGGAATACCGCCATGTTCATGGTATGGTGGTGGCCGTCAGCACGGCGGTAGGTGGCATTTACCGCCACGGTTGTAATGAGGGCCAGAGTTTCTAGCTCCCTATGTGATGATAACTTTCTGCCAACATTGGTTTTGACCTGCAGTCCTTTCTGTGAAGAATCTTTGCAGTTTATTATGATGGTTGTGCAGGTGTTCATGAGCTTTTGCATACTGTTGTGCTATATCCACAGGCTTTTATAATGGTGAATAAATTAAAATAATGTTTTACGTCACTTTGTGTTGCACCACATGAGCATCAGAATAAAACCTAAGTAAATAAAACCCTTGGAGTCAAAGTAGATCTACACTCTTCTTCGAGCTTTTCTCCATAGATCACTGTGGCCATGCAAAAAGATTTACTTTTCCTTTCCACACAAGATTGCTATTGTATTGAAGGGCAAGAAGTGGAACATGGTGTCCAGCTAACATGCACTTGGACGTGGCTTAATCACTGAGATCCGGAAAGTGTGATCTTCAAATTTCCCAACTAAAAAAGCAGTGGGCTGCAGGGTGGGCATGAGATAACAAAGATTCAGAATGGACTGTTTCCAAGAGGAACAGGGTCAGTACTGATTTGCATTACGTGGGCTTCTGTCTAGAGTGGCTCAACGGGCAAAAAGCTACGGGTTAGAATGCAACCTTGAGTGATTGCCACTGATTAGACTATTTGCAATCATGCTTTTCCATCACGTTTTTGTAGGTTTTGATTGTAAGTAGTAAGCCTGGAAACCTGGGACTGGTACAGCTTTTCAAGTCTAATACTGACAATGTTTGTGAATTCCAAAAAGTATTATATTTGCACCTATTTATGGAGCACTTCTATGGGCCCAACCAACTATTTGTTTGGTAAACCAGTCACAATATGGGCCTGATTCACAAACGGTAACCTTTACTTGTGAGTAATTTATACTTTTGAGTAGGTTTATCATTTTTGGCTATTCAAAAATTGTGTATATATAACTTATATGTCTCCACCACATTGACGTGTCTGAGTGTTAATTACAAACTTCATTTTGTAATACCTTTTATAGTACTAAAATAGTACTAAAAATATTCTACAAAATGCTATACATTAACTGCACTTTAAATAAGTACTTGAGAAGTGCAGTTTGTGAATGGCATTTTTAGTAAGTTTGCACTGCTATTGTAGTACTACAAAATGTACTTCAAAAAAATTGTTGTCTATTAAATCAATTCTAAGAGGTGTTTGTACAGAGCACATCCTCAACTCAAGTATTTAAAAGTGCTCTTGTAGGTGGTATAAAGTAAGAGGATGCTCTCAAATAAAATGTTTGCCTAGGATCACACAATTGGGACAAGCAGGGAAGCAGGTGTTTATTTCAGGTAATCTGGTTTCATTTTTGGAAATTCAGATGTATATCTATGTCTCTCTCCCTCCTGTTTTACAGCAAAGGTCACTGTTCTGTATTTTATTCTTGACCTATAACGAAGGACTGACAACTGATACAGCAATAGCAGACCCAACTCGGGCCCTCAGACCTAACTAACAGGCCAAGAATGCATCTTTTCACACCCCAAACACCCCCCTAGAATTTACGTCACCAAAGATGCTGGTCAGGAATGTTCCTCCTCGGATACCTAGATGTTCTGATAGAAAACAGCCAATATAGCACACTTCTTTCTAAATTAGTCCCTAAGTCTAAGAAAAAGAAAATGAAGGAACTCACCCATACCAAATGCACCCGAAAATCACAGTGGGTGGGGTAGTGTCCTCCCTCTTTGGCATCGGGCTCTTCAAAAAATCAGCAGTGGACCTCAGCTAAGATCAATGGGTGGTCCTGCTTCTCCCTCTGTGGGGTTAGTTAGGAAGTGTACATGCCTATAGCTTTCCAAAATGGTACACTCACCACTGGGAACCCGTCGCCTGTTGCAATGCAGAGTGGGGCCTCTCAAATGTCAACAGTCACGGGCATAAGCATAGTGGTCAGAAAGGGATTGGTGGAAGGGCCCACAGAAAACCAGTCCCAGAGCAATATAGATATGTTGTAGGAGGCCTTGACTGACGAGATAAGATTAAACTTCTCAATATCTGAGAACAATCTGAAAAAAATACAAGGGGTATGTGCAGTGCTGCAGGAGAAGATGGACAATTTAATGCAGAGGACCAAAGCCCTAGTTGAGTCAATGACAGAGTTTAGGGGTTTGGCTGACTCAAATAAAGAATAACTCAGCACACTAAAAGCAAGAGATAGTGAAATCCTGGGACAATAGGAGAGCCTTGAGAGTAGCACCAAGGTGAAACAACACAAGGATTTTAAATGTCCAACAGGGTGTGGAAGGGAGTGACTTGAGATCATTAATAATTGATTTTTTTTTTTAAAACAAGCTACCCCCTTGAAGGATGTGACAATAGATCTCTTTGTAGATATCCAGAGGTTGCATTAGGACCTTTTTAAGAAAAGCACCAATAGGAAAATGCAAAGGAAAATGCTAGTAAATTTTGAAAAATAGATAATTAAAGAAGACATACTGATAACAGGCCTTTGTTAGAAATAGGGTCTATGGTTGGCAGTTAGTTTTTACTCTGTCCAAGCATGGACCCTCACTCTAATCAGGGTAAGGGAGATACACAGCTCAGATAACCCTTGCTCACCCCCTTGGTGATCTGCAGCCTCAGGTTCGTGCAGGGATGTGGAAGATTTTGACACCCAGGATGTGTGCATGGAAATTTCTGACGTGCTGTGGAAGAGTCTGTGGTGAGAACAGGCACTGTGTCCTTTCTCCAGCTAAGAGGCAGGTGCTGCATTGAATTTTCAGCCACTGGACGGGCCGTTCGTTGATTTTTCTGACATGCACACAGCTGTTCATGGATTTTCCCTCTTAGATTACCAACTTCCACTTGTAAGTAACCTGGGACTGGATTTGCCATAACAGTACACATACATACATATAAATCATCATAATATACAGTGCTTATTTGTATAATTCAAAGACAAATATCTTTGGTCTGCAAATCTATAAAATCTAAGTTTACCACTTAAGCCTACTAATCAATAAAATAATAAATACTTATAAAATCGTATACAGCAGTAAAACAATATCTAAATTCCCTTAATTAATAATCATGTTACTGAGCAAGTCAGGACTCGCAGCAGAAGAGACCATGCACTTGCAGATGCAGTCCTTGATGTCCCTGAGACTTCTGAACAGGGGGCAAGCTCAGCCAATCCCTTGGAGAAACTTCACAAGCAGGATTTCAGAAAGCAAAGTCCAGTTCGTTCACGCTTCAGGCAGAAGCAGCAGCAGAAGGCCAGCACAGTGAAGGAACAGCAGACTGGCAGGTCTACCTCAATCATCAAGCTCTTATCCTTGGCAGAGGTTCCTCTTGATCCAGAAGTAATCTGAAAACCTGGGGTTTTGGGTCCTCTACTTATACTCCTTTCTGCTTTGAAGTAGGTAAACTTCAAAGGAACGTCTCTAGTGCTCACAAGATCCTGCCTTGCCCAGGCCTGGCCCCAGGTGCATACCAGGGGGGTGGAGACTGCATTGTGTGAGGGCAGGCACGACCCTTTTATGTGTAAGTGTCAGCTCCTCCCTCCCCACTCTAGCCAAGGACACTCATCAGGATATGCAGGCTACACCCTAGCTCCCTTTGCATCACTCTCTAGAGGGAATTCACAGCAGCCCAACTGTCAATCTGACCCAGACATGGAATACATAAGCAGACAGAGGCACAGAATGGTTAAGCAAAAAAATGCCTGCTTTCTAAAAGTCACATTTTCAAACAGACAATCTAAAAGCCAACTCTACCAAAAGATGCATTTTTAAATTGTGAGTTCAGAGACCCTAACCACCAAATATCTATCAGCTCCCAACAGGAAACTGCGCTTAAAAAGCAGTCCCTGTGTTAACCTATGGGAGAGATAGGTTTTGCAATAGTGAAAAAAACGAATTTGGCAGTATTTCACTAACAGGACATGTAAAATACACCAGTACATGTCCTACCTTTTAAATACACTGAACCCTGCCAATGGGGCTGACTAGGGCCTATCTTAGGGGTGACTTACATATAATAAGAGGGAAGGTTTGGGCCTGGCAAGTGGGTGCACTTGCCAAGTCAAACTGGCAGCACATGACTGAAAACACAGACACTGCAGTGGCAGGTCTGAGACAAGTTTACAGGGCTACTCATGTAGGTGGCACAATCAGTGCTGTAGGCCCACTAGTAGCGTTTTATGTACAGGCCCTCAGCACCTCTAGTGCTCTTTACTAGGGACTTACTAGTCGATCAAATATGCCCATCATGGATAACCAATCACTAATACAATTGAGACAGAGAGCATGTGCACTTTAGCACTGGTTAGCAGTGGTAGAGTGAACAGAGTCTTAAAGTGAACAGAAAATGACCTGAGAAATTAGGAGGAAGGAGGCAAAAAGTTTGGGAATGACCTAGCAAAAAGAGCCATAGTATAAGCTCTCATAACTCTAGTATAACACAGGAAAGACAGTTGTATCTACGGGAAAACATAAAAGAGTTGAGAATGGTAGGAGCCCCACTCAGATCAAATACCCAACTACATTGCAGGTGATGTGGACTAAGAAAATGCACAGCATAAGGGAGACATGACGAGAGTGACTGATTAAAGAGATAACATTACAAAAGTTTAATGTAATTCATTGTTTTACCTTAAGGAGATGAAGCTTGATGGGTAAAACATTCAAATGCATGAGTGGAATTTAGAGAGGATTCCCCAAGGGGGAAAGGGGTGGATGGGGGCACAGGTGGGGAGCATGAGGGAAAGAAGAGTAAAATAAATTCTCAAACACAATGTGCACAGAAAAGAAAAACTAAAAAGGAATGTACAATGGAGGATGCCTATTGCACAAAAGGGCAACCCAGCAGTATGAATAAAACAGGGGATATGGCAGATAGTGAGAAAAAGCATCTTGGACGGGTTATGTCTTGAAATGTCGATCACCTGAGAGTGAAGAGTAAGCCACAGAAGATCTTTAAAAATAAATAAAAAATGTGTGATGCAGATAATAATATTACAGGGGACACATCTTTCTAAGAAGAAATGTAACGACTTCTTCAGGGCCAAAAGACGGCTTAAGCAGTTTGTCTGTACAGATTAGGTCTAATTTTCAAAAGAGATGGCCATATTGGTAAAGTCTAATACTCCTGAAGAAACTTTAGAACACACAACAAATAGGACTGGGAGGTGGCAGCTGCAGTCCCATGGGCCAATATGTACAATATCAGGGTTTTTGCAGGACAAATATAGATGATCTTGGATCGCATAAGGATCTCTGATCACAGCTTTTAGAGTGCACTGCTCGTGTGGGGGGACTTTAGTGTTCACCTGGACAAACAAAACAGTAAATTCACCAAAAATGCAGTGGCAGGTTAGGAAGATGGTTAAGGACTTAGGTCTATCTGATGTTCGGAGACTGAGGGCAGGAGGATCCAGGGGTTTCACTTTCCACAACCAGAAGTACAGCAACTGTTCAAGAATCGGTTTCCTTTTAGTCAATCACAAATTTTTTGATGACATTTGAATTGTTGTTCATATTCCAGAACATCTATCCAACAACCCTGCAGTTATTTTGGAGATATGTTTAAAGCAGGAGTCAGGGGCTCAAGGGTGAACAATGAATAGGAAGTTGTTATTGGATCAAGAGGTGGTAGAAAAGTTAAGACAGGCAACAGAATTATTTTTTATATAAATTTGGGCACTACCTATGGGACACCTTCTACGAATATATAAGAAGTAGGATCAAAAGTATAGTGGTCCCTGGAAATAGAGAAGACAGAAAAAAGATCCAGGTGTTGTAGGACAGGAAGATAGGACTAGAGAGGTCGATAAACAATATCCTAAGGGAGGAGAAGGTGGTGATCAGAGTAGCAAATAAGCTACAAGGTGCTAGAGGAGAGATTTCAGGCCATAAAGGCCTATTGTAAGAAGGAATTTGGAGAAGGTGGTAGGCAATTAAAATAGACTATATTGTATATGGAGAGAACCATAGTAAACTACTGGACTGAAAACTAAAGTAGATCAAACAAAAAAATATTAACAAATAAAGGGGAAGGGCCAGGCAAGTTGTAAACTAACATCAAGGACATTAGAAATGCTTTTTATAGATTTTAATCAAGATCTGTATGTGGAAGGGCCCGAGGTGTCCGAGGAAGTAAGAGAATACTGGCTAAGTAAGGAACTGCTCCCTTCAGCTAAAATTAAAATAGGAAACTGACTTGTATGAGGTAATCCAGCATGAGGAGGCGAGGGAGGTGGTAGAGGAATGAAAAAGAGGTATAGCAGGAGGTCCTACAGGCTGCCAAATGAGCTCTATATGATTATAGCAGATACAATCACACCAGTACTGACTAGCCTCAGTAACAACATTTATACCAGGGACAAGCATCCACCACACTCCAGGAGAGAAGCAATTACTAGTGTGATCTTAAAACCAAAGAAGGAAGTGAGAAGGTTTAATTGTATAGGACACTCTCTATGCTAAAATAACTCTATACACGTATCATAGCAAAAAGACTAAACAAAGCAATTGGGGTTTTGATCCACAAGGTTTTTTCAGTGGTGATAAATGAATGAGCTGTCACATGGGCTTATTGGTGTAATAGATAAAACAATATCTCAGAAGCTCCCATTAGCCACTCTAACTTTTGAACCCACAAAAGCCTTCCATAGAGTCAATTGGACATGCTTGAATTCAGTTTTTAGGCATAATGGCTAAGCTGTAACCATCTGTAGGGTAATTCAATCCATGTATAGTAAAGTATAGCTATCAACAGGTCACTTAGGGGCATATTTACAATCTTTTGACGCAGGGCAGTACCGCAAGCCTTCTTGCTGTGCTGCCCTGCATCAAAAGAAAAGGGCAAGAATACTGTGCATTCCTGTCCTTTTCCCCTGCACTGACACACAATGGGCTGCCATAAGCCAATGCAGGCATCATTGCACCATACAGTAGTGCAAGGGTGTCTACATTGCAGCGATGATTGCAGGGTTGATTGTTTTTGTGTAGGAAGGGACACCTTCTTGCACAAAAACAATCATGAGAGGCATTTTCCTCTTTCTATGTGTGCTGCAGAATGTAGCACACATTAAAAAAGCAAAATCCCTTACGCCACTCCTGGGGATGCGTAGGCTTTTAATGCATACCCAGGTTTACAAATCCTTTTAAATCTGGGAATGCGTCAGAATCCATGCGTGTTGCCCCAACGGAATGCCCCAAAGGAATGCCCCAATGGAATGCCTCTTGACGTGGAGTAAGGCAATGCAGCAACTTGTCCATTGCCTTACTCCATATCTGCAAGGCAACATAAAGCCATGCAAAGTGGCTTTGCATGGCCTTGTGTATATATAGGCCTACAGTCTGCCCTGTTGGTTTGTCAAAAAATGTGATGCAAGCCACTTGTAAATATGGCCCTAAATTCAAAATTTACGATACAACATAAACCTAGGCAAGGGTGCCCTTTATCACCTTTATTATTTAATATGTATAGAGAACCTCTACCTAGGACATGGAAGAATACATCTGCTATTCCATCTCTTTCTTACAATCAGTGGGAAAGGAAAGTAGCATTATATACAAATGACCTAATGATCTACTTATCCAATTTGGAGAATTTCCTCCCTCTATAGCATAAAATAATTAACAAGTTTGGTCTGGTATGTACTTGGTGAATGTACACAAAACAGGGACCATGCTTGGAACATGCCTAGAAATAATATACCAATCAAAAAGGAGATTAGATAATTAAGGGTAATGTTGGTCCAATATCTAGACAATTTGGCACATATAAACTTTAACTAGGCAATGACAGAAGCAGAGAAACTGGTAAGGGCCCGGGCAAACCTCCATTTAACAATGTATGGAAGGTCAATTTGATCAGAATGACAACCCTACCAAAATTACATTTTCTTAACACCATTCCCTTGAGTTTAAAAAAAGGAGTTGTCTATATGTTGCAGGAGAAAGTAAGCAACTTTATTTACAAAAGGGGCCTGGATTTCCTGGAAATAGTAACGGTCAAAGGGAGACAAGGGGGAGGTAGCTACTTCAGGTATTCAATGTTATTGTTGAGTCTGCCACTGGAAGAATAACAGAATGTTATTAAAAGATCCTAATCAATTACACACAGGGTTCATGCTGCATGCTATGCTTGAAAACACGCTCTCAGGCAGAGTCACATTTCCTATGTGATTTTGGCACCACAACATTGTTCAAGAAAGTAAAATTTTAAATTCTCCAAGCAGCCATAAACATGTGCATAAACATCAGGAGGTTAGTCGGTATGCCTCACTTTCCTGAATATGCGCCCATCTGAAACTCCTCAGGGTATCCTAAATGCATGAGAGACCTACTATCAGAACTGTTAGACCTGACAGCCTTAGGGTGGTCACCCCTAACTTTTTGACTGCCTCCCTCCACTTTTGAGATACTGTTTTTCCTGGTTTTTAGAATCTGCGCACTTTACCACTGCTAACCAGTGATTAAGTGCATATGCTCTCTCCCTTTAAACATGATAACTTTGGATCACACCTCTTTAATTTACTTATAAGTCCCTAGTAGAGTGCACTATATGTACCTAGGGCCTGTAGATTAAAATATACTAGTGGGCCTGCAGCACTGATTGTGCTACCCACTTCAGTAGCCCCTTAACCTTGTCTCAGGCCTGCCATTGCAAGGCCTGTGTGTGCAGTTTCACTGCCAATTCGACTTGGCGTTTAAAAGTACTTGCCAAGCCTAAAACTCCCCTTTTTCTACATATAGGTCACCCCTAAGGTGTGCCCTAGGTAACCCCTAAAGCAGGGTGCTGTGTAGGTAAAAGGCAGGACATGTACCTGTGTAGTTTACAAGTCCTTGTAGTGTAAAACTCCTAAATTCATTTTAACACTACTGTGAGGCCTGCTCCCTTCATAGGCTAACATTGGGGCTGCCCTCATACATTGTTTGAGTGGTAGCTGCTGATCTGAAAGGAGTAGGAAAGTCATATTTAGTATGGCCAGAATGGTAATACAAATTCTTGCTGACTGGTGAAGTTGGATTTAATATTACTATTTTAGAAATGCCACTTTTAGAGAGTGAGCATTTCTCTGCACTTAAATCTTTTTGTGCCTTACAATCCAGATCTGGTTGGGTTTAGTTGACAGCTTCTTGTGCATTCACTCAGACACATCCCAAACACTGGATACTGAGCCTCACTTGCATACATCTGCGTTTTGAATGGGTCTTCGTGGCCTGGAGGTCGGAGGGCCTGCTCTCACACAAAGGACTGCCACGCCCCCTACTGGGACCCTGGCAGACAGGATTGAACTGAAAGGGGACCTGGTGCACTTCTAAGCCACTCTTTGAAGTCTACCTCACTTCAAAGGCACATTTGGGTATAAAAACAGGGCCTCTGCCCTACCACCTCAGACACTTCCTGGAGAAGAAACCTGAACCAGAACCTGTATCCTGCCAAGAAGAACTGTCTGGCTGCCCAAAGGACTCACCTGACTGCTTTCTGTAGAGGAATGCTGACTTGCTGTTGCCCTGATGTCCTGCTGCTCTCTTGCTGTGCTGCAGAAGTACTCTCCAAGGGCTTGGATAGAGCTTGTTTCCTGTTCCCTGAAGTCTTAGGACCAAAAAAGGTTTCTCTCCTGCAGCTGAAATCCCCATGCAATGAAAATTCGAGGCACTGCCTGTCAAGAACGACGCACAGCCTGCTCGCGGTGAAAATTTCACTGCACACCTAGTCCGGAACGATGCAGCCCAACTTTGCGACAGAAGATCGATGCAGCACCAGCGATGCAACCGGAACTTTAAAGCACAGCCCTACTGGGTCGATGCAAGCTGACTCAGAACAACACTGCCCGACTTCCTGAGAGGAATCGACACAGTGTCTGACGTGCGGAAGAAAATTCCATGCATCGCCTACCGGAATCGACACAGCCTCTGCGACTTTTCTCCGCAAGCCCCGGATTCCACGCATCATCCCCGGGGCACCTGAAAACCCCGCAACTAGAAAAGGATCCAAGTCAGTGTGCCGGAAATCGACACAACGTCTTCCCTGCGTGGAAAATAACGACGCAAGTCCGTGTGCAAAGGGGCAAAACCGACGCACACTCACTGCTTTCCACGCATCTCCTCTGCGGTCGCTTGCGAGGATTTTTCAATGCAAACCATGTACTTTGCCCTGCAAGAGACACTTGTTGTTTCTAGGAGAACTTAAGACACTTTTTATTGCTTTTATAGTAATATTTCAAATCTAAGACACTTGATATCACTTTCAGTGATATCCCTACATTTGCTTATTTCATCTTTAATCATTTTGACCTGCATTTATCCAGATTAATATTATATTTTTTTCCAAACACTGTGTGGTGTATGTTTGTGGTGTTATATTGTGGTATTGTATGATTTATTGCAGAAATACTTCACACATTGCCTTCTAAGTTAAACCTGACTGCTCAGTTCCAAGCTACCAGAGGGTGGGCACAGGATCATTTGGATTGTGTGTGATTTACTCTGATTAGAGTGAGGGTCCTTGCTTGGACGGGGTAACCTGACCTCCAAACAAAAACCCCATTTCTAACAAGAACCCTTTGAAAATGTGGGATTAATAAATGGGGCAACTACTTGAGAACTGGGAAATAGTACTCTGGAAGCCCGTATATCAATACCAAAAGGCAAGCTATACTGCATTGCCCAAATTTACAATCTTTCTTACTATGAGAGGGTAAGTCATTAGCAGACATAGGGGGTCATTCTAACCCTGGCGGTCGGTGACCGCCAGGGCTAAAATGACGGAAGCACCGCCAACAGGCTGGCGGTGCTTCCTTGGCCATTCTGACCGCGGCGGTAAAGCCACTGTCAGAAAAGGGCAACCAGCGTTTTCCCGCCGGTTTACCCCTGGCCCAAGGAATCCTCCAGGGCGGCGCTGCTTGCAGCGCCGCCATGGGGATTCCGACCCCCTTACCGCCATCATGTTCCTGGCGGTTTTCACCGCCAGGAACAGGATGGCGGTAACGGGTGTCGTGGGGCCGCTGGGGGCCCCTGCAGTGCCCATGCCACTGCCCATGCCACTGGCCACTGGCATGGGCACTGCAGGGGCCCCCTAACAGGGCCCCACTAAGATTTTCAGTGTCTGCAAAGCAGACACTAAAAATTGCAACGGGTGCCACTGCACCCATCACACCCCTTCGACTCCGCCGGCTCCATCCTCGTAGAATGACCCCCATAATGTTTCACAAACTTAAACTAAGCCTTCCACCCATGTTTTATGGGATCCCTGAAGAATGTAATGTGAAAACCACATCTTCAAAACAAAAGTTGTTGCTCCTATTCTAACTGCTGCTGCTGGCTTGAAGAGAGATATGTAGAAAATTGGTCTCCTTGACCCCATCCCCAATTGCAGTAAATGACTGGCCTATTTGATGCATGTTTTCATTTTGAAGTAGAGATACCCAACTATGCAGAAAAAAGAGATGTGGCAGATGGTTGAACAGTGGTGTGGAGTTGGATTGGACGGTGGGACCAGAAGAGTGGGATAGGCTGTCTAATGATTACACCTATAATTCAACATACTTGAGAGCTCCGTTTAATTTATGGGTGTCAAATAATAACTTACATCCTTAGGAAAGTGAATGGTTATGGAATAGAGAATCACATTTTATTAGAATGATGGTTACTCAAACTGTGGTGATATGAGGAAAAAAGTTGCTATCTTAAGTGCTTTTGTCTGAACTCACAATAATCTATATATATTTAATAAAATTATTGCTTTTTGAAAAAAAGAAAGAAACATAAACCAATACAACAAATGGCAGGTTTTAAGGTATCACACAGTATGTATTATTGCTGAGGTAGAGTCAATTAGAGAAAATTGACAATGGACATTATCACGAACTGCCTAACTATACACATTACCACAATAGTAATATTGGAGGGAAGTGTTTTTCATGTTAGTACCCTAAACATCCGCCATGGAGACCAAATGTTTTCCCACTTTTTTGGGACATCCTCTGCTGTGATAGATTGTTTCTTCCACTAGCATGCACCAAACCATGTCTTTATTCTATTCTGCCACTTCAGAGACTCCACCTGCTCCCCAATTCCTGGCTATGTGTTGTTTAGCTACTTCTAACCCCAAGAACAACCATAGCTTACCATATCTGGGGAGGGAGTTTCACCCTAGAGATTCAGGCCCATATTTATACTTTTTGACGCTAAACTGCGCTAACGCAGTTTAGCGTCAAAAAGTTTTGCGCCGGCTAACGCCATTCTGAAGCGCCATGCGGGCGCCGTATTTATTGAATGGCGTTAGCCGGCGCAAGCAGACCGGCGCTGCCTGGTGTGCGCGAGAAAAACCACGTACACCAGGCAGCGCCGGCGTAGGGGGAAAATGGCGCATGGGCGTCTTAAAATGGGGCAAGTCAGGTTACGTCGAAAAAATCGTCGTAACCCGACTTGCGCCATTTATTTTCGATGCCCATCCCCCATCAACATGACTCCTATCATTGTAAAGATAGGAGTCATGCCCCCTTGCCCAATGGCCATGCCCAGGGGACTTCTGTCCCCTGGGCATGGTCATTGGGCATAGTGGCATGTAGGGGGGCACAAATCAGGCCCCCCTATGCCCAAAAAAATTATTTAAAAAAAATAAAAAAATACTTACCTGAATGTCCCTGGGGTGGGTCCCTCCAGCCTTGGGTGTCCTCCTGGGGTGGGCAAGGGTGGCAGGGGGGGTCCCTGGGGGCAGGGGTGGGCACTCTGGGCTCATTTTGAGCCCACTTGTCCCTTAACGCCATGCCTGACCCAGGCGTTAAAAAGCGGCGCAAATGCGCCGTTTTTAGCCACGCCCACTCCCGGGCGTCTCTTTTGCCCGGGAGTATAAATACCACGTAAAGGCCTGGGAGTCATTTTTTAGACGGGAACGCCTCCCTTGCATATCATTAACGCAAGGAAGGGGTTCACGCTAAAAAATGACGCACATTCCGGGAACTTTGGCGCTATTCGCCTCTAACGCCATAGTATAAATATGGCGTTAGTTGGCGTTAGTTTAGCGTCGAATTTGCGTCGAAAAAAACGACGCAAATTCGGCGCAAACGGAGTATAAATACGGCCCTCAATACACAACATTTAACAGTATTGGGCACAGAGAATCCTGTTACCTCCTTCATGATCTCCCTCAGTGCCGTCCAGTAGGGCCATAGATTAGGGCAGGTCCATAGTATGTGGAGGAATGAGCCCATTTCACCACTTCCTACAAAACAGATGGTCATGGTGCATTTGCCCATGGCATGAAGAGCTGTACTGGAATAATAGGATCAGTGTAAAATACGCAGCTTGACTAAAGTCAACCCAGTTTTAATGGCAATCTCATGAAATGCCCCAGTGGCCTCCTCCCATTCTACATCCTCAGAGTTTCCTATCTCAGATTCAAATTTAGTCTTAGGCTGTTGCAAGATATCATGGGAGTGTTAATTATCTTTTTATTTATCGAGGAGATCACCCTCCTTCAGAGCAGCTCTGACAGTAGATGATCTTCCAGAGGTGAGGAGTCTTCAATCGCAATGTGTTCGGGGATTTGTGCAACTACCTTGTGTCTGAGCTGTAATTATTTATTCACCTCTGTGTGTCCCAGTTTATATTGACTGTGCATGTTGGCAAATGTGAGCATGATTCCCACTTGCCAAATATCCCACAGTTTGGATATCCCAATGACTTCCCATTTTGAAATCCCCTGGAGCTTATCCACCTCTGCTAAGGTATCACTGAGACACAGGGGCACCAGTTCAGTCAGCCTTTCCCTCCACCCCAGAAAGGCACTAGCCTCCCTCCAGGTGTGTATCACTGTCTTGGTGCAATGTAGCATGCGCCACCAAATAGCCCTACTGTCCCCATGCAAGCTTCTCCAATTGGATCACCGGTTCATCCCAGGTTTCCAAAAGCTCAGTCATTAATTACTGCTAATTGCATGGCACAGTACTACTTTCGTATATCAAGAAAACCTATCCCACCATCGTATACTCCATGCATCAGTTTCTGGAGGGCTATGCATGGTAGTCCAGTATCCTAAAGGAGAAGTCATAGTAAGGCCTCTGTCTTGAGAAAAAAGCCCCTGAGGACTCGATGGGGCTGTTTTGAATGGCCATTTCGGCCAACGTCATCAGTTTGAATGTCGCCACTCATCTTAATAGGGAGAGTGGTAGTGCCCTCTAATGTTGTAAGTCCACAGCAAAGTGGTCAAGTATGGGGTTGAGGTTGTAAAATAGGTGGGGGTCTTTCGTGACATATATTCCTAAGTATCTATACCCTTCATCTGTCATTGGCATGGACATGCTCTCTCGCAAGTGAGGTTTGGGGCCAGAGATCAGGAGTACAAGGCACTTAACCCAGTTAATGGTGTACCCCGAATATTTTCAAAAGATTTGTAGAATCTGCATCACTTTGGTATGGTCAGGGAGGGGTCAGCGACATAAAATGAAATATTGTATGTGTACAGGGAGATACGGTCTTCACAATTTTCCCCCGGTTTGTTCCTTGTATGAGTGTGTCTCTCCTGAGCCATACAGCTAACGGTTCAAGGGTCAAGACAAAAATCAGTGAGGATATGGGGCAGCCCTGTCTGGCTCCTTGTGGTAGGGCAAATTTACTGGATATCAATCTCTTGACCCTGACTTAGGCCACAGGACCTTGATGAAGGGGACATATCCAGCCTATGAAGTTTATACCGAATCACGTTCTCTTCAGTACCCCAACATGTAGTTCCATTCAATGTGTGTCAATGGAAATTGTTGCCTCCATTGACAGCACCATGGTAGACACTCTGCCATTTGTTTTCTGCCTCATCACACCAAACGGCGTATGGAGATTGTCTCTTCCCCCTATTTGTCATGAAGCCAAAATGGTCTGAAGGTATGATGGAAGTAATGACTTGACTGATCCTGTTGGCCAGCAGCATTTAATAATGATGTCAGTCAATAGGAGCTACATTTTTCAGGGGGCTTCCCTTCTTTATGTATGACCACTATTCTGGATTGCCTCTGATCCTCTGGGAGTTGAATGGCAGATTTCACATCTAGCCAGATGGCTTTAGATTCAGATTAAGCAGATTGGGCTCCAATTTACTTGCCATCCCTCAATAAAGCTCAATGGGAATACCGTTGGGTCCCATCTCCTTCCCTGAGTTTAGCAAACATAGGGCCTGGTTAATCTCACTGGGCTGAAAGTCAATCTCCAGCATCTGTCTATGTTTGCTAGGTAATTTAGGGATATATCTCCCATTGAGAAAGGCTTTTATATCAGTTACCCCATATCGCACCCCAGCGTAGTAGACATCTTTGTAGTATCCAGCAAATTCTTCCGCTAAGTCATCTGGGTTGGTCTTCATCTCACCTCTGTCATTAGCAAATAGCAGGACCCTGGTGCGCAATTAATCACGGTTTTACAGCCACACCAGTCATTTCTCTACCTTATTGCCTATATCATATAAACTTCCCATAATTTAGGACGTCTTTGTGCTGTCTTCCTCTAAGTCATATATTCCCTCTGCTTTAATCTAAGAGCATAAGCTGTGTTGTCAGTGGTGCTGCTAGCTGCTCTTAGTTCTCGGTTTGTGATCTTCTCTTCTATTCAATCAAGTTGTGCTTGTGCAACTTACTCCTCCCACACCTTACAATTAGAGAGTAAACCTGGCCCCATATCACAGTTTTATAAGCTTCCTATAGTGTCAGTTCTAAGTGGACCAACCCATCATTTGTTTCAAAATATGTGTCAGTTGTTTTTTGCAGTGCCTTCATGAGGGTTTGATCACTTAGATGCTAGACACTGATTGGCCACAGGTACGCATTCCTCCCTGAGTTCCCATGGACTGTGGTGTACTTAGACAAGAAGGTCTGTTAGCATTTCTCTGGGTGCCTGAGGTGTCACATAGATGAAAACTAATTGCTGTCATAAAGGCGATAAGGGTAGGGTCAGCCCTGGCCAGTGGTGTATTTGAGTGTCTGTACATGACTTTGGACATAACCACATTATAGTCACCCCCCATAAGCAAGATGCCTTCAGCATCTGTAACAAAAGGATATTCAATGTTGAGAGTGTGATATTCTGGTGCCTCAGAAGAATATAGACCAAGCATATGTTGATTGTCAAGCCATCCCACATGCCAGTTTGTGCTACATATTCACTCTGAGGATCAGTCCAGATCTTATATGGAGTGAATAGAGCTCTGTTTTTAATCGGTATCCCCACACCTCAAGAGTCAGAGGTGAAACTGGCATGCATCAACATTTTATATCCACATCCAGGCATGACTTTACAGAAGTTCCCAAGGAGATGAGTCTCTTGAACTAATATGATGTCCTATCTAAATCATAATCTGAGCACAGCATGTTAAGCTCTAATTCTGCCTTTCAGGTTCCCCTGGGAGGACATCAACCCTCCTACCTGAGCAAAGGCCTGTAGACTGCTTTAGCATCTGCAGCGAAGCATTCAGCAATCAGCGTACAGTTGTGGTTCCCTGGCTGGAATCTCCCTCTTAACATGTAATGGGACTAGGAAGTGTTTTTATAATAACACAGCTGATATTCTAAGAAAATGTCCCTATGTAAGGATGTGTGTTTTCTACGAATGTTGGAGACTAAACTTCTACCACGTTCACCAGCAATGTACCAAACTGTAACCTTGATTGAAGCACAAAGTGATCAAGAATGTCTTGTTTGAGAACACAGTGCTGGGCTACGCAAAAACAGTTAGATAGATTAAAATAAAACAAGAACACAAATCTGGTTATTGTAAAAATAACAATGCGAAGCCAAATAAAATGTATCTAGGTCAAAGTGCACAGCGGCCTATTGTGTTAAACTAACGTGCATGGAGCTATAACTAAAATGGCTACACAACACCCTTTAACATGAACGCTGAATTTGTCTCCCTAACTAATACCCCCCATCGTGCCATCTCCCACAGTGTGTCGGAAACTGCCCACCTCCCTCTAACTTGCAGATGCCCCGTTGGCTCTTTGAACATGTTAGCAAACTTTAAACTGGGGTAGAGTTTAACCAGTCAAGCAAGAGTGTTTGTAGAGCTCACCCCATCACATATATGCTCTGCCCCCCCCCCCCTCCCCTGAGCATGTTTCATAGACTTTGACGTGGTAGTCATGGACTTGCAACAGCCCCCTCTACTGTTCTGAATAACTTACAAACCAGCAACAAAACTGTGGCAGCATAGAGAGGCTCATTACGAATACGGCGTGATTCCCCGCCGTGTTCATGCTGGCAGTCTAAACACAGACTGCCAGCCCGTAGAAGACCCCGCCGGCCCTATAATATGCATTTCACTGGGCAGGTGGGCCGAAACAGTGTTTCCGCCAGCTGTCCCAGCGGAATGCTTTGCCAGGACATTGCCGATGGCTCCACATGGAGCCTTCGTCAATGCCACAGTGAGGCGGGTGCAGCTGCACCTGTCATGCATATCACTGCCTGAAAATCGGGCAGTGACCTGCATGATGTGGATGTGCACGGGGGCCCCTGCACTGCCCATGCCAGAGCACCCCTTCCGCCAGCCTTTCTCTGGCAGGGGAAACCACCAGGGAAAGGCTGGAGGAATGCTGCCCTGTCGGATAAAGAAATCTGTCATCGTCAGGCTACCTGTTGGCAGTAGCCTGGCGGTGGCAGAGGGCTGGCTGTAGCGGTCTTCTTTAGTTAGTAATATGGTGGTCCAGCCCGCCATACTGGTGATGGTGATTTCCACCACTGCCGGCATGGCAGTCTGGACTGTCATGTTCATAATGAGCCCAATAGTCTTCATTGTTTTGAGGGTTTGGCCAAGTGTGTCACTGGTGTTTTCCCAGATCACCGTCACTTGCTGAGTCAGTGAGGCCCTGCTCTGGGTCGCTTTTGCTACTTTGTGGTGTCCTAGGAGAGCCATTGCATTTTTTGTTGTGGAAGGCCGGATGCCAGCCTTCTAGTCATTCATATGCCTCTTCCAGGGTGAAGCAACCACTTTTAGTTTGGGTAGGAAGGGCACCATGTATTTCAGTTCCTTGGTGCAAAGAAATTTCTTAATCTCAATGAAGCTTTGCCTCTGTTGTTCTACTCTAAGTGTGAAGTTTGGGTAGAGCCTATTCATCATGTTCTCAAATTGTAAGTATGTTTTTTGTTTGGTGGCCTTGAGTATGATGTAGTATCCCTATCATTAAAGATGCAGGTGATTATTGTTCATGGTGGTGCTGCCTGTCTGGGCAGAGTCCTGGGTACTCTATTGGCCTGCTCCACAGAGAAAACCTTGGAGAGCCCCAGGGTCATAGAGTTTTGAGGATGACATGTTACGCAATAGGTCTACACTAGGGCCATCTCCATGCTCAGGGAATCCCACCAGGGATTGTTGCACCTTGACCTGCCTTCCATGTCTTCCAACTTGGCTTGCATTAGGGCATTGCCTTTTTTAATATGATCCACCTGTTGCTTTAGAGTGGCTGTGGATCTATTAAGTGCTATCACTTTCATTTCAGTGTCTCTGAAGCGGTCATTTATTATATTGACATCGGCCGGCAGCAGGGATATCCCTATGACAGTTTTTGGGTCCATAGTCACTTTTATTCCTTGGATGGCTGCCATCATTTCTTTGAGGTTTGGTTCTGGCATTACCGCCACCAAGTCTCATACGGTATCCGGGGATGAGTTCACAGGCACCCGCTGTGAGGTTGTGAGGATTGTATATTTATGTTTTTTGTTGTGTTGAGTCACCTTGCCCCCTTTACCTCCCACCATGGTGAAAGCAGGTTTGGGGTCAGATCTGAGGCGCAGACTTTACCATGGCATGCTATGCACCTCTGCTGCCAGGGGAAAGGGAAGAGTGGAGGGTGAGTTCTGTTGGAAATGGCCTTTCTGCAGGGTCACCCCCAAACGTTTTGCCTTCCTCCTTCTCTTTTTCTGACCTCATTTTTGCTGACTTTAGGACTCCGCACACTTTACCACTGCTAATCAGTGCTAAAGTGCATATGCTCTCTCCCTAGAACATGGTTACATTGGTTCATACCCAATTGGCTTATTTAATCTACTTGTAAGTCCCCAGTAAATTGCACTACATGTGTCCAGGGACTGTAGATTAAATGCTTCTAGTGGGCCTGCAGCACTGATTGTGCCACCCACATAAGTAGGCCCTTAACCATGCCTCAGGCCTGCCATTGCAAGGCATGTGTGTGTAGTTTCACTGCCAATTCGACTTGGCATTTAAAAGTACTTGCCAAGCCATAAACACCCCTTTTTTCTACACATAAGTCACCCGTAAGGGAGGCCCTAGGTAACCCATAGGGCAGGATGCTATGTAGATAAAAGGTAGGACACATACCTGTGTAGTTTATATGTACTACTCCTAAATTTGTTTTACACTGCTGTGAGGCCATCTTTTCATAGACTAACATTAGGGCTACCCTCATATACTGTTTGAGTGGTAGGTTCTGATCTGAAAGGAGTAACAATGTCATATTTGGTATGGCCAGAATGTTAATACAAAACCCTGCTGACTGGTGAAGTTGGATTTAATACTACTATTTTAGAAATGCCACTTTTAGAAAGTGAGCATTTATCTGCACTTAAACTCTTACACTCCACATCTGGGTAGGTTAGTTGACAGCTCCCTTGTGTGTTTCACTCAGACAACCCCAAACACAGGATGCTGAGTCACACCTGCACACATCTGCATACTGAATTGGCCTTCCTGGGCTTGGGAACCTGTCAGGCAGGATGGAACTGAAACTGTGCACTTCGAAGCCACTCTTTGAAGTCTCCCCCACTTCAAAGGCACATTTGGGTATTTAAACAGGGCCTCTGACCCAACCAAATCAGACACTTCTGGACAAGATACCACTGGTGAAGAAACTCTGAACCAGACCGTGCCACCTGCCAAGAGGAACTGCGTGGCTGACCAAAGGACTCACCTGACTGCTTTTCTGCAAAGGACTGCTGCCCTGCTGTTGCCCTGCTGCCTTGCTTCCCTCTGGCTCTGCTAAGAAGTGCTCTCCAAGGGCTTGGATAGGGCTTACCTCCTGTTCCTTGAAGTCTCAGGGACAAAAAGACCTCATCCTGCAAAGAACTCCTTATGCAGCCAATATTCGATGCACAGCCTGCCAGAAACGATGCACAGCCTGCATCGCTGTGAGAAAATCGCCGCATGCCGAACCGTAACAATGACGCCCGGCTCCCCAATAGGAGATTGACACAGCGCCAGCGTTGAGACCAGAACTTCAACGCACAGCCCACTGGATTGAGGCATAGCCAAGTCGGAACGATGAAGCCCGACTTCCTGCGAGAAGAATCGAAGCAGCGCCTGCCGTGCAACAGAAATTTCCCTGCATCGCCCACCGGATCGATGCAGCTCCTGTGATTTCATCCTGCACGCCCAGGATTTCTCCACTTCATTCCCGGCAACCCAATGAGGATCCAAGACAGCGGGCATGAAATCATCGCAAAGTCTTCCCTGCGTGGAAAATTATCAACTCATCATCTGTGTGCCCCCGCAGAAACCGAAGTGCACCTCCCCGTTATCCATGCCTCTCCTCCTCTGTGGTCCCTTGCGGGGAATTTGAACGCAAACCAGGTACTTTGTGCTTGCAAGAGACACTTGTTACTTTTTAAAGACTGAAGTCTCTTTTTATCATTCTCTGAAGTGATATTTTAACGTGTACTTATCAAAATTTTATTGTTCTGACCAGCATTTATCCTGATAAATATTCAATATTTTACTAAAAACTGTGTGGTGTATTTCTGTGGTGTTATACTGTGTTATTGCATGATTTATTGCACAAATACTTTACACATTGCTTTCTAAGCTAAGCCTGACTGCTCAGTGCCAAGATACCTGAGGGTGGGCAGAGGATAATTTGGATTGTGTTTGACTTGCCCTGACTAGAGTTAGGGTCCTTGTTTGGACAGGGGGTAACCTGATTGCCAACCAAAGACCGAATTCTAACAAATTCTCTCTGTAAACCTCCTAGCCCACGGCCTGTCAGTGATGATGTTACTGTCTTCACCTGCTCTTTGGTCCCCCAGGTTGGTATGCACTCACGGGTGGGATGAGGTTTCTTGGCCCACAGGTCCGTCGATTTAGCACTGTGTGTTAACCCTGCTCTCTTCGTTCATAGTGGGGCCCTTTTTCTCCGGTTAGATTACTTAGTCATCAAACTAATAATGCAGGCCTGAGCAAATGCAGCTCTACCACTCAACCAGGAGTCTCTCCGTCTTCCCCCCATCGTTAGCTAGGGGGTGGCACTTGAGCTTCTGATTTCAGGATGTTAACACCCCCATAGGGTGGTCTCTAGCAGCCTGTGAGCTTCTCTTGGCACACCACTTGTGCAGGACTGAAGCGGTTTCCCAGTAGACCCTGCTACATATTGATCTTATGGAAGGATGCGGGCCCCCCGCAACTTGCAGCAAGCAGTCTCTGCACACAGTGACAAGCAATCCCCAATGGTTCTCTTCTCATCATTGGCCTCTTCAGGTCAGTCTTGTGTGTGGCCTCTTCTGTTGCTGCCTGGGAACCTGGTCTCCAAATTGACCTTCACACCTGGACAGCCCAGCCATCCTGGGTCCAGCCATTGCTCTCATTCAGTCCTGGATGGCTGGGCATCTCACTTTGTTTAGCCACCGGGTTGGCTCCAAGTCCAACACATCAGTTATGGTTTCCTCAGGCATTGGGTCCCATCAAGGCCCTGTTGGCAGGGCAGCCCCTTGCCTGTGGAACCCCAGGACTGCTCTACACCACAATTAGGTCTCTGGGCACTTTCGGTCATTGTTCTCTGCACACTGTCCACCACAAGGACCCACAAAACTGCCTGGCCCTGGGTCACCTTCATCAAGCCCACCTCTACAGCGTCCCCAGCATGCAGTGTGAGCCAGCAACAGCTTTCAGCAAACAGAGGGGGTATTGCTGGAGAGCCCATCCAGCCCTATTTTCATTACTGGCATTTTTTAGCAGGGGCAGTGGCGAATGGAGGACGGATTACTGTATGAATGTCTCAGGAGTCGGGACTTTGCTAAAGAGTGGCCGCCATGTTGGGCTGGTAGCCACACGCCCTCACAGTAATAATTGTAATGCAGGATTTATATTTAGTCTCCAATTGATTCAGCTGATTCAGAATGCACAAGCAAGAATGGTTTTAGAGCTATTGAAGTGTGATCATGCTACACGCCCTGTCTTGATTGGCGCATGTGAAGCAGTGAGCTGAATTCAATCCATAGGCTGGATTTATCATACTTTTTATGCCAATCAGCACAGCAAGACACTTTGCTGCATTGCACTGCATGTAAGGGAGATGGCACAAATGAGTCATATTAAAAATTACATGGTGCGTCCTGTCCTCTACTTGGATTGGCATACAATATGTGCCAGGGTGCAAGGGTACCTGCATTGTAGGCAGGATTGTTTTTGTGTAGACAGGGACATCTTTCTGCACATGCACACTTAGAAAGAGGAGCAATGAGGAAAGATATAGATGTTTGTCCTTGTTGCAGCTTCCTTAGGAAGATGTAGCATTTTGACGCATTCCCAGGTTTACCTGTCTTGGTAAATCTGGGAATGTGTCAACATCCATGGGTGGATGCGTGGGATCACCCACGCTACACCCATGGAATGCATTTCCAGGTCAGAGTGATGCAAGGCAGTTACTTAGGCTGCCTTGCAATACTCCAGATTTAGCAAGCCATGCAGGGACATGCAAGGCGGGCTTGCGTGTCTTGGTAAATCTCATTGTGAGGTCTGCGTCATCCTACATCACCTTGTGTGATGTAAGGGCAACACAAAACCTTGATAAATGTATTCCTATGTATTCCTATGTGCCTAGTGCAGAATACTTTGAATAAGGACTGCCAAAGATCACACTAAGCCTGTTGGCGTCTTACTTGGCTACTCAGATCAAAAGACTGATGTCTCCTACAGGTCCATTAATTAAGAAGAATTACAATCCAAGTAAGCGGCTTCTTGGTGGAAGCAGTAATCCACTGGAATCAGATCCCTATTGATATTAAATGTGAATGCAATGTATTGATATTCAAGAAGGCCTTACCTTTACCCAGCACAATACATATAACTTGAAGGCTCTGTTCTGTGTATGGATTATTACCAAGACATCCTCCACAGAAAGAGCACTTAATAAAATATCAATAAAAATACAAATGTTGGCAGTTGTACTCTTAGAGATCTTTGGGTGGGAACATTTAAAATCTGGATGGCAGTCTCCACTGAAATAAGAAATGAGTAGCCTAATATTTGAAGTTTATTCCCAATAAAAAAAAGACATTCGTATCTTGTTTATGAGATATTTATTTGAAAAGTCTCTGCATTATGTTGCATTTGACTTATTACCATTTTGGAAATATTCGCATTCCCAGCTAGCATTTACACTTGTCTTTTGATAAACGTAAAGTCTCAATTAAAGTGAAGTTTCTAATCAATACCAACGTTACTATTTGATGTAAGTCTACTAACTGTAACTCTTTACCACAGAAACGGAAAAGAGACTTGTACGCGGTTTTGCCGTTTCTTCGTTAAAATATGCTTTTCATTATTCTTACCGTCTTTGTAATTTCAATATTTGTCCTATTCACCATCAAAAGGCATCTACATACAAAATTTGCAGAGACTTAGGCAAAGCAGTCAAAGCTTGACTATAGTTCATAATTTCATTTGCCATTGAGAAGGACAATCACTTGCCTCCTACAAAGAAAAATACTGATTTGTCCAGATTATATCATTCACAAACATAACTAGATAGCCACATTACTTTTCTCTTTACCTCATACTACCTCAAGACTCACAGAGAAATCAGAAATGCCTCCTACGTTCCTTCAATTGTGTTCTCTTGTGTGTTTATTATCAGTATTATCATCATTCACCCCCTTGTGCAGGGTCTTCCTTTTCTAGTTTATGTAGGTTCAGGTTTTTTGGCCAGTTTTGCTCCTTCAGACACTACATTCTCCGAGAGACATGGAACTGGCAGCTGTGGATGGTTCTGCCACAGGAGACCCAATATTTCATCTCATGCCAGTCTTTGGACACGTCTAAACCACCAATTGCTACCTTGTTTCTTTTTCAGATGGGAGTTCCTACGCCTGCATTTCATTGGGTGTCTGAAATGTGATGTGAAGTCTGTAGGAAGCTTAAACAATAAGGCTGTCTGAGTTTGGATGTGGGGTTTGGAAACAACTTAGACACCAATGAAGTGAGGGGCCATTTCCTTCTCAGTGACTTCTCATCGAGGTGTCGTGCAGAAGGTCAGAGATTCACGTTATGGGGTAGCTACTTGGACCGCCTGAATTAAATCTCAGTTTTAAACATGACCCATCTCTTGAATAGGTCTATATGCACCAAAGCTCTTGAGCTTGATCAATTGGCGTGTGGCAGATACACTGATCAGAACGCTGACCGCCATTCCCGTGAAAACCTCTTGACAAATTACATTGGCGAGGAATTCCTTTCCTGTTACATTGGCAATCTAAAGGTAGTTTAAAAGTCTTTTGAAAACCATAGAAATGTGTGGATAAATAATTAGAAAGTTTTGAACTAGTTGTGGAATACATTTGATTTATAGTGGTAATCACTCCGTGAAATTGTTTGCAATATTTCTGGAGCTAGGTCACTTCAGAAAAAGTTAATTCAAACATTACGGCCAGGTGTGACTTAGAACAAAATGATCCATAGTTCATGAAGAATTTCCGTTTTCTCAAATCGCAACTTGATTTGAGTTTAATACAAGTTAATAATGCACGAAATTTAAGAGGGCACCAGCTGGTCCTAACTGATCACACAATGAATTGCAGAGCCTGTATAACTACAACCAAAAAATAATTGTTGAAGAGGACTGTTTTATGATGTTTTCAGTCAATGTTAATAGAACTCATATACAGTTCTTTTATTTTGAAGACGAAATAGACTCCATGTTTCGGAGTGTACGAGAATACTCAAGTAGGGAAAATGAAAGGAAATGACAAATTGAAGAATTATATGGTTCCACTACAGACAGTGGTGGTGCTGCAGGGATGAGCTGGTCTGGTAAACAAACGCATGTAGTACCCTTTCTGATTCAGAATTTACCAACTAGTGTAAAACTTTCCAATGCTCCTTGGTCTTATGGTCTATTCGCAGGAGTAATTAAGCCACATCAGTTCTCCTGGGCAAGTGATCTATTTTTACCAAATTTCGGACACAGAACCACATCTCGAATCATGTTTCTCTACAAGGGAGAACACAAAGGATGCTAAATCTGTCACCTGAGCGTGCTCTGTTAAGCTGAAGGAAAGGCTTTTACTACGTTTGTGTTGAGGCAAATACAGGCATTTTTGGTCAGTCTGTAAATCTTTATTCGATTATTAAAACATAATTAAAAAAGAATAAAACATAAGAAAATGTAAATAGTATTTAATACCAATCATAAAAATGATAACAGGCGAAATACAGGGCAAATAATCTCTCAATGTTGGTTTTCCCAGGACCAAAATCTCCCTTGCATCTGAGCCTGACTAATAACTGATTCCTTAAAATTTTCCACTCAAACTTACTCATTCAATGGGGGGAAGTATACAGATCAGGGTTTCCCATTGATTCTGCAATTCCCCTTACATAATTGAGCCATGGAGGAGGAGCCAAGATGGCCGCCGAGTCGGACGCTTGAGAACGGAGCTCCGACTCGGGCCTGGCCTATATATCCTGGTGGGCGCCCCCGGGCAGGGCACATCAAAAATAGAGACGCGCACCGGCCCCCGGGACGACCCTGGATCAAGGGAGCGGCCGAATCGTGGCTGATCGTGGCTGAAGCCGTGCCGTCCCGATCGCGGGACTCTGGCGGCACAGAAGAGGTGCCCGACAAAGCGGCTCCCTGCAAATAAAATCGGAGGCAGGTGAGATTGGGGACCACGGCGGCCGGAGATCTCGCACCCCCGGGATGCTGGTGTGAGGGGAGGGTCCGGGCGCTGGATCGGCCCTTTCGGGCCCCCGGCAACCGGGGGCGGCGCCCTGCTCCCCCTCCTCCCCCGCCCTCCCGGCCGGGCCACGAACGGAGCGGGAGCTCCGCACCTTAATCCGTGCCGATCCTGCCGAGAACAGGATCGGCGAAAATTTGCAGAAAGGAGGGGATCCTCTCCCCCCCCTTCTATGGGGAGGTACCTGCGGCAATAACAACGCGCCCACTCCTGAAGTGGGGCTTTAATCTGGCTTGGATGTCTCGGGCCTCCGCCTGATGGCCGCCGCACGCCGTCTCCCACCCTCCACCTGCAGAATTCTTCGCCGAGCTGAATCTGGCCTCGGGGCTGCGGCCCGGCCCACAGCGCTCGGTCTGGAGACCTTGAGCAGGCGAAGGGAAGCCGCCCCAGCACCGGGAACGCACGACACAGGGAACGCTCACCTGGGGCCGGGGCGAAGTGAGATACGCCTGCCGCAGGCATGCAGCCACATTCCCCCCTCCCATCCTCCCTCCTGCGCGTAGGGATTGCGGTGGGCGGCACCCTACCCCAGTAGGGACCGACCGAAGGCACTTAATTCGGAGACTGGCCCTTTTCCGCCCCCCTCTTCCGCCTGGTGCAGGAGTACACCCAGAAATTCTTACCGTAAGCGAACGGAGGCGCTCCCACGCAGACTGCGTGGACCCCCTTGGTCTCCCCCCACCCCCAAAAAAAAGGGGACTTTGCGAGGGGCTCCCAACAGGGGGCTGGGGGCACACGCAGTCAATACCCTGTGCCCCGCCGGGCCTACAGGAATCACAGCGACATCCCTCATTACTTTCTGGGCCTGCCCGCATAATAAATGAAGAGGCCCCTCAGGAAAGGCCCTGCAACCTGAAAGAAGCATAGTCGCACTCAAAATCATACAACTGCCGAAAGATATATCCAATTACTCCCCCTATCCTTGGTAGATAGTGCCATTCGTAAGGAGAAGAAATGGCTGGGAAATCTAGGATGACAAAGAATCAGGAGCGAAATACGCCGGGCCTGGCGCACACTGAACAATCGCAAAATACAACCCTGCAATCGCTTGAAAATACACTTCAAACGCACTCAGTGCAATTCGAAAAAGTACTACAGGCTATAATGGACACTAAGGCCCTCATTCTGACCTTGGCGGTCTTTTCGCAAGACCGCCGAGTTACCGCCGCGGTGAAGACCGCCGACCGCGGCGGTATGCCGCTGTGCGCATTCCGACCGCTGGGAGCGTTCCGCCGGAAAACCGCCAGCAGCCACACTGGCGGTCTGCGGGAAAAGTGGAGACTGGTCAACCTCCACCGCCACGCCAGCAGAACACCGCCCACAGAATTACGACCCACATATCTGTGTGGCGGTCTTCTGTTGGCGGTCTTCTGTTGGCGGTCACCTCCCCATGGCTCATGTCGCCTCCCGGAGGACCAACGCACAAGGTAAGTTGATCGTCCGTGAGGGGAGGGGGTGGGGGGGTGTTGTGTGATGTGTGCGTGCATGGGGGTGTGCGTGTGAGTGTGTAGAGGGGGTGTGTGAGTGCGTGCATGCGGGCGGGGAGTGCTGCTGTGCCTAT